>NC_091956.1:86134032-86434032 GCF_031021105.1 Erythrolamprus reginae
ACCGTGGTTAAAATAAGATCAGAATAATATTTATCTGTCAAAGCTATTGCCTGGTATTAGAATCTATTGTTAATATTAAGATATAGAATGTGTTGTATAATTTAAGATGTGTATTTTCTTCCAAAACTGGCGTATGCAAATAATTTAATAGAGCTACAATAGAATGTTACCCTAGTTGGAACTGTTTTTTCTTTAGGATAGGCTGCAAATTCGTCCAAATACTGTTTGTTTTTCTTTTTCTTTTATGTATTGTGTATATATAAATATATATATATCTATAAATAAAATGTATTTTAAAAAAGGAAAAAAAGAGGCAGCCATCTGCCTACAAGCAATGGCTTCTGGAGAGCAAATTCTTCCTTTTTCTCCCTTTTTTCTTCCCCCTAGCAAACCTCTTCCATCTTTTTCACGCACTCCCAATCTGGGAGGCTTTCCAAAACTCCCTTCCAATGATTCTGACATACGCTTTCCATTCTGGGCTCTTTTCGTTTATAAAGTTGTCCAGGTTGCATTTGCAAAGTATTTCTCAATTGTTTAAACAAAATTGGAAGGCCGGGCGGGAAAGAAAGAAAAAGAATCCAATCGCACGGAGAAGTTAATTGCAATAAAACTGTAGAAGACGCAAGCAGAGTTCTGGGCTGTTCACGGCTGGTTTTTCTCATTAATTTTTATAATAAGGAAGCAGTTTTCCTCTCTTTCCCTCTGATAACATGAGGGCCTATCTTAAATACCATTCCCCCCACTTCAACTCTTTTCCCTTTCACATTCATTACTGGTAAAATTACTGATCAATTAGGTCTGGAGGTTTAATTGGGGAATCATTAAAAGCTTTTGATGAACTAAAGATCAAACCTGATTAAACCAGTGACATTTTAAAAAACACCTTGTTTTTTTAATGTAAATGCTTAGAATTGCAGATGGGATCTTTTTAAAAAAATAATAATATCCCATCTGCAATTCTTTTCTATTGCAAGAGAGAAAAGGTCATTTTTAAGGTAATGTCAGCTGCGATATAAACACGGGACTTCCAGGGAAAGGAAGGATCAGTCGGCACATGGGTGTTTTTCTCTTGTTGCAATCATTGTTTTTAATCTTATGCAAACTTAATTAAGTAGGCATGATGATCACATACATGATGATACATTCAATTTATAGGGCTGCAGTGTCTAATCTTCAAAGCAGTAAGTATACAGTGAGTTTTAAAACATAGTTAAAAGCAATATAAGGCCAAGGATAATAACAGCAGCAAATTAAGCAATATGCAAAAAAACCCACCACCCCTCCAATAAAAATTAAATTAAATTTTTGAAGTGGGTTTGCAAACTCTTTTGGGCCCAGGTCTTGCTGAAAAGAAATTCAGATTTTTAACTTCAGACCAATGGCGATGAAACATTCGCAACTAAATTGCCAAGCTCGGAGTTCAAACTAACATCCTAACTCTTGAACTCTCCCTACCAGCACCAAACAGAACCAAGGGAGGAGGAAGGAAAACCACGGCACAGTGCTTTCCTCCATTCCTTGATTCCAAAATCCATCCAGAAGAATTCCACGTTCCATGGTACCAGAAGCCACCAAGAGAATTTAGAAGGACCAGGAGAGTCAGTCACCCAGATCCCAATTATCTGCAGCCACAATATATCATTCCATGTAATTTCACTAACTAAGATTTCATGAACTTGGACGCAAAGACACACAGTGAAGCAGAGCACTTATTGTAACTGATGGAGCATAGCAGCCCCTTCGCATCGCTTGGAATTAGTTCTTCGTGGTGTTTATAGCGGGTGAGGCAGTTTGATTCATTGAGATAGATTTGGTCCCTCTCCATATCGATCAGTGTCGAGCGACACAACCCCAACATACAAAACACTTTCTTGAGTCTGAATGCCTGTTACAGTGGTGCCTCTACCTAAGAAGGCCTCTACTTACGAACCTTTCTAGATAAGAAGCGGGTGTTCAAGATTTTTTTGCCTCTGCTCAAGAACCATTTTCCACTTACAAACTCGATGGGTGGGTTATTGGATGGATGGATGGGTGGGAGGGGAGGGGAAGAGAGAGGAATTGAGGGCAGGGAGGGAGGGAAGGAGAGAGAGAGAGAATCGGACTCCCTCTATCTATCTCTGTGTGTGTGAGAGAGAGAGAGAGAGAGGGAGAGAGAGAGAGACAGATTGAGGGAGGGAGGGAGAGAGAGAGAGATTGAGGGCAGGGAGGAAAGGAGAGAGAGAAAGAAAGAGAGAGAATCTGTCTCCTTCAATCTCTTTCTCCCTCTCTCTCTCTTTCTGTGTGTGTTTGTGTGTAGGGGAGAGAGAGATTGAAAGAGAGAGAGATTGGGAGAGACAGATTGAGGGAGGTTAAGAAGACCAGCAGCTTTTAAGAGCATTAAGCCTACCACAGTGCAGGAGCACGATATTAATTGGACTTAATTTGGGGGCGAAATATCCCAGTTTAGCACTTCAAGCTTTTTTCACAACATAAAAGCACAAATCACTAGATTTCTGTGCATTTGCTCAGTTGGCGGTCAGACATTAATTGTTTCGCGCAGTAAAAGCTGCGCATCACATTACACCAGAGGCCTTTTTCCTCACATCAGTTTTTCCAAATAATAATAATTAATAATAATAATAATAATTTATTAGATTTGTATGCCGCCCCTCTCCGCAGACTCAGGGCGGCTCACAACAGTAATAAAAACAATGTGCAGTGTAACAAATCTAATATTTAAAAGAAAGAATCTAAAACCCTGTCATTTAAAAACCATGCAACATAAGCATACCATACATAAAACTATATAAGCCTGGGGGAGATGTCTCAATTCCCCCATGCCTGGCCATACAGGTGGGTCTTAAGTAATTTATTTATTTATTTATTTTATTTATTAGATTTGTATGCCGCCCCTCTCCGAAGACTCAGAGAAAGACAAGGAGGGTGGGGGCCATTCTGATCTCTGGGGGGAGTTGATTCCAGAGGGCTGAGGCCGCCACAGAAAAGGCTCTTCCCCTGGGTCCCACCAGATGACATTGTTTAGTCGACGGGACCCAGAGAAGGCCAACTCTGTGGGACCTAATCAGTCGCTGGGATTTGTATGGCAGAAGGTGGTCCCAGAGATATTCTGGTCCGATGCCATGAAGGGCTTTAAAGGTCATCACCAACACTTTGAATTGTGACTGGAAACTGATTGGCAGCCAATGCAAGCCATGGAGGAAAGCCAATGGAAAGCCGGGATGAGGGATAAGAAGAGTAAGGAAATAGCCAAGAGGACCCCCTGCCCATGAACTGTGGAGGTCCAGAATCGTAATCCAAAGTAAGTCCATCCTTCATTTAGCACAGAGGTCAGCATTCTTCCTGATGAGAGATAATGCTGCAGACGAAACAGTTTTGACCTTTTCCCCCTTCTCTGCTTTTTGGGAACGATGTCTGTTTATACTTCTCATGTTGCTTTTCTAATAAGTTTTGCACCTATTCACACAGAGAAACATTTAATGTATTCGAGTCTTCGGAGAGGGGCGGCATACAAATCTAATAAAAATAATAATAATAATAATAATAATTATTATTATTATTATTATTATTATTATTGTTGTTGTTGTTGTTGTTGTATGCCACTCTTTGGCACGGTCAATGATAGGATAGCCTTGGCCGCATGAACTTCGGTCAGCCCCAACTTGCTGCTCCTCTAATGTATTGACCTATTGCAGCTTTAATAAGACATCAATAACAACAACATAACTAGAAGTTGCCAAGTTGTACATTATGGTGAGAACACACTTGGAAAAAGTCAACGTACATCACCAAAGGAACCTATAGAAGGCTGGACCATTTCCTTCATCTGCCGTTCTAATTTACTTAGAGCTTTGCCGTTTCAATCAAGAACTGCCTGCTGTGTCACAATCAAATTTCAACCAGGTATAAACATCAAACCATAGTCTACATTGTGGACTATGTACATGACATGCTATGTACAATGCATAGGGTTCCTAGGATTCCTCAAACCCCAAACCAGATTTCTTGTCCCGACAAAACCCCCTTTTTTATTAAGTTACTGTGAATTCTTCTCATTCACATCCAGCAAAGTCTTTCAAGGGTGAATTTATAGTCACAGACCTTCTCTGGCTTGGAGAGCTGCCAGGCTGATATCTTCACAACTTGGCAAGGAGTTTCTAAGAGTCACGAACCAATTAAGCAAACTAATTGTCTTCTGCAAACTCCCCTTCCCTTTTGCTCCTCTTTCGTTACCTGTGGGAGGGGCCATTCATTGTCCACTTGTGCCCTTACTCCCTTGTTGGCCCTTACTCCCA
Source organism: Erythrolamprus reginae (assembly GCF_031021105.1). Taxonomy (NCBI): domain Eukaryota; kingdom Metazoa; phylum Chordata; class Lepidosauria; order Squamata; family Dipsadidae; genus Erythrolamprus; species Erythrolamprus reginae. Next base: position 86,138,325 of record NC_091956.1, read on the forward strand.
AGTTGACCCTTGTTCCTTAGCTGTTCCCTTTGTCTGGCAACTCTGTGCCTGCATAGACTGGGAACAGGCTCCAGCTGTTCATTTGCCTCCCTGATGTCTGACTCCAAAGGCAGCTGATAACTGTCAGACGGCCCTGGCCCCATCTCTGCCTCGGATGCAGAGCACTCGTCAGAGCCTTCCCCAGACTCCAGGACTGGCCTGTGTTCCTTGCCAACCTCCTCACTGTCTAAATCTGCTGCCAGCTCTGTTGGCCGGCCACAACAATATCACTGAAGGCTTTCAAGAAGAAACTGGGCAGCCATTTTGTCCGAAATGGCACAAAGTCTCCTGCTTGAGCAGTGGGTGGGGCTGTAACCTACACTGAATAAACTCCACTTAAGATTCAATCTGAACTAAATCCAAATTGATTTGAATCTGTTTGGCTTGATTTCCACACACCCCTCTTGGTTAGGGGCTCAGGGAAGAGGAGCCGTCCAAGGGTGTCCAACGAGATCTACGGCCGATCTCCACAATCTCAACCCAACATTTAGGTTGCTATGGTTACATATTCCACATGGTCAGAGACAGGCTAGGAATAAAAGCCAAAACATGCTAATAAGCAAGAGACAGGAGGAGGATTGTTTCCCATCACAGTAGGACCATAAATTATGGGCCGTGTTAAGGAGAGAAATAACTTGCTAACCGATAGTTGAAATGCTTCTATTTCCCAGCTATAACAGAGGTTTCTGTTTCTCTTTCTGTGCCAGAAATTTGATAGTTTATTCTATACAGTGTCACAAAATGAATGTGTTATTTGGGGGAGGGGTATAGGCTTCATTCCTCTGTTCCACTCCTACTAAACTCCTAGAATGCTCTCTACCAACCCAGCTTAATTTTAACATTTCTTCCCTCACGTTGTAAGTACAGATAGTCCTCAACAAATGACCACAAGTGAGCTCAACATTTCTGTCACTGTTGTGATTCCGTCCGAGGCCCCTCAGGGAACGGCTGATCTTCTGTCGGTTTCCTGCTCAGAGGGGGAGGATGAGGAACAGGAGGTGCAGGCAGACGAGGAGGAGGAATCCCAGGCTGAGGAAGAGGGGGAACAGCCAGAGGCCCCCGAGAGGGAGCTCTCCCCAGCAAGCAGCCTGGATTCCTTAGAGGAAAATGCACAAGCAATAATCGATCTGCGACAGAGAAGAGCAACACAAAGAAGGGACCAATTGGCTAGGTACTTTCAGCACTAAAGAGGCAACAGCTGGGTTTGGGTGTGGTGCTCTCTGGAAAGGCTAAAAGGCAGACCCACCCTTCCTGGCTTGTGGAGTATTATCTTTGGGAGTCCTGGGACCTGGCTGTGATCTTTGGCGTCTTGGAATTTTGGTTTGTGACTTTGAATACTGAAACCTTGGGGGGAAAAGGTGGGGGTCTTATGCTCTACAGTGGTGGGTGTGCCAGCAAGAAGTTTGCTGTATTGTCTGGACATCAGGACTCTGCTGTAAAGTCTCATAGCCTGCCTGTTGGGAAGAACAGGTTTTTCTCTGTGTTTATTTTTCAAGCTATAAAGTACTTTTGCTTTTACCAGCGTGTCTGGCTGTTTTTTCCAGTTGGTGTTGAGGTCTGGGGGAACCCAGACAGAACAGTCACTAAGCAAGATAGATGCTCAGTGAGGTCCGCCCCATTTTAAGATATTTCTGGCTCCAGTTGTGAAGTGAATCACCACTGTTCTTAAATTAGTAACATGGTTACTTCAAAATCTCCTTTCCCTCCCCACACCTGGGGGAAGGACACTGCAAAATCTCCTTTCCCTCCCCACTCCTGGGGGAAGGACACTGCAAAATCTCCTTTCCCTCCCCACTCCTGGGGGAAGGACACTGCAAAATCTCCATTCCCTCCCCACTCCTGGGGGAAGGACACTGCAAAATCTCCTTTCCCTCCCAACTCCTGGGGGAAGGATACTGCAAAATCTCCATTCCCTCCCCACTCCTGGGGGAAGGACACTGCAAAATCTCCTTTCCCTCCGCACTCCTGGGGGAAGGACACTGCAAAATCTCCTTTCCCTCCCCACTCCTGGGGGAAGGACACTGCAAAATCTCCTTTCCCTCCCCACTCCTGGGGAAGGACACTGCAAAATCTCCATTCCCTCCCCACTCCTGGGGGAAGGACACTGCAAAATCTCCTTTCCCTCCCCACTCCTGGGGGAAGGACACTGCAAAATCTCCTTTCCCTCCCCACTCCTGGGGGAAGGATACTGCAAAATCTCCATTCCCTCCCCACTCCTGGGGGAAGGATACTGCAAAATCTCCATTCCCTCCCCACTCCTGGGGGAAGGACACTGCAAAATCTCCTTTCCCTCCCCACTCCTGGGGGAAGGATACTGCAAAATCTCCATTCCCTCCCCACTCCTGGGGGAAGGATACTGCAAAATCTCCATTCCCTCCCCACTCCTTGGGGAAGGATACTGCAAAATCTCCATTCCCTCCCCACTCCAGGGGAAGGACACTGCAAAATCCGCATTCCCTCCCCACTCCTGGGGGAAGGATACTGCAAAATCTCCATTCCCTCCCCACTCTGGGGCCTACCAGAGGTGGTATTTGCCGGTTCTCTCAACTATTCAGAATTTCCACTACCGGTTCTCCAGAACCTGTCAGAACCTGCTAAATTTCACAGTTGCAGGAAACTACATGTTGCTTTATAAGTTGAAAGCTACATGCTTTTCAGTTTGCTGGGTTTTTATTCTTTTTATTTTTTAACTTCCTTTGATGGGAATTTCACATTTGGAGAGCCAGCTGGGAAGGCAGGTATCAACCCACTTAGAAAAACCAGCCCGAGACCTCCTGATGTGTATAAACTGCATGCGATGGGGACAATCAGTTTTTCCTTCCTTTTTCTCTTTATAATGGAGTGGCCTAAAGAGGAATAGTAGCATATATATATATATATATATATATATATATATATATGTATATGTATATGTATATGTATATGTATATGTATATGTATATGTATATGTATATGTATATGTATATGTATATGTATATGTATATGTATATGTATATGTATATGTATATGTATATGTATATATATAATCATTCCCAGGACTCAATGACTTCAGTATGTGAATAAACTTTAGTAGTGGCAAAACAACGCCACGACACCTTGCCGTGCGATAAATAACCTCTCTGCTCCCTGCACAAAACATCACAGGTAAAATTAGTTCTGCTGAAGTCTGGCCAATGCCCTTGAGGTTTGGGGCTCCTGGCAACTAATGAAGAAGTACTGCTGACTGTCAGCGAGCGGTGTGGGAGGCATTCATCTTTATGGCAGAAGCAATTAAGTCCGCTCAGCTCCCTGAGCATGACGCACATTGAAGCCCCCCAGACTTTGTTTTCCTTAAAGGAAGTTTAGGGGCGGCTGACATGTGAAGATAAGCATCTAGGAAATGTCAAATTGGCTCAGACATCCCTCGATAGCTCCTGGAACGGGAGGAAGGAGGAAGCCTCATCGATCTCGCATGAGGACCCAATAAATCCTTGGAGAACATGGCTAAGATAATAGACTCTTCAGACCAATGTCGCTGCTGGGTTTTCAGTTGCTCCGCGTTCTGCCCCAGCTATGGACTGGAAAGACGGTAGCACACACGCAGTTTGTTTACCTAATTAACGGCTATTTATTTATGCATTATTAGAGTTGAAAGGGACCTTGCAGGTCATCTAGTCCAACCCCCTCCTTAAGCAGGTGATCCTGCACCACCCCAGTCACATGGCAGTCCAATCTCTTTGCCCATGTTTCGTCACCACTCCGCAGCCTGCACTGGCTGCTGATCAGTTTCCGGTTACAATTCAAAGTGTTGGTTATGACCTATAAAGCCCTAAATGGCATCGGACCAGAATACCTCCGGGACCGCCTTCTGCCGCACGAATCCCAGCGGCTGATTAGGTCCCACAGATTTGGCTCCTCCAGGTCCCGTCGATGAAACAATGCCGCCTGGCGGGACCCAGGGGAAGAGCCTTCTCTGTGGCGGCCCCGGCCCTCTGGAATCAGCTCCCCCCCAGAGATTAGGACTGTCCCCACCTTCCTTGCCTTTCGCAAACTTTTGAAAACTCATCTATGTCGCCAGGCATGGAGGAACTGACATATCCTTAGCTGCCTTTGACTTTATGGATGGTGTGTTTGGGTTGTATGACTGTTTTTAATAGGTTTTTTTTTTAAAGACTGTTTTAACATTGGATTTGTGTATGATGTTTTATTTGTTGTGAGGCGCTCTGAGTCCTCGGAGAGGGGCGGCATACAAATCTAATAAATTATTATTATTAATTATTATTATTATTTTTGAACATGTTGAGTGTTGGAGCACTCACAACCTCAGCTGGCAGGCCGTTCCACTAGTTCAGGGTAGGCAAAGTTGGCTCTTCTATGACATATAGACTTCAACTCCCAGAATTCCTGAGCTATCAAGCACATGCTATCAGGAAGCAAAGTCTCACACAAGGATGCTCGCGTGCATGAAATTTCACCGATTTTTGGCAGGGTTTTTTTTGCTTCTGCGCATGTGCGGAAGCAAAGAAATCGCCAAATATCAGTGAAATCTCATGCACACGAGCATTCTCATGTGAGATTGGACTTTCTGGCACATGGGCAGGAAGCCAAATCTTGTGCCGGTGCATGGCTCCATGCACGCCAGATTTAAGGGTCATCTGCATTTTTTGCAGCCTGGATGACAAACCCTTTGGCAAAATAATCATTGTGGTTTCATGGACAAGGTGGACAGTGGTCTGTTAAGATCCCCCCCCCCCCGAAGCAGTAATCAAAGATGACAAATGATACTAAAAATAAAAATGCAGCAATCGTTGAAGAGTAGACCTCATTTTAATTGGTCACCTTTGGAAGAAGACACCTCTGAAGAGCCTTTGAAAAGCACGTCCCTCCCAAGGCAGGAATCGTGACAGACAGCTCCATCGAAAGGAGAGTTGCTTGTAATCATCAGCCTCAAACAGCAGAGAATCTCAAGGCACATATATATATATATAAATAGGAGAGCAAATAAGTCCTTTTCTGTCAGGTCACCTGAGATGGTGCCACCTTCTTCAATATTTCAAAGGATGACTTATTTCAAACGAAGGTGCCGTTTTCCTTTCGGGTCAAGAAATGGACTGCAGCTTCTCCTTTTTAGCGTCAATGGGCCTTAAGGGAGACGCACTATAAAACGACTTTAATTTAACCTGCTGTTTACTTACATTAATTGAGATTCTCTCCTGATCAAGATCTGGCGTTACATTACAATGTTGTCTGTCAAAATTGTAGCTTAGCCTTGGGACAAAGCTGCCCAGGTCGGTAGGGATGGGCTTACATTTTTTTAGGAAACAGTTCTCTTCCCAGTTGCTAGGTGAGCATGACCAGTATTGGGTTCCTATAGGCAGTCATGGGCAGCCAAAATGTTTACTGCCACACTGGGGGGCGTGGCTTATTTTGTGGGCGTGGCTTGATGGTCATGTGACTGGGTAGCAGTGGCTTGCCGGCCATGTGACCAGGTGGAATGGCTTGAACGATCATCATCGTTCAAGTGAACAGTTAAGTCCTCGACTTACAACTTCACCAGTGTTGCTCTCTGGGGTGACAATTTTTTTTTGATGTCTTGAATTTGAATTTAATTGCATTTTGTTCTAATTGCAATGGGTTTCTTATTTATTTTTATTTATTTCTTTTGTCAAGTACATATTGGTGGTATACAAAGATATAACAATGTTTATACTGTACTTGATACTAGTAAGAGAAACATGAGGACAGGGGACGGAAGGGACGCTGGTGCACTTATCCACGCCCCTTACTGACCTCTTAGGAATCGGGAGAGGCCAATGGTGGAGAGTCTAAGGGTCAGGTTTTGGGGGTCAGGTGACAATACTACAGAGTCAGGTAGTGAGTTCCATGCATCAACTACTCGGTTACTAAAGTCGTATTTCATGTAGTCGAGTTTGGAGTGTTTACTTTAAGTTTGTATCTGTTGTGTGCTCGTGTGTTGTTGTTTATTTATTTATTTGTTGTGTCCAATTTGCTTTCCTGGGTCGCCCCCCATCTCAGGCTGGGTCTCTAGGCGAGCGGGTGCCAATCAGCTGTTGAGAAAAGGGGGGGGAATGTCCCCCCTGAAACTCCTGCCGGTGCTGGTCTCCCTGCCGCTTTCCGAGGAGGAGGAAGAGGATGGGAGGGGGGGGGGAGTCAATTGGAGCTGGGCACACAGCTGCATCCCACCCCGTCCTGCCTGCTGGCCACCCCTGCCTGTAGTACAGCTGAGGACGCCACACTGGTAGTAAAACTGGAGCTGGGTGCGCAGCTTTGGGTCTCTGGCACGCATGAGCGCATGTCCTGGCCTTCAATTTACAATCCAGTGGTTGTAAATTGAGGACCACCTGTACTTTAAGGAAAAGAAAGAATGATTGTTCTTATTTCTTCTTCTATCTTAGTTAAAGATGGCCTCTCCATTGTTCTCTGCCACATAACTGATTTCCTTGGGGAAAGGCTGCCTAGAGGTGGTAGGGTTGCATATTTCTCTCCTATATAATCTACCAGGGAATTCCCACCAGTGTTTTGCTTTATTTATATTGTTCATATTCAATTGTTTATATTCTGAAGCAGTGGAAAATTAGATATTGCAAATGCATATATATATATAGAGAATAGAATTCTTTATTGGCCAAGTATGATTGGACACAAAGGAATTTGTCTTGGTGCATATGCTCTCAGCGTACATAAAAGAAAATATAAATTTGTCAAGAAATATGTGGTGTGTGTATATATATGTACATAAATGTAATTTTGCTCTTGGTTCCCGTTGGAAATATCGTTGCTTGAAAGTAACTTTCTTCCCTATTGTTAAACTAATGCCTTGAATGTAATGCAGTAATATATATGTATAATAGCGCTATCCTAGTCTCCCTTAATTTTAAATATTCAGCAAAAATATGTGAGATATATATATATCAATATACCAGGGTGATTTGACACAAAATGTAACCCTTCCCTGGTACAGAGCTGAAAGGATTGGATTTTATTTTTATTTATTATTTTATTATTTGGATTTGTATGCCGCCCCTCTCCGAAGACTGGATACTGTAGCCTGGAGGTTAATTCTCTGCCTTACAAGGCAAAGGTTGCAGGTTCAAGTCCCAGTGGGTATGGCTAGCTGATGAGGCCAAAATAAGGCAGAAATAGATCTATCCTAGTCTCCCTTAATTTTCAAATTCAGCAAAAACATGTGACATATATATACACACACATATATATATTACATTACTATAAAATATTATATACTGTATATATATTACTGCATTACATTACATTCAAGGCATTAGTTTAACAATAGGGAAGAAAGTTACTTTCAAGCAACGATATTTCCAACGGGAACCAAGAGGAAAATTGCACGTTGCCCTCCATGCTGAAGCCGTCCAAGAAGCATTTTAGTTTAAAAACCAAACAGACCATCACATCTGCCATGGCAATTACTCACTTCAAACTCTGTGGGCCCTGAGCGGACCATTTTACCCTTTCTCACATTTTGAGCTCAGCAAAAATGAATTAAAAAAGAAAAGAAAGGTTTTCTATCTGAAGAATGAACGTCTGGAAAACGTCTCCAAAATAATCTGACACATCATATCGAAACTTCACAGGCCAGATTGCGTTATTTTGCGTAGACTGCAGTTAAGCATCTTTTCAGAACCATATGTTTTCTGAATCAATACAATCTTCCTCCTCCAATTTTAGCCTGGCATTTCATTCCCAAGCACCCCAGAAAGAATCCAGAAAAATTCAGTTTTACTTAATTCTTTTTGAAACACAAAAACAGAGTTTTCAGCCAAATCCTCTATTTGTGCTCAATGGAAAGCTGAATTCAGTGTGTTAAATATCAAGTATACCTGCACAGAATTAGAAACATAGAAACATAGAAGACTGACGGCAGAAAAAGACCCCATGGTCCATCTAGTCTGCCCTTTTACTATTTCCTGTATTTTATCTTACAATGGATATATGTTTATCCCAGGCATGTTTAAATTCAGTTACTGTGGATTTACCAACCATGTCTGCTGGAAGTTTGTTCCAAGGATCTACTACTCTTTCAGTAAAATAATACTTTCTCATGTTGCCTTTGATCTTTCCCCCAACTAACTTCAGATTGTGTCCCCTTGTTCTTGTGTTCACTTTCCTGTTAAAAACACTTCCCTCCTGAACCCTATTTAACCCTTTAACATATTTAAATGTTTCGATCATGTCCCCCCTTTTCCTTCTGTCTTCCAGACTATACAGATTGAGTTCATTAAGTCTTTCCTGATACGTTTTATACTTCAGACCTTCCACCATTCTTGTAGCCCGTCTTTGGACCCGTTCAATTTTGTCAATATCTTTTTGTAGGTGAGGTCTCCAGAACTGAACACAGTACTCCAAATGGGGTCTCACCAGCGCTCTATACAATGGGATCACAATCTCCCTCTTCCTGCTTGTTATACCTCTAGCTATGCAGCCAAGCATCCTACTTGCCTTTCCTACCGCCCGACCACACTGCTTAATTATGGGGTTGTAGTTAAATGCTATTTTCTTTAAATCGGATGGACTGTAGGGTAGCCCTTCTATTTTCAAGGGGATATACATTACGAAATGATGAATGCAGAATTTTTTAGATTTTGTATTTTAAAAATGGAATGGATTAGAACATAAATCCATCTCTGGACAATAGAAAGTTAATGCAGAAGTCCCCCAAGAAATGTTGACACTTAAAGTAAAGTATACTCCAATGACACCAAAATACAACTGAAAATACCAACAATACATGGGGCTGGCCTTAAAGAGCATCGCAAAGTTGATGCAAAATGCAGTGGCCCACATAGTTGGTGTGCACGTGTATCATCTCTCCTGCAGGATTTGCATTGGTTGCCGATTTGTTTCTGGCTGCCATTCAAGGTGTTGGTTGTCACCTTTAAAGCCCTTCAGGGCTTAGGACCAGGTTATCTATGGGACCATATCTCTTGCTGGTCACATCTACCCAAACCATCAGAGCAGGGAGGTAGGGAATATTGCAGATCCCGTTCCCTAGGTGTTCTGGTTTCTGACTAGAGCCTCTGTTAATGGGAATAAAGGCTTACTGAATGCAGAGATTTATAAAGCAAAAACCATCATCTTTATTTCTCTCTCTTCTGTTACAAAATTGTGTCGTCATCGGCAGGCAATCACTTTTATCTCAGTCTTTAATACTAAATCAACAAAAAACATTCTCCAAGCATTCCTCCCTTCATCTTAAGATTTATGGCTAGGCAGCACTAGCTCAGGGTAATAAAACTGCAGTTAAAAGACACATAAAAACAAAGCTTACGTCAGAGCTGCGGAATGACACCTCCATATTGATTTATGGCAGAATTGAAAACTCCGCCCTTCTTCTCCGCTGACACCCAGATGTGTGAATTAATTACTTACTTAATTAACCCATTCCTCTTCCCTGACACCTGTTTTCTCTGTCTCCGTAATCGTCTGAAATGAGGATTTAACCATCTATTATCTGTTTCTCCTTCACTGGAGTCTGAACTCATAGAAACATCCTGTGGTCGGTCTGCCCCTTGTTCTTCTGCCTGTAAGTCAGGACCTGCCACTAATTCATAAACACTCTCTGAATCAGAATCTTCAAAATCTTCAAACTGAACAGGAGTATACACAACACTAGGGAGATACACCTGATGGGACCCAGAATAAGGGTCTTCTCCGTGGTGGGTCCTTCTCTCTGGAACATCATCCCACCAGATATTAGAGTGGCCCCTGCTCTAATATTCTTCCAGAAGGCACTAAAGACGTGGTTCTGTTAGTGGGCCTGGGAAACCCAGAATGGGACGGGAGCCCATGGGTCATGTGATGTGTTGTCAGGGCTTTATTAATAAAGTAACATTTTATTATGTTATTTTTAATAATTTAGTCAACAAAGCCAATTACAGTGGTACCCCTACTTATTGTTGTGATTCCGTCTGAGGCTCCTCAGGGAACGGCTGAACCTCTGCCGGCTCCATGCTCAGAGGGGAAGGATGAGGAACAGGAGGAGGAGGAGGAGGCCCAGGCAGATGGGGAGGAGGAATATCAGGCCGAGGGAGAGGGAGAACAGCCTGAGTCCCCCGGGGTGGAGCTCTCCCCAGCAAGCAGCCTGGAGTCCTTAGATGAAAATGCACAAGCCATCATCGATCTCAGGCAGAGAAGAGCAGCCCAAAGAAGGGGACAATTAGCCAGGTATTTCCAGCCATAAATAGGCAACAGCTGGGTTTGGGTGTGGTTCTCCCCAGAAAGGCTGAAAAGGCAGACCCACCCTTCCTGTATTGTGGAGTATAATCTTTGGGAGTCCTGGGACCTGGCTGTGATCTTTGGCGTCTCTGATTCTGGCTTGTGGCCTTGAAGGCTGAAACCTTGGGGGGAAAGGCGTGGGTCTTATTCTCTACAGTGGTGTGGGTGCCAGCAAGAAGTCTGCTGTATTGTCTGGCCGTCAGGACTCTGCTGTGAAGCCTCATAGCCTGCCTGTTGGGAAGAACAGGTTTTTCTCTGTGTTTATTTTTCAAACTATAAAGTGCCTTTGCTTTTACCAGCGTGTCTGGCTGTTTTTTCCAGTTGGTGTTGAAGTCTGGGGGCACCCAGACAGAACACTTATGAACTTAATTCATTCCGTGACCAGGTTCTTAAGTAGAAAAGTTTGTAAGAAGAAGCAATTTTACCATAAGAATCAATGTAAATTAATGTGTGTGATTGGAGAAACCACAGAGAGGGTGGAGGCCCTGTTTCCTCCCAGGAGATTCCTAGAGAGGCCCCATAGAGCCTTCTCCCTGCCTTTTCCGGTTACAGTTTCGGAGGTTCGGGTTTGTAAGTGGAAAATGGTTCTTGAGAAGAGGCAAAAAAATCTTGAACACCCGGTTCTTATCTAGAAAAGTTTGTAAGTAGAGGCATTCTTAGGTAGAGGTACCACTGTATATGAGTTACCTAAGACTGCTTTCAATGGGATAGAAACAGAGATTTTATATTTCTACAGCTAAATCATGAGTTTAGAAATCTAAGTTTTGAAACAATGAATGCCTTGGAACCTCAAGGCATTAATATGTATAGGAACTAAAATCTGCATCTACATTCATGGGGGGAAAGACAAAATAATTTATACTGCTAATTAAAAATGTAAATCCAATGCAATTCCATATACATATGTCAGCGTATCAGAACAACTGCATTCATTTTTGCCAGATTTTATTTTCATTCCTGGATTCAGAATTCAAATACCCCGTGACACCCACTTGCATTCTTCAAATAATTTAAATGTATTGCCAATAAATAAACCAGAAAAAAAAGAGCAGTTTTGGATACTGGCCATAGATTTGACATACAAATACAAGTTTGTCACCAGCTGCCTTTAGAATGATAAGAGAAACACAGTTGTACACATAATGCAAACTTATCAGACTTGCAGAAGCAGCTAGTTTCAAGATCAGCAGAAACAATATATTGTGATATATTGGTTAATCTGAAGTCTTTCTTCCTATATGCAAGCACAGTCAAATTCTAATGCCCTCACGTTTGATGGCCTGCAATGGTTCTCGGTAGGATATCGTTCCTTCACACTCTCCCATATTTTCTGAACAATTTATTACGAGTGACTTTCAAGCACAGGAAAACAGCAGTCCAGGCAGCACAAATGAAAATAGGTTTATTTTATGCTAGTGCTCTTTACAAGAATTTGAATTACTAATGGTAAAAGCAAATTGGCAGTAGATAGAGAATCAAGAGAATGCCAGGTGGGCTGGATTTATTTCTCTTACGAGTGTGAAGGGATTCGAGACTGATGAAGCATTTGACCCAGTGATAGAATTCACCCAGTTCACACTGGTTTGGGCGAACCAGTTGTTAAATTACCTACACTCTTCATGGATGCCAAATGTATCAGTGATTATTGAAACGGATGTCCAGGTGCTGCCTCTATGTTGGTTGAGGCAGGCAGGAGTCCCTTGGGTACCACTTGTTGAGGGTCAGGGGAAAGGGAGGGTCTTGCCTTCTCTTTCTGCTCAAGATCCCCATGGACAATTGGTGGGCCACTGTGTGACACAAAATGCTGGACTCGATGGGCTTTGGCCTGATTCACCAGGGCTCTTCTTAGGTTCTTAGGTTATGCTATCTTAGAGATCCTGGGCCCTGTGATATGCTGCAATGGATAAACGGGCAATGGAGCAGCCGGATATACTAGCATGACTCAACTATATTTGGGTATAGTAGCATGACTCAACAAAAAATCTATCTCTCTGTCTGTCCGTCCGTCCGTCCGTCCATCCATCCATCCATCCATCTTCCTCAATCTCTCTCTCTCTCTCTCTCTCTCTCTCTCAATCTCTCTCTCCCTCCCTCCAACTATCTATCTATCTATCTTTCTATCAATTTCTTTCTCTCTCGCTCTCTCATACACACACATCTATCTTTGGTGGAATTAAAATTATATATACACTATGATGGGAGATAACCGTAGTCAGTTTCCATTGGGTCCCAAAAAGTAGAAAATAAGAATATCACTGTATGCATTTCAGTAAAAAAAGCAAGGGACTACCGTAAATAGAGTGAATCTACAACTAAATTACATAGTACATACAGTCACACACACTCCGGCTCTGTTTATGTTTTCTGCAAAGTCATGGTTTTGCTTAAAATATGGTTTACTGAGTAAGCTGTGATTTCTATGTTCCCACACTGTATACATCATAGTTATTTGGGGTAAATTGGTTAACCTCAAGTTTAGATAACAAAACTTGATGTCTAAGCATGACTGACGAATGTCTTGGTTTGCAATGCACTGGATTTCTACAGTGATACGTAATCAATTAAAATGGAGGAGATACAGCATTTTAATATCTGAAATGCGTGGGGTTTTTTAAAAAAGAAGAACTAACCCTTCCATTTTCCCACCACCACCACCACCATCGTCATCCAGTCAGAACCGATGAAGCTTCTTAGATGAGGAGCGATATGTCTTCACCTTCAAGGAATTCCCCCCCCCTTTTTCTCACCTTTGAGACGACCGTAGGCTGAAGGAGTGAGAATTTCCATGCACATTCAGCATTTCACTAACACCATTTTTATCCCTTTTCCATCCTTTCGGAAGAGACGATGAAAAGAATTGTTCCCATCTCCAATTCAGAGCACGCGTTCTTTGGGAATAAGGCTCGCACACAGAGAGTTATGCAATCTGTGTGCCAACGTAACGTGGGTGGAGAAAGGCCAAGTGCTTGTATCTCTTCTCCAGGAAAACAATATCCGAACCCCTTCTGACTAAGTGCTCTGTCCTTCGGCCGCATCCATTAACATTTAGCCGTGCATTCCATTGTCAATCAGCCCACACTGGTCTTATGTGGCATTGAGAAAATATTTTCATGCCTCCAGTGTCTTGATTTTTAAATATGGAGAGAGAAAACCTCTGCATGAACATTTGCCAAGGTTGCAAGAGCTTCCTAGCGCCTGAACAAAACGACGGCCAAATGGGATGGGGCGTTAACAGAAGTCAGAATTGTCTTCCCACTTGATAAATTCCATGGGGCCAAGGCTGCAATCCTTCATCACAGGAGACCAAATCTTGCTAAACTCAATGAACAAAAACTGTGCGAAATCATTGCTCAGCAATTGAGGAAGTCTCTTGCAATTAGCTTAAAATTGCAACGCAGTGGAGGTGAAGCTACAGGCATTAGGGGGCTTACCAGCAGGTGGGGCAGGGCCACTGCAAACACAATTGGCAGGAAATGGGTTAAAACAGACCAGCTGATTCTCTAGTGTACCTTCTCAAGTTTCTCCCTAAATGTTCATTTTCTAGAGAATGCGCAAAACAGCCCCAGCCCTCTGGAACCAACGATGTTTGGGTTCCCCTTGCTGTATTTTGTATTTTATTCCCATTTTTGTAAGCCACTTTGAGTCTGTGGAGAAGGACAGCACAGAAATCCAAACAAACAAATAAACAAATTTGCAAAAATGTGAATATTGTTGCACAGAGCGCAGAGCATTGATTTATCAGAATGCAACCCACCAAATCCTGGACTCTCCTCTCTTGAAAAGTGTTGCACATAACTCCTGCTTATGGTTAACCCTTTTCCAGGCAGGTGAGCTTGCTATCAAACAAAGTTCAAGGCTCCAATCACCTTTCATTCTAATTTCCTGGTGGGTTAACGTGAGGTCAGGAAGCATCCTTGACCATAAAGTTGAGTCTGGGTGTGGGGGGGAGGTCAGAGAGCTTATGGGCACCCAAGGAGTTGTGGGCAGGCAGGTTTATGTTGCTGGATGCCATAGGGAGGAACTAAGGCCTAGTCAAAGGAGAGCAAAAAAAAAGTTTTCGCAGAATAAGAAAAATTGTATTTCCCTGCTGAGCGTTAAAAGTGAGGAACAGCCTGAATTACTTGAGATGAATGGGGACAATTTCTATTCTGTGTTTCTGCTCCTTTGTTCCTTCCAGTGTTATTTGCTGCTTTCCTTCCAGGCCAATAGATCTGCCAAGCCCAGGGAGGAAATCCTCTTGGCTGCAAATTGCCAGTGCGCAAAGCCACGGGGACATGCGCGGGACAAAAATAAGGTACTACTTGGGTACTTGCAAATACAGTGGGACCTCTACTTACAAACGTAATTCGTTCCCTGACCAGGTTCTTAAGTAGAAAAGTTTGTAAGTAGAAGCAATTTTTCCCATAGGAATCAACGTAAAAAGAAATAATGCCTGCAAAACCATTTAGGAAAGAAATAAAAGCTTGGAATTTGGGAGGGAGGAGGAGGAGGAGGAGGAAGAGGAGGAGGACAGTCGCGGCCGAAGGAAGAAGGGGAGGGGAGGGGAATTAAAAAAATACAAAACTTTAAGGCTTCAAAAAAAAAAGAGGGGCTCTGAGGCAGCGAGGAGAATCATGCGCCTCCCATACACCCGGCGTGAGGATGCCTCCCATACAGTGCGCCAGAGAGAGAAACTGGCCGGGCTTTCGTGCTGCTCTCAAATTTCCTGCAAAATTTTTCCGGGCTCGGTTTCTTAAGTAGAAAATGGTTCTTAAGAAGAGGCAAAAAATCTTATCTAGAAAAGTTCTTAAGTAGAGGCGTTCTTAGGTAGATGTACCACTGTACATAGTTCTAAACATATCATATATTGTCATAACATAACATAACATATATTGTCATACCAATCGTAGAATACAGCTCGCCTGTATTGAACTCACATTGCATATCGGACATCAACACAATTGAGAGAGTCCAGAAATATTTCACAAGAAGAGTCCTTCACTCGTCTTCTCACAACAAAATACCTGAATCCGCCAGACTTGAAATTCTTGGTTTAGACAACTTATAACTTTGTTGTCTCCATTCTGACTTAACTATAGTTCATAAAATCATATACCAAAATGTCCTACCTGTTAGCGACTACTTCACCTTTAACCACAACAATACACGAGTACTTATATTTAAATTAAATGTCAACCGCTCCAAACTCGACTGCAAAAAATACGACTTCAGTAATAGAGTGATCAATGCCTGGAATGCCCTACCTGACTCTGTGGTTTCTGCTCCTAACCCCAAATCCTTCAACCTTAGATTACGTACAATCGACTTCTTCCCCTTTCTAAGAGGTCTGTAAGGGCCGTGCATAAGCGCACCATTGTCCCTAACGGCCCTGTCCTACTATTCTATTGTTTTCCATCATTACTTTTTATCATTACTTATCTAATCTTTTATTTATACAAATTACCATCCTATAATTGTTTGACAAATATAAATGAATAATATGCACAAATGAAATATTAGCCTTTAAAAAGAATTCCTTTGTTTAATGTTCAAGTTTTTTAAAACTTCTCAAAGAAACCAGGCCATCAACCATGGTATCAACCATGCTTAACACCACCATGACTAAAAATGTCGGAACCCCCCAGTTATAACATTACACAATTGAATTATTGATATTCTTTGATCTATAAACAAGGATGCACATTACATAGGCATCAGACAACCAGTAAATACCATATGAAGATTCACGGTGAATAAAATTACCTGGAATTACTTCAAAAAGGAACTTTCCTGGGTTTTCATCGCTGGAAGGATGCTCAATCACACGATTCCCAGGTAAGAATATGGTGCCCTTAAACATAAAATTAGGAGAAAGGACAAGATGACATGTTTAGCTATAAGGAAAAAAACAGTCAAGTGGGATCATTAATATTTATTGACCCCTCGCACCCTGGACACAAACTGTTTCAACTCCTACCCTCAAAACATCGCTACAGAGCACTGCACACCAAGACAACTAGACACAAAGACAGTTTTTCCCCCGAATGCCATCGCTCTGCCAAACAAATAATTCCCTCAACACTGTCAGACTTTCTACTAAATCTGTACTTCTATTTCTATTAGTTTTTCTCTTCATTCCCATCATCCTTTTCCTCCCACTTAGGACTGTAGGACTGTAACTTGTTGCTTGTATCCTAAGATTTTTATTAATATTGATTGTTTCTTCATTACTTAGTTGACCCCTATGACCATCATTAAGTGTTGTACCACATCATTCTTGACAAATGTCTCTTTTTCTTTTATGTCCACTGAGAGCATCTGCACCAATGACAAATTCCTTGTGTGTTGAGGAAACAGGGCCGGAAAAGGCAGGGAGAAGCCTTTGTGGGGCCACTCTAAGGATCTCCTGGGAGGAAACAGGGTCTCCAATCGCACACATTATTTGCTTTTACATTGATTCCTATGGGAAAAATTGCTTTTTCTTACAAACTTTTCTACTTAAGAACCTGGTCATGGAGCGAATTAAGTTCGTAAGTAGAGGTACCACTGTATAACTCTTAAACAAGTGTAACCAAAACTTTAATGTCCACATTACAGGCAGGCAATAATCCCCTTCCACAGCCAGTCCTCCATCATCATTTTGATTTTCAGAGTTGACAAAAATCTCAATTGGTGTTAAGGCGATCAAATTGTGATTCATGGTTATGAGCTGCGTGCACAGCCTCGGACAGAAACGGAGCGAGAAGGAGAGAGAGAGGCTCTTTCAGGAATGTGTGAAGAACTGCAGGACAAAGAGGAACCAGAGTTCTACAAAGCACGGAATAAATGGTGCACCTGGCTGGATAAAAGACTATATACAACTCCATCCTGATCTTTCTACCCTTCACCCAAACAATCATCCCACAAACCTATAAAATAATATTATGAATCATTGATAAAAGGTGAATAAATCCCAAACCACAAAACTCAAACCTTAACCCAAGTTTAGAAACCTAAAATTTTTATCTATATTGATACTGTAGTAAAGATCTTAAAAGCTGTAGAGCAATCGGGTCAACAGATAAGTTGACACTATTTACGACAGTTGATAAACTCATAGATGAATTTATTTCTCCTTTCTTCTTTTTATTTTTCTTCTTCTTTTCTCTTTCTCCCCCTTTTCTCTCTTTTCCTTTCTCTCTCTTTAGCTTTTCCTCTTTATTTTCTTCCTTTATGTAAGTGTGTATTTTATTTTATAACTGCATACTCTAAATTCATATACATTTGTACTAATATTCACATAGTCCTTTTGCTTGCTGTATCCCCTTCCCCATTTACGTTCAATAAAGATTATATTTTATTTTTAAATAGAAAAAAGGAAAAAGGAAAAAAGAAGAAGTAGTTTAACATTTAAACTCGACCCTTCGTAGAGCTGTGCAGTGGTTATGTTTCCCTATAAATGCAGCCGAGACCGAAGCGAGGCTCCATCTTGTTTGCGGATGATCGATTGGAGACCGGCTTTCTCTGCCATCTGCAGGCCTGGGGCTTACGGAGTATAGATTTTCATTTTGACATCATTAATAGGCACATTTTGCCAGCCAACATTGCACAACGAGGCCATAGAAGCTGCACGGGGAGGAGGACGGAATATTTATCTGCCTTGACATCCCAAGTATGCAATCACTTAATTCCTTATCTTTTTCCTCCTCCAGGATTATTCTTTTGTACTAAAGACATCAGATCTTTCCTTTCCTCTCTTTTCCTTTTCCTTCCTCTCCTCCTCTCCTCCCCCTTCCTTTCCTTCCTTTCCTTCTTTACTCTCCTCCCCTCCCCTTCCTGTCATTTCATCTACAGCACCACAGAAGACAGTGGCAGACAGGCGATGTTTATGCCGACCCTTTTGCCTTAAGAGAGTCACTAACATTAATTGGTGCAAATTGGTGCCCAAGCTGGGCAGCTGCCATAGATGATTAATTTATCCTATTACTTTCTGGATGCTTTTGGAAAGCAGGCATTTCTATTATTATTATTATTATTATTATTATTATTATTATTATTATTATTATTATTTAGATTTGTATGCCACTCCTCTCCGCAGACTTGGTTTCTATGGTCCCTTGACTTTTGCGGGATGGTACCTTGAAGATTAAACTTCATTCAATGTTTATTCTAAAAAGCATTCGCTGGATTTAGCTTGGAGCCTCCTCTGCTGCCATCCCTGCCCTGCAGCGTTCTGACTCTCAGAAACGTCGCTGTCATCTGTGATGTTAGACCTCTCCTCGCTCCCTCTTCCACTGCTGCTCAGAAACCTGGAGAAGAGCTTAGTTTCCATGGAGCTTGAAGAAGGGGAAGTCATTGTACCAGGGGTGGATTCGATCTCATCCTTCCACAGTCCCATTAGGGCAGTGACGGGAACACTAGCTCGGGCTTCTGCAAATTCCCCCCACGGCTTTCAATAATCCATCAGATTCTTGAGGTTCCACGAACAAAGACGACGTGAAGCTCTGGAGACCCTGGGGCTCTCCAAGTTTGGCTGTTTGCTTGCAGAGGTTTCATTGCCAAACTAGGGTGACATCATCTGTGCCAGCAAACAAATAATAATAATAATAATAATAATAATAATAATAATAATATTGTGAGCCGCCCAAGGCTGCGGAGAGGGGCGGCATACAAAGCAATGATGAGAAAAAACTAGTAGAAATAGAAGTGCAGACTTAGTAAATAGTTTGACAGTGTTGAGGGAAATATTTGTTTAGCAGAGTGATGGCGTTCGGGGAAAACCTGTTCTTGTGTCCAACAGAACAGAACCAACAGCTGCCCTGAGTTTGTGGAGAGGGGCGGCATACAAATCTAAATAATAATAATAATAATAATAATAATAATAATAATAATAATAACAACAACAACAACTTTGTAACAATATCATTGATATTGCTTTAATCACAGCTGGGATTGTATCCCTTGTGTTCTTTTTGAAAAGCTTATTGAAAAAGCAGCAAAGGAATACAAGGAAATCAGTGTAATTGCCTAATTTTATCCCGTTCAGACAAGTGTGTTAAGCCCAATTAAAGACCACACATTTTCTTTAAACAACAACAACAACAACAGTGTAGCTTTAAGTTTATTCATTCTACCCCCTCTTTTCTTAGGAGCCCATGCATTTGGCAGGAAACTGCTAATAAAATCTCTACCCATAGCAACAGGTCTTCTTCTAGTTGCTTATTCAACTGAAAATACTGCTTTTATCTCAGATGTAATGGAGAGAGAATTCCCTCGAGCACTAAGAAGCTACAAGGATTTGACTTTTGTCTCGATCTGAGCTACAAATTAATGAAAACGGTCTCAGATGTTTTGCTTTGCCAGTTCAATGGCCATGCAGGGCTTATCTAAAAGCCCCCCCCCCATTTGGGGGCTATGTCTTGCTCCCTCCCTCAAAGAAGACGTTGATTCAAACTGAATGTGTTGTGGTAACAGCTACCAGAATTCCCACCTGACACAAAGAACTTCTTTAAAGGACTGGCAAAACTATCTGCTTTGGGGTTTTTAAAAAGTTAGTGCCCACCTCTTTAAAAAAACTTTATTTGGAGAGAGTAACAATGAAAGAGCTTGCAGTAAGAGCTGGGAACATCATTCGCACCTGGAAAGAGACATTCGGAGTGAGTAGAGCAATGGGGAAAAAACTGCAAACACTTAGGGCTTGGAAAACATTCTTTGCAGAGACTAACAATGAAAGAGCCTGCAAGATAAGAGCTGGAAAGATCATTTGCAGCTAGTTAGGGGTTTAAAAAAAAGCTACATTCAGAGTATAAGATGCACCCAAATTATCAGCCTCTTTTAGGGAGAAAAGGGTGTGTCTTATACTCTGAAAAATGTGGTAAATTTCTGAACGACGATCTGACAACCCCAAACCCTGGAGGCATATTATCAACTGTCTATGACTGCATATGGCCTGCAACCTGGACACATCCAATTTAGAGTTTTGTCCACACCTATGTACGAAAAGGAGACAGATTTAAAATAGTTTTGTGCCTATTTCTGACATGCATTTTATTTATAAACCACAACTAGTTTTATAGATCGTGTGACTTAGTTGTTAAATAATCAATCATTTGTACAACACACAAAGTCATAAACAAAATAACTGCAAGGGGATGGAAACTTTGCCCAGGATGGTCCAAAAACTCGTGCAATGTTATGTTCTTATGCATTTTTTATTATCCATTTTTAAATAGCTTGATCCACTGCCAAACCATCAGTGAGCATCACTCTATTCCCTGTAATGCTTTAAAATGAACCATTCAGATCAATTGTCTCCATCGTTTCTGGTTGTTTATTATTATTATTTTACTTCAGCTGATTAATGTGAGACCAGAATAGCTATATTCTCTGCCAACGGCATAATATAAGTTAATAACACTTGAATATCACTTTACTGTTATACAGCTACAGTAAATTTTCTTCGATCCAGCTCATGACTGATAGAGCAATCGCCCTCAAGTTAGAAGTCTTTTCACGTCCTGCTCAAAAAACAGAAAGGCTATTTTCATAGACAGCCAGAGATCTTATGGTCAGTTGATGATATCCTAAAGAAATCCAGGAGAGTGGTGGGTTTTGGAATCCCACCACTGTTGTGGAACTACCAACCCAGTTAATAGACAAGCACTATCCCTAGATAGCAACTAGAGGTATAACAAGGAGGAAGAGGGAGATTGTGATCCTGCTGTATAGAGCACTGGTGAGACCCCATTTGAAATAATACTGTGTCCAGTTCCGGAGACCTCACCTACAAAAAGATATTGACAAAATTGAATGGGTCCAAAGACGGGCTACAAAAACGGTGGAAAATCTTAAGCATAAAACGTATCAGGAAAGACTCCATGAACTCAATCTGTATTGTCTGGAGGACAGAAGGGAAAGTGGGGACATGATTGAAACATTTAAATATGTCAAATGGTTAAATAAGGTTTAGGAGGGAAGTGTTTTTAATAGGAAAGTGAACACAAGAACAAGGGGACACAATCTGAGGTTAGTTGGGGAAAGATTAGAAGTAACGTGAGAAAATATTATTTTACTGAAAGAGTAGTAGATGCTTGGAACAAACTGCCTGCAGACGTGGTTGGTAAATCCACAGTCACTGAACTTAAACATGCCTGGGATAAACATATATCCATCCTAAGATAAAATACAGGAAACAGTATAAGGGCAGACTAGAAGGACCATGAGGTTTTTTTCCTGCCATCAATCTTCTATGTTTCTATGTTTCCAGGAAATCTCTGTTGGGAGAATTGGTGCTAGAGTTATGGTTGGGGGTCACCACAACATGAGGAACTGTATTAAGGAATTGTGGCATTAGAAAGGTTGAGAACCACTATTCTAGACCCAGAATGTCAATAGTCATTCAGATTATGACCTATACAATGGAAAATAATATTTAGAATTTACTGGACTCCATTATGTTTAGAATAGATTGTACAGAATGAATTTTCTACAATACGGAAAATAGCTTTTTGTTGGAGATGGAATGGGGCTAATGCTTCTTTAAAAGATGTGTTTCTACAATGTCCTATACTTATGCAGCGTTGAAAGAAATTATTGGATTATATAAATTCCAAAATATTCCAAGCAACAATATTCCTTTCAACTTTATATCTAGTACATAAAATTTGACAACTGGACAATGTAAATAGATTTTCTCTGCTCTTACTTTGGCTTAAATACTGATATCACAGCATTGAAAAGATAAGTGTATAGATTACTTTATTCAATGGATTGAAGACTTGAATGCACTTATGAGCAGAATTCCTTATAGATATAGACTTTGTATAGACAAGAATAATGGGCCTCATTTATGCAGAACACATTAGTTTAAAAAAGGCTGTCATATAAATGTATTAGAATATGTATTGCCTTAGACATATATATCCTGTTTCTCCCCAAATAAGGCATCCCCTGATAATAAACCCAATAAGACTTTTGAGTCCTGGGCAATAAGGCCAAGTGCTTATTTCAGGGTTCAAATATATATATATAAGGCAGTGTCTTGTTTTTGGAAAAACGTGGTAGCTTTGTAATTGCATTGCAGTTTTTATTGTATTTCTTTTGCATTTTCGTTGAGCTCTTTTTCTGTATACTGTACATCTCCATCACTTTTATCCTTGTGTTTAAAAGCAATAAAATTTGGATACTTTTTAAAAGCCTCGTTCATCGGTAAGTATCACATAGCAACAGATTACACACTGCAGAGTAAACCTGATGATTTTTGAGGAGCATGTTAAAAGTTGCAAACTATCAGCCTAGAGATTATCCAGTCGTGGTATTTGTCTATTTGGTATTTGTCTTTGTTTTTAAACCAAATTACGGATTTGGGGAATTCTGTGCCACTCAGACTCAGCCTGATTGGAGCCATTCCTAAGCACTGGAAGCAAGCGTGTGTATATTTACATAACATTTAAAGTACCTTGAACATTCCTCCCCATTGTAAAATACACAGAGGGGGAAAGGGGTCAGTATGGGCCAGAAAGCAGAACGTTTAAAAAGTCAGCAGACAGTGGCCATAGCAATACATGTATCATCAGAGGAATTTTGGCTTGAAGATAGCCGGAATTAAGAACTGCAGCCATCCAAGCATAAAGATAAAACCTATTTTCCCATCGATATCACTCTTTCTGCAGCAAAGATTTCATCAAAGGCAACAGTCCACAAAGCAATATCCACCAACAGATTAAGAAAACAATGCATTGCTAAGTACAGTGGCAAAATTATATTTTTGCTACTTTCAATTCAGTAAAATTATCTTGTGTCAAAGCAGAGAGGGGGAAGAATAGCTCAAATATTACCCAGGCAAAGTTGTATTTAATACACAAAGGTCAATTGTCCTTTCCTGTATGTTCAAGAGTATTCCGTAAATATTTATTTACTGTACTATAAGTCAATCTATAATTAAAACAGGCAGTCCATTTCACTTTATAGCAGCAAAGAAACTATTGGGGGGAAGATAGGTATTCCCTCAATGGAAATTATTAAGGACCACAATGGTAGACGTTATAACCAAAATTGAGTTATAATTAAAACCGAGTGATAAGACCCCTGCTTTCCATGTGTTCATCCATCAGCTGGTAACAACCTCCATTCCTTCAACAGCAATATTCAGATGTAAGAAGAGAAAGAGGACTGGAAAGAGACTAACGAAGACTTTCAAAAAGCCATAGGCAACCTACAAATACATATAGAAAGTCCTCAACTTATAACCAGAGTTGGCACCAGAATTTCAACGGTTACATTCTAGTTGCCAGTTGCCCAAATGTCATCACATGGGGATGGAAAAGTGCTGAAATCCAATTGTTTTTTACTATCAGTACTGTGGGCGTGGCTTGGTGGGTGTGGCAGGGGAAGGATATTGCAAAATCCCCATTCCTACCCCACTCTGGGCCCAGGCAGAGGTGGTGTTTGCTGCTTCTCCGAACTACTAGTCAGAACCTGCTGGGTTTCTCCTCTGGGACGCAGTTGTAAGCATGAAGATTGGCCACAAGTCCCTTTTTCAGTCCTATTGTACTTCGAATGGTAGTTACATGTGTGAAATAAAGATATGATACTGATCTTCTAAATTTTGTACTGGGTTTACCTTTGTTTGCTAAGTATAATCACCCACAGTCTTCTCTTTAGACCAGGAGTGTCAAGCTCAACACTTGGGGGCCAAATCTGGGCTTCAGGGTGCTTAGATGTGTCCCATGGGCCCACCCTAGAAACAGCGAAGGACCGGCCCTTGGTGCCTCTGCCAGCGAAGGACCGGCCCTTGGTGCCTGGCCCTCCCGAGCTCCTTTTTCACTGGCAGAGGGCTGCAGGAGGCCATTGTGGCTGAAAATGAAGCCCAGGCAGGCCGTGTGTGGCCTCCCCAAGCTCCGTTTTCGCTGACAGAGAGCAGCAGAAGGTCATCACAGCTGAAAAAGGAGTCCATGCAAGCCATGTGCAGCCTCTTCAAGCTCTGTTTTTGCCCACAGAGTGCTGCAGGAAACTGTTGTGGTCAAAAATAGAGCCTGGGAATGCCTTGTGGCTAAAAACGGAGCCCAGGAAAAAGACCCTCGATGAGTGACATCAAACTGACCACCCACACCCACATCCCAAGGTCAAACATAACCATGGTGTGGCCCTCAATGAAATCGAGTTTGACAAACAACCCTGCTCTAGACAAAAAAATATTAATACGTTCAAAATGATGGAGCAGACCAGCCTTTTCCAACCTGATCTCCTCTGTATCTGTTCAACTCTTTATTTATTTAATTGGACTTATATGTTGCCCTTCTCCGAAGACTCAGGACACATTCCAAGTTACCAAACATTCGTTGCTCTTGTTGGCTTAGAAGTCACAAAGATGCATTTCAACAGATCCGGCAAGTACCAGGCGAGGGAAGAATAACGTAGTCGTGAATCATAATTACTTCCATGTGGTTGGTTCCCTAATTACTGGCTACAAATTTGATCTTTTCAATCATGCTGGCTGGGGAATTATAGGAATTGAAGACAGCGTGCCTAAAAGTTGCCAGGGTTGAGAAGTCTTGAGCTGCATTTATTCATAGGAGGCAGGGGTGGGCTCTAATTTACCTCCCCTGCCTCGCTTTGTGGGCATTTTGCACACACTTGCACAATCAGGGGGGGGGGCAGAAACAAGATGGCGACCGTATACACAGTGCTGGAAAACCCGGCTTCTGGGCATGCTCAGAAGAAAAACAAAATTAAAAATAAATTCAGGGGGGAAATTTAATTTTTTTTAAAGAGCCAAAGCCAGGTGACTGCACAGACAGTGCTGGAAACTCTGTACATGTTCAGAAGAAAAGCAAAATTTTTTATAAAAATGGTAAAAAAAATGTTTTTTTAATAAAAAATCTAAAACAAGATGGAAATCACATGCACAGGGCTGGAAACTTGGCTTTTGCGCAAGCTCAGAGGATTTTTTTTAAAAAAATTGAAACAATTTAACAATCAAACAACCCCCACAAAAACTAAAACTCCGGAGAGGGGTGGCATACAAATCCAATCAGTAAGTAAGTAAGTAAGTAAGTAAGTAAGTAAGTAAGTAAGTAAGTAAGTAAGTAAGTAAGTAAGTAAGTAAGTAAATAAATAAATAAATAAATAAAACAAGATGTTGACCATGTGCTCAATGCTGGAAACTCACCTTCTGTGCATGCTCAGTGGAAAAAAGAATAGATTTTTTTTAAAGATGGGGGCACACTGATTGAACCAAGTCATGGAAGTCATTGTGACATCACCATCGGGTCGCTACTGGTTCATGCCCGCTGGTCTGAACTGAGAGGAACCCACTCCCGATATGAGGGATTTTTTTTTTGTTCTAACAGACAAAAAATACCTGGATTGGTCACCGATTGTAATAAAGATTCTCGGCTTGACAAAAAGCCTCCAAACTCAAGCATGATGTGCAAACGCGGGACCAATGCGCCAAAGGCTTCAATGCGTAATTGGTTCAGCACATCCAGCTGCTGGAACTCGGAGGCCAGAGAAATTGCTTCAGGAGCCCATCAATCAGAGATTGCACATGACGGCTGCATCACGCTGCTCACCCAGGTCAAGGCTAAGGAACTGATAGCAGACAAGCCCAAGAAAATTAGGTGTCAGAGTAATTACTGTTGGGACGGCAATAAATAGAAGCTGCTGCCCGCAACACCTGGCCAGTTCCTCAAATGGCCTCCGCATAGCCTACAATTCTCTGCTCATCACTGCCACATGTTGGACTGAATTGAAGGAAGGGATGGAGGACAGCAGAGGTGTCACACTCGCCATGACACATTGACGTCACGTGCAGAGTTGGGTTGCCATTACGCTGCTACTGGTGACTGCGCGAGCAGCTACGGTTCTAAAGGGCGAGTACAAGTGCCCTAGAGTGCCTTTTGTCCCCTGTCCTATTGCTCTCCTATATCTCCTATCCCTTTCTTCTATTCCTATATCTCTTCTTCTATTCTTTCATTGATATGTTTTATTCCTCTATCTCTTCTTCTATTCTTTCATTGATATGTTCTATTCCTATATCTCTTCTTCTATTCTTTCATTGATATGTTTTATTCCTCTATCTCTTCTTCTATTCTTTCATTGATATGTCCTATTCCTATATCTTCTCTTCTCTTCTTTCTTAGATATATTTCACTATGAGTATCTCCTCTATAACCTTCATCATGTATTCTACTATGTGTATATAGATATATACCCACTAAGACCCTCATTGGGTATTGGACAAAATAAAAATAAATAAATAAATAAAATAAATAAAGGAAAGCGATCGCATGTGGGACAAAAGAAGCGATACAAACCGTAATGGGCTACCAATTTTTGTACCACCACACTGTGGGCGTGGCTTATTTTGTGGGTGTGGCTTGATGGTTTGGCCAGCCTATCATAGCTGTTGCCCGGGGGGGTGGCCGCTACGCATGCTACAGCTACTAGGAGCTCCAGGCGAGAGCTGAGTGACGGGTGAGGACCCAAGGTGAATGAGCTGCCCTAAAAGCTGCCCTAAAAGGAGACGACATGTCCTTACACCAGAGGTGTTACTCCTCCCTAAGCACCCCATACACCATCACAAAAATACCCCCCATACAATAAATGTTGTTGTATCTATGCTGGTCTGTTCTTGCCTATTGCAGCCCACTACACAATATTTTTCATTAAACATTTCAATGCACAATGATCCCGCAGCAAATTGAAGCGCGAACCTGTGTCGATGGAGACATTGCTCGGGCCCAGTGTTTCATTGGTAGTCTACCCCTTCATCCAAAGGGGGAGTATAAAAACACAAACCTAAATAGGGTCTTGTCAAGAGCCCGGCAGGGTTGAGGAGATAATAGCAGTGCAAACACTAGTTTCTCCCTTTCAGTAAATTGATGGTTTTAGACTCCTGACATCTCTGAGAAGCAGCAAACATCACCAGGGCACATATCTGGAGAGCCTTCTCCTCAGAGACAACTTCATCACTCAGATTAAATTCCTCAAGATCTGAAGATTGCAGGGGCCTTAAATAATCAACCTCACAGGAAATGAATCAAGATCTTTTAACATTGATCAGATATGTCAAGCACAATCAGGCAAAAATACAAACAGCTGGAGTAGATTTTATCATTGTTCAGTAATTGGATTCTGTCTAATACTATCGAAGAGCCATGCGTTCTTGGGTTAAACTTTGGAAAACTTAGACGTAGAAAAACTTTATTGTCACTTTCAACGTACACTAATTGGCATACATTAAAATGAAATTTCTTTGAATACAGCTCTCAAAGGAATACCACCTACACTACATAAACATGACAAAATAAATAGATAGATACGAAATTATGCTTATACCCACACATATGATATAAAACAGAGAAACAGAAGAGCTTATTTTATTTTTTTAAATATATCTTTATTAGATTTTCACATTTTACATATCACAGTATTTGTTTGTTTGTTTGTTTATTTGTTTGTTTGTTTGTTTGTTGATTGATTGATTGATTGATTGATTGATTGGATTTGTATGCCACCCCTCTCCGTAGACTCGGGGCGGCTAATAACAATAATAAAAACAGCATGTCAATCCAACAACTAAAAAACCCTTATTTTAAAACCAATCATACCTACAAACAAACATACCATGCATAGAATTGTAAAGGTCTAGGGGGAAAGAGTATCTCAGTTCCCCCATGCCTGACGGCAGAGCTGGGTTTTAAGGAGCTTACGAAAGGCGAGGAGGGTAGGGACAATTCTAATCTCCGGGGGGAGTTGGTTCCAGAGGGCCAGGGCCGCCACAGAGAAGGCTCTTCCCCTGGGCCCCGCCAAACAACATTGTTTAGTTGACGGGACCCGGAGAAGGCCAACTCTGTGGGACCTAACTGGTCGCTGGGATTCGTGCAGCAGAAGGCGGTCCCTGAGATAATCTGGTCTGGTGCCATGGAGGGCTTTATAGGTCATAACCAACACTTTGAATTGTGACCGGAAACTGATTGGCAGCCAGTGCAGGCCGTGGAGTATTGACGAGACATGGGCAGATCTAGGGAAGCCCATGATTGCTCTTGCAGCCACGTTCTGCACGATCTGGAGTTGCAGTGATGCTATACCCATTCTCCTTCAGCCCCAAAATTCAAAACTCAGCAATCGGCGAGAAAAATCTTAAGCGCCCATCGCAGCAGCGTTCATGCCCTTAGCATTCAAGTAGCGTATTACAGCGCCCACTTCGCACCTGGAGGGCAACAGAATGAGGACGCTCATCTCTAACCTTCACCACAATGCCAGTCAATGATCTACTGACCCCTGGCACTGGTCGTTCTCTTCTGCTGGCTTCCCGCTACACAATACTAATACCAACTTCCCCCGCGAACATTCCCCGCGAGAGCTATTTTTCTTTCAATGTGCAACCAAGATTTAATTAATAAACAGATCGTTTTTCTTTTAGAAATGGATTTACATTTTTGGCAGAAGGACCCATCCCAAAATTGTGTGTAATAATTCCAAATAAATTTAAAGACTATTTTTGGGCTGTTACAAAAGTGCATAGCATCTGTTCTCTTGCAAAGGAAAAAAAATAATCGCGTTTTGATTACTAAAGTTCTAAAACATTCCAATTTCCCGCATGGCCCCCGTATACACAAAAAAGGTACCAGGGAGGCCAAATAACATATGGGCTCCCTGAAATTGAAATGGCAAAGCTGAATAAAAAAGACAGATACAAAGGCCTTGTGGGCAACAGCAGTGTCTGTCATCTGGCTTTTATACTAATAAATGGAACAGGAGCAGCAGTGGGTGGCTCCCGGTTTGCGAGCGCACACACGAACCCAGTAGTAACGGATTTTACAACCCCCTACTGAACAGAAGATATCCAGGGAGCATCATATTGACAAAAACAAAAATAGAAACAGCTTGTTATATTAAGAAGAAAGCAAAAAACCAAACATTAAGAGACTGGATGGCATTACCCTTCACCATATTCAAGTTAAAAAGAGAAAAAAAACATTTCTTTCTGTTTGTTTGTTTGTTTGTTTGTTTATTGATTGATTGATTGATTTGATTTGTATGCCGCCCCCCTCCGTAGACTCAGGGCAGCTAACAACAGTAACAAAAAACAGCATGTAAATCCAATACTAAAACAACTAAAAAACCCTTATTGTAAAACCGAACATCCATACATACAAACATACCATGCGTAAATTGTAAGGCCTAGGGGGAAAGAATATCTCAGTTCCCCCATGCCTGACGGCAGAGGTGGGTTTTAAGGAGCTTACGAAAGGTGAGGAGGGTGTGGGCAATTCTAATCTCCGGGGGGACTTGGTTCCAGAGGGCCGGGGCCGCCACAGAGAAGGCTTTTCCCCTGGGCCCCGCCAAATGACATTGTTTTGTTGACGGGACCCAGAGGAGACCAACTCTGTGGGACCCAACTGGTCGCTGGGATTCATGCGGCAGAAAGCGGTCTCGCAGGTATCCTGGTCCGGTGCCATGAAGGGCTTTATAGGTGATGACCAACACTTTGAATTGTGAGCGGAAACTGATCGGCAACCAATGCAGACTGCGGAGTGTTGGTGTTACATGGGCATTATGGGTAGAACTAATACTTACCATACTTTTGGGAGTATAGGATACACCTTTTTACCCTTCAAAAGAGGGTGAAAACTTGGGCGCATCTCATACACCAAATGCAGCCCCACCAGCCCCGCTCTTTGGTCTCTGCTTGCCAGCAATAGCCATTGTATTTAGACTTATATACCGCTTCATCCTGCTTTTACAGTCCTCTCTAAGCAGTTTAAAGAATCAGCAAATTGCCCCCCAAAAAATCTGGGTCCTCATTTGACCCACCTGGGAAGGATGGAAGGCTGAGTCAACCTTGACCTGATGGTGAGATTTGAACCGCTGAACCACAGCTAGCAGTCTGGTGAAGTAGTTTGCAACGCTGCACTCTAACCACTGTGCCACCCTAGCAAACAGCGGCAGAGCCTGGTTAGCAAAAGCCACTGATTATCGGCCTCCCAACATTCAACTGATGGGTTGAATTTGCCCCCAAGCCCATATGCTAAAATGAAAGTGAAACTAAAGCTGCACAGAGGCAAATTGCTGGAGGGAGATGCAAAGGGCCACTTCTCTTGGTCGGCAAACCACTCCCACTTGGTCACATGACCTTTAAGCCAGCCCCTACGAGACTAGACTTTCAATCCTGGGCCTAGAAAGCTTAGAACTATGACGCCTTAAACACGATCTAAGTATTGCCCACAAGATCATATGCTGCAATGTCCTGTCTGTCGGCAACTACTTCAGCTTCAACCGCAACAACACAAGAGCACGCAACAAATTCAAGCTTAATATTAACCACTCCAAACTTGACTGTAAAAAATACGACTTTAGTAATCGGGTTGTCGAAGAGTGGAACTCAATACCGGACTCTGTAGTGTCACCCCCTAACCCCCAACACTTTACCCTTAGACTATCCATGGTTGACCTCTCCAGATTCCTAAGAGGTCAGTAAGGGGCGTACATAAGCGCACAAGAGTGCCTTCCATCCCCTGTCCTATAGTCTCTCCTATATCTCGTATTTCTTCTCTACTATATCTCTATAACCTTCATTGTGTATCATTGCGTATTGGACAAAATAAAATAAATAAATAAATAAAACTGAATTTGCGTAAAGAAACACTCAGAAGGGGGAAAAGGGAAGCTTTTCAAGTCCAATTTCTTCACCTGTAATGGACATTTATCTAAGTGCCGGTATTGAGTGATACAACACCCCATCTCTCACATTCACAATAATTGGATGTTCGGTACTTAGAAACATGAAAGTGCAAAAAGGATATTGAGTTAAACAAAGAAGCGAAGAAAGGCTGCCCTTTGTGAACACATCCTCAAATCCTCCATTAAAGCATCACAGGGAGAAGGAAATGAAATAACGCAGCCAAACGACAAAGGGATTGATCAGGTAGGAGATTGCGTCACCTAAGCTTGGATGAAAGGAAGCAGGGTCTACGGGGCAGGTGACATTGTCCTCAGTTCAGTTTTGATTCAAGATGCTCCAAATCATTTATTTCTGAAGTAGAAAATATACATTACAAGTAGTGTAACTTTGTTATTTGTTGCATGCAACCGTTAAAGAAAAAAAATCTCACCCCTTCACAGAAAATTGAAAGGGGTGAAAGATTGAGTAGATGCTCCTCAAACACTCAAAAGGAAAATAAAACTAAGAATGCCACTTCCTATATTCAGCGACTAGTAATAAAAATGTTTGGCTACACTTTCGAAGGAAGGTTTAGCTGTTTATGGAATTCTTGGAAAATGCGAGAAAGCTCACAAGGCTTCGAGATGGAACTAAAACAGGGGTAAAACTTTGCTGTAGAAGTCATTGCTCTTAGCTCGCACGATCAGTGGTTGCAATCCAACAGTTTCTGAAGAGTGACACTTGCTTTATTCCCTGTCTGTCTGTCTGTCTATCTATCTTCTATCTATATCTATCTTCTATCTATTTTTTATTTATTTATTCATTTGTCCAATACACAAATACATAGGAAGAAAAATAGACATGTGATAATATAAAAGAGGGTGAAAGTGAACTTAGAGGAGAGGAGATATGAAAGGAAGAGAATATATAAGATAGGTGAAGGAAAGGAAAGATAATTGGACAGGGGACGAAAGGCACACCAGTGCACTTATGTCCGCCCCTTACTGGCCTCTTAGGAATCTATCTATCTATCTATCTATCTATCTATCTATCTATCTATCTATCTATCTATCTATCTACCTACCTACCTACCTACCTACCTACCTATCTTCTATCTATCTATCTACCTATCTACCTACCTACCTATCTTCTATCTATCTATCTATCTATCTATCTATCTATCTATCTATCTACCGTATCTTCTCTCTCTCTCTCAGACAAACATGTATAGGATGGTAGTAGTCTGTATAATCATAACATAACTAAAAGTAACAATAAAAGACAAACGATAAGACAATAGGCACAGTGGTGCGTTTATGTACACCCCTTACAGACCTATTAGAAACGGGGAGAGGTGGACTGCAGACAGTCTAAAGTTAAAGTTTTTGGGGTTTGGGGAAGAAACCACAGAGTCAGGTGGTGCATTCCAGGCTTTGATCACTGTTGCTGAAGTTGCATTTTCTGCAGTCGAGTTTGGAGTGGTTTACATTGAGTTTGAATCTACAGTATTACGTACTCGTGTATTGCTGTGGTTGAAGCTGAAGTAGTCATTAGCAGGAAAGACATTTTGGTATATGGTTTTATGAACTACATTTAGATCAGATTGGAGGTGATGTAATTGTAAATTGTCTAATCCCAGTATTTCAAGTCTGGTGGAATAAGGTATTTTGTTGCGAGCAGAAGAGCAAAGGACTCGTCTTGTGAAATATTTCTGGACTCTCTCAATTGTGTTGATGTCTGATATGCAATGCGGGTTCCAGACAAGTGAGTTGTATTCCAGAATTGGTCTAACAAATGTTTTTTAATTCAAAACATTTGCTAGACCAATTCAAAATTGATCAGAACAGTTCAAAAATCTGATATTAATTTAAATATCTGAAAACCTAAGCATCTGTGAAGTGACTTCAAACCAAATAAAATGTCACAAAGGTCTATTAAACAAACTCACTTCTATTTTAGAATACTATATATTAGATTCACATGTCAATGTAGAGGCGAGTCACAGGCGTTCAGCACCTTCATTGCTTATTAGCTGGAACCACAAAATAAGCCACACCCACAGTAAAAAATTTGGCTGCCCATTACTGCATCCATCCATCCATCTACCTCTCTATCTGCATTGATTGGGGCCGAAAAGGCAGGTATATATATATGTATTGTCTGCATGTCACCACAATCACAAGGAGTAGAAGCAACTGAATAGCTCCATTTGTTCAGAGTGTCTCTGGCTGTTGTTGTACCTATGCACAGTCTATTCAGCAATTTCCATTCTTCCCAGCTTTTATCACACCTGCGTGCCAGCTCCTCTGTTGGTTCCACCTGGGTTGGCTGTGATGATCCTTCGCACAACAGGCTTTTAATGGTGTCAGAGAAGTGGATTGTTTTAAGTCATAGCTAAATTATCACACACATTTCCGCTACTAATGGAAGGAAAAATCTTGATTACTATTTTAAAACAGGATGGCTGAAATTCCTGGTTTTGGAATACAGATATAACACCCACATATAATTGGAGCAGAAGGAAAAGTCTTTTTCTTTGGCAGCAACAAACAGCACACAACAAGAAATAATGATGTGCGGTTTTCATTTACACCCTGGCCAACCATGGAGAGATCAAATAACCTCTAGCAGGCACAGATGACATGCAAAAATGTCTTCTCTTTCCCATCTTCTATCCCAAGGACACGGAGTCTCGCCCCAACATAATACATTTTTTAAAAAAATTAGGCCTGCGTTTGTGTACGTAAACGTTTATCCTTTTTCCACGGCTTTTAAAATAATGATAAAAAGGAAAGGAAAAAAAAGAACACAAAAAATAACATCATAGAAATATACAAGGGAAAAGAAATAATACATAGAAAATGCTGTTTTGAAAAGATGAACAAATAAAAAAAGAAAAATATATCATGTGAACACTAAATAGCTTAAATTCTATTATTCTACATTTCTCCACCTCTACCTCTACATCTATCTATCTATCCATCCATCCATCCATCCATCCATCCATCCATCCATCCACCTATCTATCTCTATCTATCTATCTATCTATCTATCTATCTATCTATCTCTATCTATCTATCTATCTATCTATCTATCTACCTATCTATCTCTATCTATCTATCTATCTATCTCTATCTATCTATCTATCTATCTATCTATCTCTATCTATCTATCTATCTATATCTACCTATCTATCTACCTATCTACCTATCTATCTGATATTAAATGGCATTAAAAGGGCATAACCTAATCCTGAAAAAATGCCAGAGATTAAAAAGAAATGGTGACTATACTTTCCCTGCCTTCTATGGATGTAAAGACCCTTCAGGAGAAAGGATATTAATATGCAACCTCCTTTTCTGTTTCTGAACATTAAAAAGCCTGAAGAGGATTTCCCTGTTATTTCTTTTTACTGCAACGCTAATTTAATTTCTCCTAAAATCTGTCAATCAAGATTTCCACTCATCTTAAAATTCTCTGACTAACTCAGAGTAGTAGGGAGTCGATTCTTTTTTTTCTTCTTCCAACAAAGGGAGGGGCATTGAATAGAAATGGACAGGCTGTGGTTATTCTATCTGTGGCACCAAAGTCCCCTCACCATGAGTTTTGAGCGTGACTAACTTTATTAGATACATGGGGAATAACGGTATTGTAATTAAATGTAAACTTTGGAGTCAGACCCATTCATTTTTCTGAAGCATAATCCCTGGTCAGGTATGGCTTTCAGATTCCTCCCCACCCATCCACCCCCCAAAAGCTCTGCATTCCTGCTTCAGAACAAGCGTGAAGGACCAAGGATAATTTGTGTCAATCATTTATTCAAAATAGGAAGGACTTGATCAACTGGAGAATCGACCCAGAGCTTTCTCTGTTTCTAATGCACCTTTGAAGGAGACTATTTGTAGCTCAGGCTTGAAATGAAGGATCTTTGGTTCTCTCTAAGGTGATTGCTTTCCATAGGTTCACCATCATTGATGTAGCGTATAGAGGCAGAAGGCCAGCAGAGCCCATTCCTGAACACCAAGTAGCCGCTGTCAGAAACAGGAGGAAAAAAAACCCCTTCATTTTGCAACACTAGGAGAGACTTAACCTTAGTTTCAACTGGGAAATTAAGCATCACAGATCAAGCCAAGTCAAAAACCACTAGAGACTCCCTGGAAGCATGGCCCTCAGACCGATCAGACATCAACAGACACATAGAGATAAACAACAGCTACGTATCATTCAAAAGTTCAACCAACAAGCCAAAAAATGGCCCTCTGGAATCAACTCCTTCCCCCACCTCCCCATCTTCTGCAAGAGTTTAAAGACCTATGTCTGCTGGCCGGCTTGGGCCATCGAGTCCATTACTGTCAGACTTTCTACTAAATCTGCACTTCTATTCTACTAGTTTTTCTCATCATTCCTATCATCCTTTTTCTCCCAGTTAGGATTGTATGACTGTAAATTGTTGCTTGTATCCTAAGATTTTTTTATTAATATTGATTATGTCTTCATTGCTTATTTGACCCCTATGACAACCATTGTGTCGTACCGCATGATTCTTGACAAATGTCTCTTTTTCTTTTATGTCCACTGAGAGCATCTGCACCAAGACAAATTCCTTGTGTGTCCAATCACACTTGGCCAATAAAATTCTATTCTATTCTATTCTATTCTAGTCTATTCTATTCTATTCTATTCTAGTCTAGTCTATTCTATTCTACTCTACTCTACTCTACTCTACTCTATTCTATTCTATTCTATTCTAGTCTAGTCTAGTCCAGTCTATTCTCCCAGCTGGTGAATGGATGTATGGGTTTGATTGACTGAATGTGAGTGATTGGCTTTTTTGTTTTTTAAGAAATGGGTTTTTTTAGTATGTTTTAATTTTAGATTCCTATCTGTTATGTATCCACTTTGGTTGTGAGCCACCCTGAGAGTGAGGAATAGGGCGGCATAGAAATCTAATAAATACATAAATAAATTAAAAAAAGAAAATCCAAAGTTCAAGGCTGAACGTGGCATTACAGACTCTCTCTCTCTCTTGTTCCTTCCCTAGTGGATTCCATCTGGTTCTTCATACTCCCAGGGTTACCAACCAACACAAGAGCTCCTGCTTCGGAATGTGGAAATGACCTAAAAAAAAACCCCGAGCTCTCTGTTTTTGCTCGCTGAACATTAAGCTTGACCTTGCGCTTAGAGGCAGAGGGTCTGTCATCTTCACCTGCCTTTTTTTTATACGCGGCATAGAAAACCATGTGGGAAAAACAACTACAAGATAAACATTCAACAAGGAGAAGTGACTGGAATGAGAAAAAAGGAGCAGGTGGGCTACAGGGGACCCTCGTCTCTCCTTTTGACCTTCAGCAAACTCAACACTCTGCTCTTAGCTCTGTGTGTGCTCAAATTTTGCTCCCTTGGTTGTTGCATATTGTGGGAAGGGATTTTTTTAAAAATAAATAAATAAATTTGGCCTAAGAAGCCACTTATTACGTATGTACACATATGGCATATATACATAGAATTAAAGAGTATATTTTGGATGCTCAGTAATAGTAGGGAAATCATATCTCTTTGAGGCGAGGACAGGCCAGGCACCCTCACCCTAACCCACGTGACATGAGTGATGTCAAGCTGGCCACCTTTAAGCCAGTCACATGACTTTTAAGCCATTACCACCACCGCCCCCGTCGGATGATTGTTAAGCCACTCCCACCTAGTCACATGGCTGGCAAGCCACACCCACAAAGCAAGCCAGGCCCACAGTGTGGTAGTGAAATTTTTTGTAGCCCTTCACTGCTTCCAATGCTGTTGCTTCATAAAATGAATCTAATCCCTCCATGTACATGCGCTCTGGTTATGAATAGCATTTTTCCAGAAAGATTGATCAAACACTTTCCTCTCAGCCTTTTAAGTGCGTAATAAAATGTTTTCCTTTGCTTCAATCTGCTGCCTGTTTTCCAGATGTTACTGAACAACATCTCAGCAATTATCACATCATGGCCCAGGGTGAAAGAGGGTGTGGTTTTGCAACATCTGGAAAGCTATAAGACCCCCTTCTTTAAACTACATCTTTAGAATATTTTTTTTTCACTTTTGCTCTAAGATGGAAAAGCTTTTTTGTTCTGTAGCAGTTTTGGTCCTGGTTTTTGAAAGATCAGAGTCTTATTATATGTTTAAGCCTCTATGCCAGTGGGGCCAAGCTATGGCACGGATGCCACAGGTAGCACGCAGAGCCATATCTGTTGGCACGCAAACCATTGCCATAGCTCAGCTCCAATGTGCATGTGTGCACCAGCCAGCTGATTTTGGGCTTGCATACAGGCTCTGGGAGGGCCTTTTTGGCTTCCAGAGAGTCCACAGGATGGGGGAGGCATTTTAACCCTCCCCTGGCTCCAGAAGAGCTGGAACTAGATTCTA
The DNA here is from genome assembly GCF_031021105.1 of Erythrolamprus reginae. Lineage (NCBI taxonomy): Eukaryota > Metazoa > Chordata > Lepidosauria > Squamata > Dipsadidae > Erythrolamprus > Erythrolamprus reginae. Next base: position 86,175,631 of record NC_091956.1, read on the forward strand.
AAATGAACTACGTTGTTCTGTGCACCGGTAAGACTTACTCTTGAATAGCCTGAGAGTGTGGCAGAGAGTAGTCAGCAGTGCTACTGACGAGTAAACCTCCTCCTGAGTAACCACTCATGCCTGCTAGAGGCCCTACAAATCCTAGCATCAAGAAAAGGCTTCTCCTCTTCTCCTGAGTTATTCATCTCAGAAGGTGCGGAAGGACACCACATCTCCTTCAGTGTCCATTTTGGGTGCCAGGAACACAGGATGCCTGTACTGCACCTCCACTGTCTCTGCGTCCTCCTGGTCCATGACTAATTGTGCAGGACGCGAATGAGCCACAACAGATAAGATTATACAACAAGATTCTCATTTTTCAAAGAAACAATAATCCAAAATAATAATAAAAGATGACTGTGAAAATATTGACTGACCCCTCGCATCCTGGACACAAACTGTTTCAACCCCTACCTCAAAACGTCACTACAGAGCCCTGCATACCAAGACAAGTAGACACAAGAACAGTTTTTTCCCCAAACGCCATCACTCTGCTCCACAAATAATTCCCTCAACACTGTCAAACTTTTTTACTAAATCCGCACACCTATTTCTACTAGTTTCTTTTTCATCATTCCTATCACCCGTTTCCTCCCACTTAGGGCTATATGACTGTAACATGTTGCTTGTATCCTAAGATTTTTTATTAATATTGATTGTTTCTTCATTGCTTATTTGACCCCATGACAATCATTAAGTGTTGTATGTCATGATTCTTGACAAATGTCTCTTTTTCTTTTATGTCCGCTGAAAGCATCTGCACCAAGACAAATTCCTTGTACGTCCAATCACACTTGGCCAATAAAATTCTATTCTATTCTATTCTATACTATACTATTCTATTCTATTCTATTCTAAAGAATTCTATATCTATATCCAAACTAGGAAGGAAAGATAGGATGAAGATGTCGGGACTAAAACCCTTTTTTTTTTAAATAACAAAAATGATTTCTGAATCTCTGCCTTCTGAACAAAAAATACATATTTTATAAATGATTAATTCCCCCACCACTCAATTTCTACTTTTTAAGCGACAGTTTTTAAAATGGGAGGAAAGCAACCCATCTCTGTGAGACTTCCCTTGACTCCATAGTTACAATTTTGATTAATGTGGATTTTAATTAGAGTTCTCCCATATCATATCTAATCGAATCCTTAGGCTGCAGCTCAGTTCTCTATACACCTTGTTTTAGACAAAGTTTTTTTCTTTTCTGTTTTTTACTCAAAACTACCTTGGCAAAAGGCTCTTTTCCCCCCCTCATTTATCCATGAAATAACCAGAACTGTGTGGGTTTTCCCCAAGTCTCCAGCTTCATTTTGATTTATGTAATTTATGTAATGATCACATTAATTTCTATTTAACAGATCCATTAGAAGTTTTAAATTATTTTAATTAAAATTCAGCTGAACTCAGGCAGTTGTTCTCCATTAACTCCTAACAGATGTCTTCCATGGACTTTCCCGCTAATGGATTTTCTACACAAATTAGACGAGATGGAAGTATGTATTTTGCCAAACTATGGGCCCTGTAAAACCTGCTTTGGCCGTAAAAGACAAGCTTTTCACACGAGGACATCTGGCAAAGCGCAGCTTAATTAAACCATAGATGATGTACATTTATTCACAAGACGATTCCCAATACCAGTGGCGATGGGCACATACTGTTTAAGGGCCATAAAGATCAGATTGGTTGGGAAGTACATGTCCCATCAAATTATTCCCCGAGAATGCGTGGACAGCTGAATTGAAGCCTGTGCTTTTTCTGAAACTGGAGAATCTCTTTTCTACTTTTCTATGTTTTTCAAGAAACTGAATAGACTTTTGAAACTGTATGAAGGGAAGGCATATAGCAGTGGTGGTGCACCTATGGTACGAGTGGCACAGGTGGCACACAGAGCCATATCTGCTGGCACGCGAGCTGTTGCCCCAGCTCAGTTCCAATGTACATGTGTGGGCCAGAAAGCTGACTTCGGGCTCACATGGAGGCTCTGAGAGGGCATTTTTGGCTTCCACAAAGCCTCCGGGGGGATTAGCCTTCTGCTGCACAAATCCCAGCGACCAGTTAGGTCCCACAGAGTGGGTCTTCTCCGGGTTCCGTCAACCAAACAATGTCGCTTGGTGGGGCCCAGGGGAAGAGCCTTCTCTGTGGCGGCCCCGGCCCTCTGGAACCAACTCCCCCCAGAGATCAGAATTGCCCCCACCCTCCTTGCCATTCGTAAGCTTCTTAAAACCCACCTCTGCCACCAGGCATGGGGCAACTGAGACCCTCTTGCTCCTAGGCCTTTACAATTTTATGCATTGTATGTCTGTATGTATGTTTGGTTTTATAATAAGGGTTTTTAATTGTTTTTAGTATTGGATTGTTATATGCTGTTTTTATTACTGTTGTTAGCCGCCCCGAGTCTACGGAGAGGGGCGGCATACAAATCCAATTAATAATAATAATAATAATAATAATAATAATAATAATAATAATAATAATATTGGAAGGCTGCTATCATGTCTCCCCTGGTCCTTCTTTTCATGAAACCAGCCATGCCCAGTTCCCGCAACCGTTCATCATATGTTTCAGCCTCCAGCCCCCTCATCATCTTTTTCACGCACAACTTCTGGAGGCAAGTCATTCCACTGATTAATTGTTCCCAATTGTCAAGAAATTTCTTCTTAGTTCTAGGTTGTCTCTCTCCTTGTTAAGCTTCTATCTACTCCTTCTTGCCCTCCTTCGCAAGACATTTGTATGCCTCACCTACCTCGGACTTTGCAACAGGATAAATACTATCAGCAAGTATTCATCTTTTTGCATTCATCTTTTCAGAATTAAAAAAATGATTAGGGTCAATGAAGTTGCTTTTACTTTGTAACTACTATTAGAGTAGCCTTTTTCTTCTTCTGCTTTATGTGGATGGTGGAAGGAGATTTCCATTTTAAAATTGGCTCCTCGTGAACAGTATTTGCTTCTGAAAAGTCCAGGTGCCTCAAATGTCACATAATCAGCTGTCATTCAAGGAGATGATTATTGAGAAGGGAACCATGAAAAACCCTTGGCTTCCATATCATTTATGGCTTTAGAAAAGGTGGAGAAGGAAGAAGAAGAAGAAGAAGGGTAAAATCAAATAGCAACTGAAGAGGCTTTGGTCACCTATAAAAACCATAAATTAGCCTGAACTAATCTGACCACTTCTTTCATGATCACCGTCTTGAAAAACATCATTTCACAAAGAATTGGACTAGCACACATATCTATACATATCTAGGCATTTGTGCTCGACTCCGCTATCTTCCCCCTGTTTTAGAAACATACAAGACTGACGGCAGAAAAAGGCCTCACAGTCTTTCTAGTCTGCCCTTAGAAACTATTTCTTGTATTTTATTTATTTATTTTATTTATTTTTTTATTTTGTCAAACAATTATAGGGTGATAACTTGTACAAATAAAACACTAGATAAATAATGATAAAAAGTAACAAAAGAAGACAATAGGACAGGGACGGTAGGCACAGTGATGCACTTATGCACACCCCTTACAGACCTCTTAGAAAGGGGGAGAGGTCAACTGTAGATAGTCTAAGGTTAAAGGTTTTGGGGTAAGAGTAGAAACCACAGAGTCTGGTTGTGCATTCCAGGCATTGATTACTCTGTTGCTGAAGTCGTATTTTTTGCAGTCAAGTTTGGAGTGGTTGACATTTAGTTTAAATCAATTTCGTGCTCGTGTGTTGTTGCGGTTGAAGGTGAAGTAGTCACTAACAGGTAGGACATTTTGATATATAATTTTATGAACTATAATTAAGTTGGAACGGAAACGATGGAGTTGTAAGTTGTCTAATCAAAGAATTTCAAGTCTGGCGGAGTCAGGTATTTTGTTGTGAGAAGAGGAGTGAAGGACTCTTCTTGTGAAATATTTCTGGACTCTCTCAATTGTGTATTTTATCTTAGGATGGATCTGTGTTTATCCCAGGCAAGCTTAAATTCAGTTATTGTGGATTTACCGACCACGTCTGCTGGAAGTTTGTTCCAAGGATCTACTATATTTTCAGTAAAATAATATTTTCTCACGTTGCTTTTGATCTTTCCCCCAACTAACTTCAGATTGTGTCCCCTTGTTCTTGTGTTCACTTTCCTATTAAAAACACTTCCCCCCTGAACCTTATTTAACCCTTTAAACCCATATTTAAATGTTTCGATCATGTCCCCCCTTTTCCTTCTGTCCTCCAGACTAGACAGATGGAGTTCATGGAGTCTTTCCTGATCAGTTTTTTGATGAAAATTTCCCTGTGTACACAACATATCAATAGCCAATAATATTCCTGTCTCATGTCTATTTGAGAATCAGCACCTGCATGTTAAATGTGCAAGTGAGTGGTTGCATTTTCTGCTCAGGTATAACTTCCAGAGCAGATTTTATCATCTCAAGAGAGGCACTCCGCCCGTTCCTGTTGGTGGTCTACCTCGGGCTCCAATGTCTCTGCAACACCCCCAGCTCGCAGGGAAGGTTTATACACTCCAGTTTGCAAGCCTTGAGTTCGACACCCCTGCACCAATAGGTGTGTAGCACATTCCACATCAACCCACTGCCCTTGGGTGTGTAGGCTGGGAGAAATTAAAATAGCCATACTCCCGTCCGGAGGTCCAAGGTTAAAAACAAACACCCCCATTTCCACACACCCCAAGTTCTCTCTGCCTTCCTTTCTCGCGCACCCTCTTTGCGCTTACCAAAGGTTTGGCTTCATCTTCGTCTTTGAAATAGTAGAGCTGCTCCCCTTTGAGTACGAACCAGCGCGTGTGCCAAGTCTTCACGAAGCCTCCTTGCTTCCTCAGCCACCCACACTTAAGGGCAACGTGTCGGCCTGGGCTCAGCGGGGAGCTTTCTGCAGAGCCGTTGTGTTCTTCCATAATGAAATCAGCAGCCTCTGCTGGTTAGAGAAGAAGGGGGAAGGGGAAAGGAGGGGCGTTAGTTCAACTTCCAAAGGGGAGCCCCCCCCCCACCACGTTTGATTGCAATAGAGAAACAGCAAACAACTCCTGAACTAGTCAATTATGGACCTTTGCCACTAGAAGTAGATTCCATTTCTTGTTGTTGTTTTAACCGTTTACACTTGTCTTGGTGACTTTTATGGGCCCGTGGTCTCCTTGCTACCCTGTCCAGCACAGATTCTTTCAGTTGTTGGATGTTCACCTTTGGAATAGAATGGAATGGAATGGAATGGAATGGAATAGAATAGAATAGAATAGAATAGAATACTTTATTGGCCAAGTGTGATTGGACAAACAAGGAATTTGTCTTGGTGCAGATGCTCTCATTGTCCATAAAAGAAAAAGAGACATTTGTCAAGAATCATGTGGTACGACACTTAATGATGGTCATAGGGGTCAAATAAACAATCAGGAAGCAATCAATCTTAATAAAAAAGCAACAAGTTACAGTCATACTAAGTGGGAGGAAAAGGGTGATAGGAATGATGAGAAAAAACTAGTAGAAATAGAAGTGCAGATTTAGTAAAATGTCTGACAGTGTTGAGGGAATTATTTGTTTAGCAGAGTGAGGGCATTTGGGAAAAACTGTTCTTGTGTCTAGTTGTCTTGGTGTGCAGGGCTCTGTAGCGACGTTTTGAGGGTCGGAGTTGAAACAGTTTGTGTCCAGGATGCGAGGGGTCAGTCAATATTTTCCCTGCCCTCTTTTTGACTCGTGCAGTATACAGGTTCCCAATGGAAGGCAGGTTGGCAGAAATAGACTAGACTAGACTAGAATAATAGAATAGAATAGAATAGAATAGAATAGAATAGAATAGAATAGATAAGTTTGGCTTAAACCACAAGTTGAGAAATCCTGCTCTACATAATATTATATATTATATTATTATTAATATATGAATCAGAATAGACTAGACTAGACTAGACTAGTTGAAAGGGACCTTGGAAACTTTGCTTTAGAGAATAATTCAAACCCCTGTTCCTTGTGGCAGCCTCTCAAATACTAGAATCCTGCTATGGCCTCACGCCTAGTTCTTCTTGCCTCTAGAGTAGCCATAGACCCAGTTCCTGCAACTGTTCTTCATATATTTTTCTCTCCAGGCCCCAGTGATACTGGTTGTCCTTTCCTCTCATGGCTCAAGCATAGAAATCTATAATCCAATTAAAGCCACGGCAGTTCACAGAAACTCTCAAGATAAATGGCAAAGGTGAGGACACCTGGCAACATACATCAAAGAGCAATTCTGGCTACTCTGGTCACTGAGCTCTTCCTTGTGAACCCAGAGCAGAGAACTTGAAATTACAACAGATCAAGTTATTTACATTCTGGGAACATAGGACTAAAAGAACGTTTCCTTTTATTCCAAAAAATTCACATCTGCTCATTTTATTGCCCTAAATTATTTCCTAACATTTCATTTCTTACAATCTACATTGCGATAGTATTTGATTTATGTTGGGCTTTCATGCCTTATTTATCTGGTGTTATGATTACTATTTACTTTTTGGGTTTTATGGGATGAATGATTATGAATGGTTTAAATTATTTTAGGATTTTTAGGGTTTTAATGATATTAATTGGATTAGATGTACCGCTATGTTTTTTATATATGTTGTGAGCCGCCCCGAGTCCTTGGAGAGGGGAGGAATACAAATCCAATTAATAAATGAATAAATTTATCTGCCCAACTCACACACCAACTCCAAGTGGGGTACAACATTAACAATCCACAGAATTGTATTGGCTTTGGATGGGGTTCCCAAGCCCACTAATAAAACCATGTTTTCAGGACCTTATGGAAAACCAATGAGTTGGAAGTCAATCTTATATTTAAGGGAATGATGTTCCAAAGGAAAGGACCCACCACAGAGAAGGCCCTTTTCCTAGGCCCTAAAATATGTACGTCCTTGATACTTGGATCCACAACTTACTCTGCCCTCCTATTTTAGTGGGCCAGATAGATATATTGTTCTTATTATGCTATAATATTGGAAACAAAACATTTCAAAATATTTACTGTCATCTCCATTAACCAGAGTAAAAGTAATCTATTCTTTTGATGTACCTCAAAGCAGCATGGGAATTTTAGGTTTGAATGTGACACAGCAAAGTTCTACGAACTTTTTAATTATATCTTTCGATATGAAATAAAATATTTTCCCCAATAAAACTGGCTAAGATATTATTTGAAACCAGAATATTCATATACTGTAAATATGCAAACTTATATCCTAATATCTACCTACACGGTAAATATTAATATAACTTAAATCCCAGAATTAAGTATATTGCATGGTAAGAGTTGTTTCATATTTCATAACAAAAAATATTCTGAGAGCAAAGAAAATAAATGTAAGGATGTTATTTCAAACACAGCAGATTTGTGCCTTGAACTATGCTGGCTAAAGCTGGTGCCCCCACAAGGCAAAGGCAAATAGGTGAATGAGCTGTCTGGCATCATTGACAGGAGAGAGCGCTGGCGCCCTCTTATGGCTAGCCAGCTAAAGTCCTTAAAGGAATATTGCAACTGTAAAAACACAAACTACAATTGGTAGTTTAACATACATGGCAACCCCAGTATATTGGTATGTACCAGATACTAACACTCTCATTCTTATAAACAGGATGGACGGAGATCAAATCTTTTTCTAATAATATCCATGGAATAGAGAATCTGTGATTTATCACCTTCCAACTATACTATCCAGCAAGGCTTATGGACAGAAAAACAAGAGGTTGTAGTTAATGAATGAATGAATGGAGAATAACAGGTTTCTTGTCCCTGTGAAAAAGGCAAAAAGAAGAGATGAACCACATCACCCCACTGTAGATGTTTCCTGCCTCGTATAAAAGCTATCTTTTCTTTCTGCAAATCCTAATTATTTTCAATTTGTGAATGAAAGGGTTTAAATACATCCCAAGTTATTTCTTCTCACTTTTTTTTAATGCAGCAGTGATACTTTGGGGCTTGTTCATAAAGGGGAAATTATATCACCATGGAAAGAAATCTATTTAATGAACGTTATTGGCCTTGGGGGAAAGTCCATGGGCAGGATCAAAATAATGTTTCCAATCCACCAAAGCCTTTGATGAGTAGGACAATGTAGGCTCAGTTTCTGTCAAAGTTATAGCAAAGTTTAAATCCAGTCTCATTTTTCACATCAGCTTTTGAAAATCAAAGCTTACTCAGTCTTTCCAAGCATTTCTTCTCTGTAGACACTGTAGAATGAGACGACATTCATAAAATTTTGTTTGGGCTTGAAAAAGAAGCCACCATTCAAATTATGGAAACTGCCTGTCTCTTGGCACAGACCATAATGTGACATTCCCATTTTACCTCCAAATTGGAAGCTACACAAAAAAAGTCTGAACAGAATCCTTTCACAGTTCTTTTGAATTCATATAAACACTATTCCTATGCACGACTAACATACCTTTTTCATATGTTTTCCAAGGCATGTCACAATAGTATAAAAGAAAGTATCTTCTATTGTAATACTACTAAACACAACATAATTACATTTACAAAACCGAAACACATTCTAAAACAGATAAAGAAGCCAAAAAATTTTAATTGGCAGTATTGAGAAGAAATTCAGCTATATCAAAAAGAAAAATCCAATTCTATTTCACACTGTTGGAGATAATAGGAGGGAAAAAAGAAAGAACTTTAAAAAGACTCCAAAGTATAAGTATTTTTATTAGTATTTTAAAGAAGGCAGAAATCTCTGGCAAGAAGGAAATCTGGTTGACACTGATTGATGTAAATGAAACGCCACGTGAATCGCAATTCCGAAGGAAATCTCTAGGAATCTTCCTCCTTTAATATTTGTCTCTATGATAGCATTTTAAAATATAAAATATCTTTTGAAAAGTACTTGATACCACTGGAAGTGAATTACGCCATTCTCCCAGTCTCTCCATAATTTCATTTCTTCTGAGAATTACATTGCTGGTGAAAATACAGTGATACCTCATCTTACGAACCCCTCTTCATACGAACTTTTTGTGATACGAACCCAGTGGTTAAGATTTTTTTGCCTTTTTTTCTGAACTATTTTCACCTTATGAACCCGAGCCGCTGCCACTGGGATGCCCCGCCTCCAGACTTCCGTTGCCAGCCGAATCCCCTCATTTTTGCCAGCACTGCTTTGAATCCCAGCGAGGAGAGCCTCAGGGGAATCCCAGCGCTTCGGCTGGCAACAGAAGTCCGGAGGTGGGGATTCCCAGCGGTGCAAGGCAAAAGGGGTGACTTTTGGGATGGGGTTGCATGCATTATTTGCTTTTACATTGATTCCTATGGGGAAAATTGCTTCGTCTTACGAACTTTTCACCTTACGAACCTGGTCACGGAACGAATTAAGTTCGTAAGACGGGGTATCACTGTAGTGGGATTTTTGGACAGATGGTATCACAAAATGTTTGTCATGATAGTGGCAGCCAGTCAGAAAACACCAATTAACAAGCAGGTAAATAGTTGTGAAAGGGCCTCCTCATTGCTTCTTACATTCTAAATAAATAAATACATACATACATACACACACACACACACACACACACCCTTCAGGGTGTCTGTGGTCCCCAATTATCTTCTCTTTTTCCTAAGCAGTGGAGACCTTTCTGGTCTATAACAATGAACCATTCTATCTGTTCACTCCCTGAGAATGTCTGTGGGATGAATTAAGAGTGAAGAGCCTTTGGGTTCAGTGCTTAGAATGCAACACTGCAGACAGACTCTGCCCACAGTCTAGAGTTCAATCCTGGTGGGCTCCAGGTTGACTTAGCCTTCTGGGGTCAGTAAAGTGAGGACTCAGTTTGTTGTGGGGGGGATACACTGACTCTGTAAACCACTGAGAGTGTTTTGCATGGAGAATATATAAATCAAAGTGTTTGTGGTAGTACTATTAGGGCGGAAGTAGAGTTTTAGAGTTTTATCAATAAAGTTGCCACTGGAACCAGAGTCTTGCACTGTAGCAGCCGCCTTTATTAGCAGCCAACTAATGAACACTTAACACAATCAAATTGAAAAGCATCAATAGAAGTTGTCATGGACATATTGCTGGCAACAGGCACTGGGATGCTTCTGTTTAATTTTAACTACCGTATTTTTTTGGAGTATAAGATGCACCTTTATTTTGGTGGGAGGAACATAGGGGGGAAAAAAATCTACCCTCCGGACTTCCATTGCCAGCCGAAGCGCTGGGATTCCCCTGGGTCTCCCCTCGCTGGGAATCCCCGCCTCTGGACTTCCGTTGCCAGCTGAACTTCTAGCATCCTTAGTCTGTTCAGCTTATATAAGGTGCATCTTATACTACGAAAAATACAGTCCTTTTGGAGTATAAGACGCACCCAAATTTTCAGCCTTTTTAAATGAGGAAAAAGCTGTCTTACACTCTGAAAAACATGGTACATTAATAGTTTTCAGTCTGCATGTTTATACAGTAGAATAAGTGAGATTCCGATGCTGTGTTTTGTATATGTGTGTGTGAGAGAGAGCGATACTGTAGATGTGCAGGTCTTCACACCCGTACAGTTTTTAGATACAAATAAAAACACTCTGCACACATGCGAAATCGCACGACGGTGTCGCTGCTTGTTTCCTTAACAGAAATAATTCCAGCTGAGCGCTACCAGCGAAGCGCCTCCATTCCTAGGAGGAAGGAAGCAGCTGCGATTGCTATAAATGTCAGAGACAGTTTAGCGGCACATTCGTTGTTGTCCATAAAATATGCTGATCTCCCGTTAAAATCTGAAAGTTTTTAAATCAAGCGGGATAACGTTGCTGCGGCATCTGCCGATCCCGATTTCCACTCCCGTCAGTCCACCTTTCTTGGGCGTCTGGCCAAGCCTGCAAAGGCAAAAGAGGATCCATCTCTTGGCAAGAGGCCAACTAATAAGTGTCGTTGCTTTGCCCCTGGCATTTCAGAGCTCATCCACTGGAAAATATGACTGCTGCCTTTTCTGGAAATCACACTCTGCAACACAAAAGCCTCTCTTTGTTCTTGAAAAGATTGGACAACAAATGGCTGTTATGTTACTGTGGATAACAGAGCGAAAGCAGCAGCCTGCCTTGGACCTGATGTGACACCCATTCAGGGATTCATAGCACCTTGAAGTTTAACAATAGCTTTATGGAGAATCTTGCTTTTTTGCACATTTTTAACACCTGTGAGTCAAGGCAAACTTGGGCAAAGTACCTGCAATTTTCTTGGGAAGATGTTGGAAGGAATTCGACATTAGCGACCCTGCGATTTCGTTGAGGCTTCCCTCGCTGGGAAACCTCACCTCCGGACTTCCGTTGCCAGCAAAGCGCCCGTTTTTGTGCTGGTGCGATTCCCCTGCTGGGATTCCCCTGCAGCATTGCAAAAACGCGGAAGTCCAGAGGTGGGGTTTCCCATGGGGTTGGGAGCCTCAGGGAAATCCCAGCAGTGCAAAAACAGGTGCTTCGGCTGGCAAAAGGGGTGAATTTTGGGCTTGCATGCATTAATCACTTTTCCATTGATTCCTATGAGAAACATTGTTTCGTCTTACAAACTTTTCACCTTACAAACCTCATCCCGGAACCAATTAAATTCGTAAGACAAGGTATCACATATATATACACACACACACACACACACACACATAAGCAAAATGCCACTCACGTATCATCATGAAATCTCCAGAACCGTAAAGTCTACAAACTTGAAACTTGGCATATATGTTCCTCTTGATTTCTAGGTGCTTGCTAAGAAAGGAGCTAGGCATTCTATTCCCCCTCCCCACCTGAAAATAACTCTGTTCCAACTGCCAGTGAGTTTGGATAGTGCATGACTCACCCAGCCTTTGGGCTGGGAGTTTAAACATTCTACTCCATGCTAAGGAGTTCACTTTCGTAGCTAAGCATGGGCATCCAGCTACTGGTACTATCAATAAACTCTACTGCCTATGAACATAAACCCAGATGGAATTTTAGCTTGTTGGGCTTTGAAAGGGTCACCAAGGGAGGGTTTTCATAGGCTAAGAAAGGGAAACCCAACAAGTTGAATCTCTGCTATATGGAAGGAATATAATCCCTTCTTTAACAGAACAGCAGTATTCCAACAAAACTGAGCAAGCAATGGGTTTGACGGACGGGGTCCAGCTGTAGGCAATAAATCTTTAGAAAACCCACTCTAAAAAGCTCAGTAAGGAATAAGCAGGCACAGTAGCAAAGGAATGCTGACAGAAGACTAATAGTAAACAGGGCAATGCCCTACTACAGCTTGACTCAGCAGATAACTCCACATGACCGAACTTTGTCCTGGCTTGGAAACCAAGCATAGTTGACCTGGGTTCACACTTGGACAGACCACCAAGAAGTCACAACATTGTAGGCTACAGTGGGAAGTTAGGAGGGCAAACTCCCCCCAAAATAATGTAATGTAAAAAAGGCATTTATGCTTAATTACTAAGAAAAAAAAAGAATTTGTCCATAAAGTCACTGTGGAGGTTGAAGGAATCAAAAGGAGCCTGGTAGTAACTTTTCCTTTTAAAATAGAATCTGGCTAAAATCTCCGATAAATATTTATGCTATATTTTCTTTACAATATGTTGCCCCATCAACAAAGCTCTCATCTTAAATTCTAAATCTCTTTATATTAATAATAATAATAATAATAATAATAATAATAATAATAATAATAATAATTTATTAGATTTGTATGCCGCCCCTCTCCGGAGACTCGGGGCGGCTCACAACAATAATAATAACAATATGACAATGTAGCAAATCTAATATTTAGAAAAACATCTAAAAACCCATCATTTAAAAGCCATACAACACAAGCATACCATACATAAAACTATATAAGCCTTGGGGAGATGTCTCAATTCCCACATGCCTGGCAGTACAGGTGGGTCTTAAGCAATTTATGAAAGACAAGGAGGGTATGGGCAGTTCTGATCTCCGGGGGGAATTGATTCCAGAGGGCCGGGGCCACCACAGAGAAGGCTCTTCCCCTGGGGCCCGCCAGACGACATTGTTTAGACGACATAAAATCCAACCTCATTGTTTATATCATATTGGTAATGTTCGCAAGGAGAAGCAAATATCTGCAGTGGTGAAGACCCTATAATAACATTTTACACAAATCCGTTAAGTGTCACCAACTTTGTAACAGAAGAAAGTTTAGCTAAAACAATATTCTCATTTAAAAAAAAAACAGGGAACTTAAAAGCAGAAAGCTTCATTTTGCAACCTCTCCCTCCCTCAATTCAGTTAATATTTCAGAAGATTTCTTGAAATATATGAGGGGGGGGGAACCTTTCATTTGTAATGAATGAAACCGTTATGTTGGCTGAACTTTAACATCTCAACCCTAATGGAAACCAAACACAATACTGCACAATCATGATAGAAGCAAAGACCCCCCTGTAGTACACGAGTATGAAAACTCTGCACCATCAAGTCAGTGTTAACTCCGACGACAACAACATGAATTATGTAGTTTTTCTCTCGAACTCTTCCTAACAAAAAGAGGGCGGGGAAAATATTGACTGACCCCTCGCATCCTGGACACAACCTGTTTCAACTCTGACCCCCAAAACATCGCTACAGAGCACTGCACACCAAGACAACTAGACACAAGAACAGTTTTTTCACGAACGCCCTCACTCTACTAAACAAATAATTCCCTCAACACTGTCAGACTTTTTACTAAATCTGCACTTCCATTCTACTAGTTTTTCTCATCGTTCCTACCATCCTTTTCCTCCCACTTAGGACTGTATGACTGTAACTTGTTGCTTGTATCCTAAGACTTTTATTAATATTGATTGTTTCTTCATTGCTTATTTGACCCCTATGACAATCATTAAGTGTTGTACCACATGATTCTTGACAAATGTCTCTTTTTCTTTTATGTACTCTGAGAGCATCTGCACCAAGACAAATTCCTTGTGCGTCCATTCACACTTGGCCAATAAAGAATTCTATTCTATTCTATTCTACCTGACCGTACCCGTAGGAGCCCATCACTGTCCTGAGCACACGTAAGCATCCATTCCCTCATTCACTCCTATGTGTGCTGGAAGGAGAAGTAATGATCTTCCATGAAGAATTCCCTTCTTGTCCAAGACTCATTAAAACTGAAGGCAAAACGGATATTATGGATGAAATAATATGCACAGAATCCCGTCTCGAGGTTTACTGTTTGAGACCATCTGTGCAAACAAAACAAAGACATTTTTTTTTTAAATTTAAAACTAAACAAATGCTGTGCTTCATTCATTTCCATCGTTGAACATCTTCCACTGTCTGGACTTCCTGCAAGGACATATTTGCTGTTTCCATCCCACAAGCCAAATTTTCCTACAGCTTCCAACTCGTCCTGCCGGTTCCCTAAATCTATAGGTTACACACCAGGTTTCTTGTTCTTCATGTATGCCAGTGGAATAACATTGAGTTCTTCAACCTCTGCATCCTTCACAGGTTGGCTAGAACTCATCAGTGGGGCTCTTTCAAACATCTGGAGATGACAGCTCGAGATGTGCTGATTCAGTCAAATGCACCAACGTTCCAATTTGCCTCCCAAATTCTCAAACTCTTGAGATTGTCTGCCTTTATTCTCAGGGCCCTTGAGAATTTCTTGCGAAATGTTCCTTGAGCTTCTTTTAACTGTCGATGGAGACATTAATGGTGGTTCCTGCTGTTTCTTGCTACGAGTCTTCCAGCTTCCCTGAAGCCTTCTCCCCCCTACCCATTTCTCCCAGTCTAAGAATTTTCTTTCATTTTCTTTCAACACCTTTCAGTGCAAACTGGGTGGTCTGGGGGGGGGGGAGCTCCATTTCTGCCACCCCACTGTGTCCCCGTCCCCCCCAATCCGGGCAGCAGCCCACCCCTGGTGCTCCAACACTGGACGTTTTTAAGAAGAGATTAGATAACCCCTTGTCTGAAGTGGTGTAGGGTTTTCTGCCTAAGCAGGGGGCTGGACTAGAAGACCTCCAAGGTCCCTTCCAACTCCATTATTCCATATTCTTACATAATTCTACTCCAGATTAGGTGAAGATTCATGCAGAAGCTTGGGGGGGCGAAGGAGGCATTAAAAGTGATGCATTCTTTCCCTTGCGCTCATACTTTCTCTCTCAGCAATATGCTCAAGAAACAACGAAAGCCTCTCTTGACTACTTTTCACCTGGCTCCCTCACATCACCACCTTCTAGTTCTTAAATGTTGATTCAGATGCCAAAGACGGTTGGATTAGATGACAGCCAGAATCCAGAAAGACTTCAATTTGTCATCTCTAGGAATTACACCTGTCCCCTTGCCAGCAATTTTAATCTGTGCAGTTCATTCATCTCAGTTCAAGAGATACTTAGTCCGCGATAGATCTTCTAAATGCAAATTCTCTGCTTTGATAGGTGGGAAACTCCAACCATTGGCATCAAATAATTAAAGGAACAAAAAAACCTGCGTGAAGAACAGGTCTGATGTAAACCTGCTTCCGTTCGCAGCCCAGACTTTTATTTAATTAATAATTTGCAGGGCAGAGTCTCTGTGCATGCCAGGCAGAGTCATTTGTCATTTCCGTTCACATCTCTTATTAGTATGGGAAGGAGAGCTGTATTAATGTAACTCCAAATCGCTTTTTTGGCTCATTTCAGCCCATCACTGCTGGAGTCTTAACTTGGAAATCCTGCAGAATTAGTGCGACTGGATGGAAAAATAATTTCCGTTCTCTGAGTTATTATTTAACATTGCGGAGCGAAAGTGGTCTGAAATTCCTGGATTATGGTAGTTTGCATCCAAACGCCGAGTGTTATTTGAATTTTATCCATCAAGAAAGATGGTGGCAGCTGCCTCTAGACAGCGGTGGGCTACGAGCCGGAACGCTAAATTGCGCTTGCCGCGGCGGCTCATATGTTCTTGCGGGACCAGCGTGATTTTGCTACTGCACCTAAGGAGGAAGCAAACTCACGCAGGTGCGCCCGTGTTTTGGCAATGTTTTTTGCTTCCATGCATGCTGAAACACGGGCGCACCAAAATGCGGGCTTTGCGTTTCCCACGCTCTCCTTCCTGGGTCGCCCCCCCCCCCCGCCTCAGGCGAAGGGGTGCCGATCAGCTGTTGAGAAAAGAGGGGGGAGGAAATGGGCCCCTTACAACAGCTGTTGGTGCTGGTCTCCCTGCCGTTTTCTGAGGGGGAGGAGGAGGATGGGAGGGGGGATGGTCAGCTAGAGCTGGGCACACAGCTTCATTTTCGCCGGTGGAATTGTGTTCCGCCCCCTCCTGCCTGCCCTATTTGGGGCCTAGCAAGCCTCCCTGCAGCCTCCTGGGATTGAAAATGGGGTTGGGGGGCTGAGTTGGCCGATAGCTCATGTGCGTGTCACCTGTAGCACGTGTGCCATAGGTTTGGCATCACGGCTCTAGAGTGTGACCTTCAGTTCAATGATCCTTCTTCAATGGAGAAGGAGAACTGAAGGGCACCATGCCTGTCAGCAACTCCCTTAATCAAATGGGGTTTTAAGGAGCTGTCGACAGGCGTGACATGAACACTGACATACGTCCCTTTTCAAGGAAGATCCACGCAAAGCCTTCTGCAGTTCTTCTGGACTGTGGCTCACAACAACATGGGATTCAGCAGATGCCTCTTTGGTAATTAAACCACAGAACAAAATATACTGTATTTCTAAAAAGAACACAGGAATTAGCACATGTCTTTGGATACATTTGGGGAGGCTAGAACGATACTAAAATATAAGAACCTAAGAAGAGCCCTGCTGAATCAGACCAAAGCCCATGGAGTCCAGCATTCTGTGTCCCACAGTGGCCCCCCAATTGTCCATGGGGATCTTGAGCAGAAAGGGAAGGCAAGAGCCCCCCTTTCCCCTGACCCCCAACAAGTGGGACTCAAGGGAACCCTGCCTGCCTCAACCAACATAGAGGCGGCACATGGACATCCGTTTCCATAACCATAATATGCAAGGAGTGGAAAAATGCAATAGAAATCAAATCGGTCTGGGAGGTGCAGAGTAAATCATTTCATAATGCAAGCTGTAAAGTTTGAGTAATTTGAGCCATTGTATTTTCATCTTACTAGAGGGAGGGAGAAGGAAGGAAGGAAGGAAGGAAGGAAGGAAGGAAGGAAGGAAGGAAGGAAGGAAGGAAGGAAGGAAAGAGGAAGGAAGCTCAAGGGTGTATATAAATGTAGAATATCAGAAAACTATCTTAGCAAGACCAGCTCTTTCCAATTGCCCCAGAACTACTATGTAAAGCCAGCTATAATACTAATACTGATACACTGATACACTGATATACTAATACTAATAACAACAACAATAGAGTTGGAAGGGACCTTGGAGGTCTTCTAGTGCAACCCGCTGCTTAGGCAGGAAACCCTACACTGCGGAGAGGGGCGGCATACAAATCCAATAAATAAAATAAATAAATAAATAAATAAATTTCAGACAGATGCTTATCCAACATCTTCTTAAAAACCTCTAGTGTTTTCTAATCATACACAGAAACTTGATACAATAGGAGATATTGTTATTCATGTCAAAAAATGTTTAAGCAGTGCATTTTCTATGTTTTATCACCAATATGTGCATGTTTGCTTTCCCTTTAAATGTACAGCACATGGGCTGCTGAAATGAGCACTTAGATGTACAGAATTTAGATCCTGACAGCATAACACAATATGCTTTGAAACAAATTCATGGCTGAAGCTGGGGAAGAAAAGGGTTTTCTTTGGTTTATTGATGTTTCTGTCATTTTTCTACCAGGCGTGGAGAAACATGAAAAAGGGAATAAAATAAAAATATTTACACAATACTGAGAGTCATTTTTATTATTATTTTTTATTTTTCTCTTAAACCTGACGCCTGTTCCTGTCAAAGTTAAACCTCATTTCACAGGTAACAAAACTGAGACATGTATGTTCTCTGGTGGAGCACAACGCTGAAGACAAAAGCCTGATCTCTGAACTGAGGGGGAAATGAAGTTTTCTACAAGTTGGCATTTATTCAGCCAGTTCTCTAAAGCTTGTGCCAGGTTTTTAATGAGTCACAGGCG
This sequence comes from Erythrolamprus reginae, assembly GCF_031021105.1. NCBI lineage: Eukaryota > Metazoa > Chordata > Lepidosauria > Squamata > Dipsadidae > Erythrolamprus > Erythrolamprus reginae. Next base: position 86,193,669 of record NC_091956.1, read on the forward strand.
ACGCGTTCTTCTCTGCTTGCACTAACACTGAGCTTAACATTGATCACACTGTTTCAGAGATTTTCCTTCAGCCCAGTCATGCTCCCAGAAAAAGCCAAACTTTGATGGAAGTTCATTCGTTCATTCATTCCTTCATTCCTTCATTCATTCAACTCCTATTTATGGGACCACCGCCTGCCACATACCTCCCAGAGACCAGTAAGAGCACACAGAGTTGGCCTCCTCCGGGTCCCGTCAACTAAACAATGTAGGTAGGCAGGACCGCATGGCAGGGCCTTCTCTGTGGCTGCCCTGGCTCTCTGTGGCTGCCTCGGTAGCAAAAGTTATGCTGCGTGCACAATTTTCCTCCTGCTGCACACATGTGCATCCCAGTGTGGGGTTTTTTGCCTCTGTGCATGCGAAGGAAGTAAAATCTCATGAGGGAACGAACGTGTGTGAGAGATTTTTGCTTCTTTTTTTTTGCCTCTGCGCATGTGCAGAAGCAAAAAAAACCCATTGAAATCTCTCACGCCTGCATGTCCCCTCGGGAGATTTTGCTTCCTGCACATGCGCAGAAACAAAAAAACCCACACTGGGACGTGCATGTGTGCAGGAGGAGGAAAATTGTGCACACATGCGCAGAAGGGAATCTGCGCCCACAGTGCACTGGTAGCAGCAAGATTGGAACTCTGCCCTTGCGCATCCTGTTACCATCACATGATATTTTATTATGTTTTACCACTTTGCAGAGCTGGGGTGGCCGTGGCCTTCACGCGAGGCACCTTGAGTTTGAGCCCCCCTGGGTTAGAGAGTTCCGAAATGGACTGTGAAGCGGTACGTGAGTCTAAGTGCTATTGCTAGTTCCCTGAAGTTCAAGAAGTGATTTCCAGACCAGTTTCCCCTGCTTTGCAGTAGCATGACAGGCCCTCGTTTTGCTGCCTATAACTCTCTTGAGTCTCAGCAAAGGGCAGTTCCTTCAGTTTGTTTAAATAGCAGCAAGTGATGCTGGGGGTTTTTTAGCCATCCATCTTTAAATAGGTATATGTACAGTAGGAGTAATCCAAAAATTATAGCTTACTCACCCTCACTAGGTCCTTTGTTCCCAGGCTGTGCTTTTTATAGTGGTGTTTGTTTTGTATTTTTTGGTTTTATTCTATATTAGTCATCCAGAGTAGCTATTGCAAGATGGGCAGGCGTATAAAATGAATGGATGGATGGATGAACATACTCTTCATTTTTAATGCATTAATACCTGAAGGCATATGGATAAATATAATTGTTTTTCTTGCTTATATAGAACTCACTAGATTATTCTGGTTTTTCTTTGGTTATCTTTTTTTTTGTCTGTGTGCTGTGCAAACCTCTCGGCCCAACCCAGGGCCATTTCCAAGGCAGTTAATTTTTTATTGATAGCCGACAATTCTATCTGTATATATGATATATATGCATATATGATATATATATGTGTGTATATATGTTTGTATGTATGTATGCATGCATGTATGTATATATGTATGTATAAGGTGTTCGCCCTAGCACAAGGATAAAAGCACCAGTCTGAAAATGACGAGTGGGATCTCGTCAAAACGTCGCCAGAAATCTCTGAAACCTACACGGGAAGAAACCCGAATATGACAGGACATTGTGTAATATATATATATTACAAAAAAGGAGCTGTGATGTTCCTTCAATATACCAGGGTGATTCGACACAAAATGTAACCCTTCCCTGGTACAGAGCTGAAGGGATTGGATACTGTAGCCTAGAGGATAATTCTCTGCCTTACAAGGCAAAGGTTGCAGGTTCAAGTCCCAGTGGGTATGGCTAGCTGATGAGGCCAAAATAAGGCCGAAATAGATCTATCCTAGTCTCCCTTAATTTTCAAATTCAGCTTAAACATGTGACATATATATATATATATATATATATATATATATATGTTTTCGTAGATTTTCACGGGTACAGGTATGACGGTCTTGGTATATTCGGGTTTCTTCCCGTGTAGGATTTGGAAATTTCTGGCGACGTTTCGATGAGGTCTCACTCATCATCTTCAGGCTGGTGTTTCTGTCCTTTTTCTCGCAGTCTTCGCCTGAGAAAAAGGACAGAAACACCAGCCTGAAGATGATGAGTGAGACCTCATCGAAACGTCGCCAGAAATTTCCAAATCCTACACGGGAAGAAACCCGAATATACCAAGACCGTCATATATATATATATATATATATATATATATATATATATATATATATATATATATATATATATATATATACACAGAGAGAGAGAGAGAGAGAGAGAGAATCATGGTTTATTTATCCTTTAATTGCAGAATGACCCAACAATCAGCTGGATTCGCATATTGTGCCAAATTACAAACACCAGTTGACAGAGTACCTAGCTTCACCGACTGCCCTAAGCCAAACTAACCCACATTACCGCTTAATTAAATGTCTGAGACCTAGACAGAAGATTTTTTTTAAAAAAACCCAACTTCCAAACTGGGAGAACCTACGAAAGTTGGAATTGAACCCCTCAGATGTTGTTAACTTTGTTGATCTATTGTTCAGTCCTGAAAGACAGTTTGTATGTGTGTTCAGTTGGGCCAAAAAGTGTGATGAAAGACTTAATAGGCACCAGTGTATCATTTCTGTCCCTTTTCTGAACTTTGGGTGAATGTAGAACTGAAAGAGTTTTAAATCTTCTGATTCATCCCAAAATGACTGATCTGCTTGAAATGACTTCTATTACTCTATGTTAGCCAAGAATAGACAATTGGATGTGTAATCCTCCAAGTGACATATGGATGTGGAACTACACTATTCCTAGGTGTGAAAAAAGAAAAGCAGATTTTTTCATTTGTGTAAACAGAAAGAAAATGGAACAAACAATTAAAAATGGTGCAATGTTTTTCACTTAGCTGGAAAGGCCAGACCCTCTTTCATTGAGCCTAATTCGGGGGGTTTTCTTGGGGAAGAAAAGTGAAGTGATCATTTCCTGTGACTAATCTGAGTTCAAAGGGAACAACTAAATATACCCATCTGACTGGGGGGAAACGTGATCACTTTGAGTATCAAGGAACCAGATCTAATTTCCCCTCTGTAAGTAAAAGCACATTTTTATCAAAGGGGAAAATGCTTTGAAAATAAAGCGTTATGGAGCTGGACTTAGTTCAGGTTTCAGTCAAAGTTCCTTTCCAAAACATTAGAAAATAATTATAAAAAGCACTTCCCAACAGTTCCTCATTAACAACTTATTTTATATCCGTATTTATAGTGGTCCCATATTGACTAGGTCATTTTTTTTTCAAAGGTTACATACTCAGCAGATGGCAAGAAAAAATAAAGAAATAAAAAATCTGGAAAGCAAGATCTATTTGAGCCATAAATTAAAATTACCTGATTAACGGCTGTATCATTTTTTTTCTTATGTTCTTTACATATTGATATATTACAGATTTTTGACAATGAAAAAGGAGCTGTTAATATACTTATATTTGGAACCAAAAACTTTTAAGTAGAGTGTATTACAACCAGTAGGTCTGTTCCATATGTGCTTGTGCCCATGGAATTGAAAAAATATGTGCATTAATATTTCAGAGAGTAGAAAGCATTTGGCTTGGGTTTTTTTAGCAAACCTTTGGCACAAAATATAAAACAATATTTCCTGGAACAGAAGAAACACTGAAGGAAAAATTTCAGTTCCAACTGATGACAAGGATCATATTTTAAAATATGTAAACATGGAGAAACAATATAGATGCAGTCACATATAACATCAATGACTGTCAGCAATGTTGAGGTTGCGTCTTTCATTCCTTCACCCATTTTCTTATTTGGTTTTCCCAAAAGTGAATTCAGTTGCTAAGCAAAATATATCACCTTGCTATTGGAGGTAATATATTGCTCAAAAAAATAAAGGGGACACTCACAGAACCCATCCTAGATCTGAATGAATGAAGTATTCTCACTGAATCCTTTGTTCTGTACAAAGTTGAATGTGCACAACAGCAGGTGACATTGATGGTCAATCAGTGTTGCTTCCTAAGTGGACAGAAGTTTGATTTACTCTGAGTTCTATTGTGTTGTTTAAGTGCTCCCTTTATTTTTTTGAGCAGTGTATATTAGTCCAAGTTCTCCCGCTCTCTGGCTGGAGAATTCTGGGAGTTGAAGTCCACAAGTCTTCAAGTTGCCAAGTTTGGGGACCCTTGCTCTATGAGTGATGTCGAGCTGGCTAGGCCCATCCTGCCCACCCCACCACCCCTGAAGGTCCAACTCAGCCCTGGTGCACCCCTCAATGGAATCGAATTCGATACCCCTGTTCTAGAAAGACTCTGCAGAATCAACTTTTTTAAAATAAAAAAAATTAAAATATTGCACAGAAACCTTGAAAAAATATTCCAGTGATTTAACGGCTTATACATTATATATTATTTTTGAAGATCTGGGATGTCGATGTGTAGGGTAAGACACGGACAGTAAATCCAAGAGACAGGCTCATAGATGGTTGCTATAGCAATCTTGACATTTAACCTGCCTTCCTTTTTTTATGATTCCTACAATACTAAATGAATTAAATATAAAGCCTGTGGCGCTTTCCTGCAATTTTGCTCCCGTTACCTCCAAGCTCTTACTTTACCTCTGTCCTGCACTTGATCAAACCACAAACTCTTTTCCACCTTTTTAAAATTCTGTGGCTGCACCGACAGGTACACAACCAACTTTTTTTATTGCACAGAAGCTACTAGGCAAACAGGAGAGAGAGTTTCTTTACAGTTGATTTCTTTCTGTTGCCCTCCAAAAGAACAACCACCACCTCCTTCAATCAGTAGGTTCTCAAGCAAAATCCTCATTTCCCCATAAAACGTCTTCTTTCCTTGAAGGTCCAGTTTCTTTATTGCCTCGTTACAGTTTGGAATCTCTCTATCTTTCACATCGGAAAGGGAACGTGAAGCGGATATTTCACAAAGCTCATATTTCAAGGTGTTCCTGTAAAATTGTATGTACGTATGTATGTATCCATATAAATAAATAAATAAATAAATAAATAAATAAATAAATAAATAAATAAATAAATAAATAAATAAATAAATAGATAAATAAATAAATAAATAAATAAATAAATAAATAAATAAATACAATTTTACATGGACATCTTGAAATATCAGCTTTGTGAAATATCACAAAGCTGATATTTCAAGGTGTTCCTGTAAAATATACCTGGACTTAAGCTACTTCTCATCATTCCCAACATAATAATAATAATAATAGTAATAATAACAGCAGCAGCAGCAACAACAACAACAACAGAGTTGGAAGGGACCTTGGAGGTCTTCTAGCCCAACCCCCTGCTTAGGCAGGGAACCCTACACTACTTCAGACAGATGGTTATCCAACATCTTCTTAAACACTTCCAGTGTTGGGGCATTCACAACTTCTGGAGGCAAGCTGTTCCACTGGTTAATTGTTCTAACTGTCAGGAAATTTCTCCTTACTTCTAAGTTATTTCTCTCCTTGTTTAGTTTCCACCCATTGCTTCTTGTTTTACCCTCAGGTGCTTTGGAGAATAGATTGACTCCCTCTTCTTTGAGGCAACCCCTGAGATATTGGAAGACTACTATCACGTCCCCCCTGGTCCTTCTTTTCAATAAACTAGCCATGCCCAGTTCCTGCAACTGTTCTTCATATGTTTTAGCCTCCAGTTCCCTAATCATCTTTGTTGTTCTTCTCTGCACTTTTTCTATAGTCTCAACATCCTTTTTGCATCGTGGCGACCAAAACTGAATGCCGAATTCCAAGTGTGGCCTTACCAAGGCCTTGTAAAGTGGTATTAACACTTCACGTGATCTTGATTCTCTCCCTCTGTAAATGCAGCCTAGAACTGTGTTGGCTTTTTTGGCAGCTGCTACACACGGCTGGCTCCTATTTAAATGATCGTCCACTAGGACTCCAAGGTCCCTCTCACGGTTACTACTCTCACAGTTACTACTATTACTGTTGAGCAATCTTTAACTGTTAACCATCTTTAACGGTTGTTTGCCATTCTCTCGATTTTCTGCTTTCAGATGTGCAAACTTTTCAAAAGGATCTGGACTGCATGTTAACCAAAATAATTCAACAATGCCAAAACAATCCATCAACTGTCATTTCATATTCAAAATTTTCTGACACATTTCTTTTATTTACGTGTGTACAACTGCAGCCATAAATTCCAGCCCACACATCATTCAAAGAGCTGTCAAGTGAATGTTTTCCTCCTACGGGTTCTCTCTGCCTCGGATGGTGTTATTCTTCTGGAGGGTTTTCTTTCAAATATTATCACAGATCTTAAATCACATTGGAAGCAGGTGACATCCACTAGCCCAGTAAGCGTCTTGGTACTTACTCAGCATTAATCTTGCTACAATAGACACATAGATATAAACAATACCTCCTACATACGATATGCAAAACAAACTATCAAGAAGCCAAAAAAAGGAAACAACAATATTAAAACATCTCCCCAACAGCAATAGGCACAGAGACAGAAACCTAGAAGACTGACGGCAGAAAAAGACCTCCTGGTCCATCTAGTCTGCCCTTATACTATTTCCTGTATTCTATCTTAGGTGGATCTATGTTTTTCCCAAGCATGTTTAAATGCAGTTACTGTAAATGTACCAACCACGTCTGATGGAAGTTTGTTCCAAGCATTTACTACTCTTTCAGTGAAATAATATTTTCTCATGTTGCTTCTGATCTTTCCCCAAACTGACCTCAGATTGTGCCCCCTTGTTCTTGTGTTCACTTTCCTATGAAAAACAGTTCCCTCCTTAACCTTATTTAACCCTTTGACATATTTAAGTGTTTCGATCCTGTCCCCCCTTTCCCTTCTGTCCTCCAGACTAGACAGATTGAGTTCATGAAGTCTTTCCTGATACGTTTTATGCTTAAGACCCCCCACCATTTTTGTAGCCTGTCTTTGGACCCCTTCAATTTTGTCAATATCTTTTTGTAGATGAGGTCTTCAGAACTGAACACGGTATTATTCCAAATGTGGTCTCACCAGCGCTCTGTACAGCAGGATCACAATCTCCCTCTTCCTGCTTTTTATACCTCTAGCTATGCAGCCAAGCATCCGACTTGCTTTTCCTACCGCCTCACTGCACTGTTTACCCATTTTGAGCTAAGATAAGATTAATTGTGCAGAATGCAGTTGCGTGAGCGATCATGGGTCTTCCTAGATACAGCCATGTTTCTCCAACACTCCGGGGACTGCACTGGTTGCTGATTGGTTTCCGGACACAATTCAAAGTGTTGGTAATAAAGCCCTACATGGCTTAGGACCAGATTACCTACAGGACCGGTTAGATCCCACAGTCGGCCTTCTCCGGGTCCTGTCGGCCAGACAATGTCATCTGGTGGGGTCTAGGGGAAGAGCCTTCTCTGTGGCAGCCCCGACCCTCTGGAATCAGCTCCCTCCAGAGATTCGCACTGCCCCCACCCTCCTCGCCTTTCACAAGAGTCTTAAGACTCATTTATGTCGCCAAGCCTGGGGCAATTAGATCAAGCCCACCCACCCCCTATGAAATGGTGAATGTGAATTGTGAATGAATTGGCCGACTGATTTTAATATATATGGGATTTTAGTAGTAATTTTTAAATAATTAGATTTGTTGTCGTATTGTTTTTGTATCTTGTGAGCAGCCCTGGGTCTTTGGAGAAGGGCGGCATACAAATATTATGATTGTTGTTGTTGTTGTTATTATTATTATTATTATTATTATTTGTCTTGAATGGTATGCATGTGTTGATTGGATTGTTTGAGTCGGGGGCTTTTTAACTGGAGTTATCATTTTAATATTTATATTTGACTTCTTTTTATTGTAAATTGTATTTTTATATTATCCTTCAGGATTGGGCTGCATAGAAGTCAAATAACATAAACAAATAAATAAATAAATAAATAAAATAAGTTGCAAACCCTGCCTGCCCCACCTTGAAATGCCTTTTACGTCTCCCACTCTTTTCCCTTGACCGCTGGTCGGTCAGATTCTTTTGTAGAGAGTTTAAGCTTGCAATAAATCTTGATAGTCCTTTGAACTTCCTGCATCTCCAAACTTCCCCTGCGCTGCTTGGACATGATTCCCAAAAATGAAGTGCCAGGAAAATCAATACCATTGTCCTTTTGGTTTGTTTGTCTCTCTGAAGCAAATTAATAATGAATAAATCAAAGGAGATACTGTTTTCATTATTTATGAAGAAGACTCCAATGGCCTCTGTACGTGTGGGGTGATTTCAGGCTCTTCTTAATATTCCTCAGACAGTAATTTTTCCTTCTGAACTCAAACATCCAGGAGTCTTGCAAAAGAGAAAAAAAATCAAGAATGGGTGAATATCACCAATTTTTATAGTATTTATTTATTTTGTCAAGCGTGCATATGATTATAGACAAAGTATAAACATTAATGTTAAAATATAAGAAGTGGAAGCATGGTTTTGAGTACATGATATTTTACGAATGCATGGGGACGTTAGGACAGAGACTAAAGTACCGTATGTCCTTAGCTTGTATTCACAATCATGTTTATATTTATATCTGATATCTTATATGTGCTTGACAAATAAATAAATGTTGGAGTTTTTAACTCAATAGCCAGATAGATAGATAGATAGATAGATAGATAGATAGATAGATAGATAGATAGATAGATAGATAGATAGATAGATAGACAGACAGACAGACAGACAGACAGACAGACACTGTAGATAGCCGTAGCAAGGGCAATTGGATATTTTGGACCGGCTTCTTCTAGCCTCCAGCCACAACAAACTTGGCTTCCAAGGTACTGAATCACTGAAAACTTGCATTAGTAATTTATGAGTTGGCATTTGAAGTAGAGACTTTGCTTGAACAGCAGCAATTTGTAAATGATGGAGGTTGGTCTCCTATAACTCTTTTGGAATTAGAAGTGAAACTTGTTCTCAAGTTACTTAGAGTTCTTTTTTTCTTCCCTTTATTTGAACAGAAGATAAACAGTCGCTTCTTGGAAGAATATAGATCCGCATTTACATTATTAAAAGGATCGTTTAGTTCTCATGAATTCAGTAATGTGTGGAGTGTTGCCACCAGGCAATACTCCACATGTTCACTAAACAAGATGCAACGGAACAGAATAAATGCAGGCTCAAAGCTTGAGCTGTTTCATCCCTCACTGCTCTCTTATAAGCATCCATCCATCCTGGATTTAATCTCCCCAAAGCTCATCCCTGCCACTTTCTTCACACAATGTTTGGCTGCAAATTGTAGCTGCTGGCGTAAGTGACAGGAACACATTTCTGATTAGTCGTGTAGAAGATGACAGGATTAAGGTATTCCCTAAAATCCAGGTGAAGCTACATTTGAATGCTTCTTCTTCTTCTTCTTCCTCCTCTTCCTCCTCCTCTTCTTCTTCTTCTTCTTCTTCTTCTCTTCCTCCTCCTCCTCTTCTTCTTCTTCTTCTTCTCCTCCTCTTCCTCTTCCTCTTCTTCTTCTCCTCTTCCTCCTCCTCCTCCTCCTCCTCTTCTTCTTCTTCTTCTTCTCCTCTTCCTCTTCTTCTTCTCCTCTTCCTCCTCCTCCTCCTCCTCCTCCTCTTCTTCTTCCTATTATTTTTGATATAGGTTCTTTCGGGAATCAGATCCAGCATTTCAGTCCATGAAACCTCATACTGTAATGTACGCATACCAGCATCAAGCAAAGTATTAAGCGTTGTACAATTGTATATGTCTGCAAACTTCCACTAAAAAAAAAAAAGTATAGTGCTAAAAATTTCATGCCTGTAAAGTAATTACATGTTTTTAAAATATCCCACATTGGGTAAATTTACATTAAAGAAGAGTGTGAACAGGTGATTTACATATCAAGGGAACAAAGCAAGGGCAATTTACATTTTAAAGAGTTAAACAAATTACATTAACTTTCTGAGTACATTGGGGAGACACATACAAAGGAAGTGTACGGTGGATGTGAATCATTATTAAAACATCGATATATTGTTAGAAAATCCATTACGATACCTGCTAATCTGGACTGCAGGTATTTTACCGACTCTTATATCTCTAGCTTTAAGAACTAACTTCTGTCCTGTCCTATTGTCTCTCCTATATCTCAGATATCATATCTACTATTCTTCTACTCTATTCTTCTTATACTACTCTCATAATATCCTTCTATTCTCTAATTGATATATTCTGTTCCTAAATTTTCACTTCTATTCTTTCTCTAATATATTTTACTCGGGTATAACCTCTATAACCTGTTTAAATTCAGTTCCTGTGGATTGACCAACCACATCTGCTGGAAGTTTGTTCCAAACATCTACTACTCTTTCAGTCAAATAATATTTTCTCAAGTTGCTTCTGATCTTTCCCCCAACTCACCTCAGGTTGTGCCCCCTTGTTCTTGTGTTCACTTTCCTATTAAAAACACTTCCCTCCTGAACCTTATTTAACCCTTTAACATATTTAAATGTTTCGATCATGTCCCCCCTTTTCCTTCTGTCCTCCAGACTCTACAGATGGAGTCCATGAAGTCTTTCCTGATACGTTTTATGCTTAAGACCTTCCACCATTCTTGTAGCTTGTCTTTGGCCCCGTTCAATTTTGTCAATATCTTTTTGTAGGTGAGGTCTCCAGAACCGAACACAGTATACAGTAATTCCAAATGGGGCCTCACCAGGGCTCTATACAGCAGGATCACAATCTCCCTCTTCCTGCTTGTTATACCTCTAGCTATGCAGCCAAGCATCCTACTTGCTTTCCCTACCGCCTGACCGCACTGTTCACTGTCAGAAATCACTACCCCTAAATCCTTCTCTTCTGAAGATTTTGCTAACACAGAACTGCCAATGCAATACTCAGATTGAGGATTCCTTTTCCCCAAGTGCATTATTTTACATTTGGAAACATTAAACTGCAGTTTCCATTGCTTTGAGCACTTATCTAGTAAAGCTAAACCATTTACCATATTACAGACCCCTCCAGGAATATCAACCCTATTGCACACTTTAGAGTCATCGGCAAATAGGCAAACCTTCCCTACCAAACCTTCCCCTATGTCACTCACAAACATATTAAAAAGAATAGGACCCAGAACAGACCCTTGTGGCACACCGCTTGTAACCTGTCTCTGCTCAGAATACTCGCCATTAACAATAACTCTCTGATGTCTACGCTTCAGCCAGCTGCAAATCCACTGAACTATCCAGGGATTAAGTTCAATGTTCACTAATTTCTCTATCAGCTCTATATGTGGAATGCATAACTCAACTTTTGCTACCATTGCGTTCTGGTAGCAACCCACTACTGATGTAGTACATATCATTAAAATTTGCCAGCTACTGAGTCAACAGTTCAACTGATATGATTTTCCGTGCCCAAAAGAAGGCTTGGTCTCCAGAGGAGATAACTTTGGGAGAAAAGGGATACAGTATATTATAGATGGTACAGGCTGAGGCTGCTCTTGCGATTCCAGATGTGGAATACGAAATTTGCAAATGGGACAGTGAGGCAGTGAAACAAACCTTCTCTTTTCCTTTTCACTCAGCATTGCCAGCCCTTCCAGAAATGGTTCATTCATTACACCAAATCATTACATGATTAATTTGAGTTGAATTTGGCTGCTATATAAATACTGCCACTGTGATTTCTAAACCACGGTTTGTGGCTCCGTGCACTATAAAAGCCAATATGCCAGGCTATTTTCATGCCATCCTCTGGGCCTGTCTCATTTCCATAATCTAGTGGGACTCTGGATAAAAATACACCAAAGGGTCATAGATCAAGTGCACTTATAACTAAATTCGACAACAGCCCTTTTCTGATTGCAAAGAGTCAGGTGGTAGCAGCGTAGAAGGCAGTTCGACAGCAGCCAGTGCCGACAATAGCTCCGTTTCACAGGCGGAGTAATTGCAATGGATTCAGCCTCACATTAAGGAATCCACAAAGTCAGGCCGATCTGAGGCAGCATCAAGACGTTCCAACCAACATTTTGGCTATTAGGGTCTTGAAAGCGAGACGTCCTTATTTCCCAACTCAGCCGGGATGAAATGAAACATGTCTGTTAAGCTCGGACTTTGTAAAACTTCATCTCCCGTCACGAATTTAGTAACCCTTGCTAGGTTCTGGCTTTCTAGCAATTTCTGCCTAAGTTCTCTAGGGTTGGAGGCCTCCATAATTCGGTTAGGGATTAATGGGGACTCCATTGGATATTCTGGTGGAGTTTGGCCCTTCTGCATGTGATTAGGCAGGTCCAGCTGGAGGTTCCTGCCGACTGCTGCTATGGTGTGGTTGTGCAGGCAGCCCCAAGTGACCAGTCTAATTCTGCATATAATAATTCCCTCAACACTGTCAGACTTTTTACTAAATCTGCACTTATATTTCTACTAGTTTTTCTCATCATTCCTATCATCCTTTTCCTCCCACTCAGGACTGTATGACTGTCACTTGTTGCTTGTATCCTAAGATTTTTATTAATATAGATTGTTTCTTCATTGCTTATTTGACTCCTATGACCATCATTAAGTGCTGTACCACATGATTCTTGACAAATGTCTCTTTTTCTTTTATGTACACTGAGAGCATCTGCACCAAGACAAATTCCTTGTGTGTCCAATCACACTTGGCCAATAAAATTCTATTCTATTCTATTCTATACGTGCAGGAAGCAAATTTAATTTAATTTAATTTAAATTTATTAGATTTGTATGCCGCCCCTCTCTGGAGACTTGGAGCGACTCAGAACAATAACAACAATGTAAACAAATCTAATACATTTTTTTAAAAAAATCTAATAGCCCATTATTAAAACCATACAACGCATACCATACATAAATAATATAAACCCAGGGGCTCAATTTCCCCATGCCTGATGACATAGGTGGGTCTTCAATTACACTTGGCCAATAAAGAATTCTATTCTGTTCTATTCAATCAGAACCGAAGAAGGGAAATGTCTTCAAAGAAAACCCAGAAAGTCCAGTTGCCTCTTGAAAAATCACCTTTGGGGCAACTCTGACTTGGATGATTGAGAATCGCCACAGACAGCCACTGGTAAATCTGTGGCCTTCATTCAGACTGGAAAAATAGGCCTGCAGCTCTTGTTTTAATGGGTAACCCTATAAACAAAGGCTCTTTAAACTGAAATTGCTCTGGAGAAATACCACCTGTTCTCACCTGAAGCAGCCCAGGCCCTTCAGCAATGCTATGAAGAATAAGACTTCAGATGCTGACAGTATAAATGTGAGGAGAATGATAAACAAGGACGGGGTTTTTTCAGTGGTGGCCTCTTCAGGGACTCTTCACTGATACTGACTTCATTGACCTTAGAGTGACAGTTGTCAAACAACTCACTTCCATCCAGCTTCAAACAGATCCCTTTGGAGGTCGTGTTTTCACTCTTCTTTTTTTTTTTTTTAGGATAGGTCCCACATTTTTTTGCTTCTATGGTCATTCTTGATACTGAAACCTGGAAAAGTTAAGGCTAGTTATCGCTTTAAAATGGGTTGGAATTTTATCCCTTGTTTCTGAGAAGGAAAATTGCTGAAATCTCTTGCGCACCCATGTTCTCTCAGGGGAATTTGCTTCCTGAGCATGCACAGAATCCAAATCTTGCGCTACTGGGACTCAGAGTAGCACATACCAGGCAGCAACACATTACTGCTTCAAAGTTACAACAGCACTGAAAAATGTTTGTTTTCCTAGAGTTATGACCTCTGCAGCATCCCCATAATCATGTGATAAAAAACCCCAGATGTTTGTTAAGTGGGTCATACTTATGACCGTTGTTGCATCCCAAGGTCATGTGATCCCCTTTTGTGACCTTCTGACCAGCAAAGCCAGTGGGGATGCTGGGTGCCGCTTAACAACCCGGTTGCTAACTTATCAACATCAGTGGTTCACTTAACAGCCAATGTCTTGCTTAACAACAGAAATTTTGGACTCTATTGAGTTCATAAGTTGTGGCTTACCTGTGTTTGCTCTGTTCTCATGAAATTAGATTTATAACACTTGTCTTATTATTTTTTTAAAGTTAGAATTTAAAGAATCTTTTTAGTAAAGTGATACCTTTACGAATTTAATTGGTTCAGGACGAGGTTCGTAAGGTGAAAAGATCGTATGACAAAACAATGTTTCCCATAGGAATCAATGGGAAAGCGATTAATGCGTGCAAGGCCAAAATTCACCCCTTTTGCCAGCTGAAGAGCCCGTTTTTGCGCTGCTGGGATTCCCCTGAGGCTCCCCCCCCATGGGAAGAAACCCCACCTCCGGGCCTCCGTGTTTTTGCGATGCTGCAGGGGAATCTCAGCAGCGCAAAAAACGGACACTTTGCTGGCAACAGAAACCTGGGGGTGGGGTTTACCAGCAAGGGGAGCCTCTGCAAAATCGGAAGTTTAATTCAATTGTGTGGATCGACTGCAACTTTGCTCAAAATCAAATAACTTAGAGCCTTTGTCAAGTTCCTTCTCCACCCAACCCTAAAAAAAGGGCTCGCTTTGCATCCAGCCTACAAATGCCATGAATATTTCATCTAAACACGTTGAATAATGGATATGGTAAAATTGCAATTTGTACGTGGGCATTTGGTGGCTGAAATACAGCGAATCTCACTGTAATGAATTATTCACAATATTCCAAACGATTTGCACTGCCTTTGTTTCCAAATTCTTGTCATTTCAAGTGGGAAGGAAGAGTTTGCTGAGGCGGGAAAAAAATTACACCAAAACTGAACATTGGAGAATTTCCCTATGGGGAAATAAGAAGCATTCATGAATTCATTGCAAGGCACACCGGAAACCTCCCTTGAGTTTTACTGCTGGTCAATGAATGATTTTTAAAAATGCCATGTTTACGATTGACTCCACAGCAGCCATTCCAGCCAGGATTTGCACAATATAGTAACGACTCAAGCGGGATAATGCAACAGCACTTCCTTCATCACATTTGCTGGTTTTTATGTGGCTGTTGCTCTTGTCGTCTGAACACGAGGGCATTGGACTTTCAAGTAGCACCTCCGTGTTGTGAAACCAACAAATAAACATCACGTCAAATTTTGATTTGTGATGACCTCAAATAGCCACCTCAGAAGAGCCAAATGTGAAGGAAGAAGTGACAAATAATCAGCATACAGTGGTCCCTCTACTTACAAACTTAATTCGTTCTGTGACCAGGTTCTTAAGTAGAAAAGTTTGTAAGAAGAAGCAATTTTTCCCATTGGAATCAAAGTAAAAGCAAATAATGTGTGCGATTGGGGAAACCACAGGGAGGGTGGAGGTCCTGTTTCCTCCCAGGAGATTCCTAGAGAGGCCCCACGGAGGCTTCTCCCTATCTTTTCCGGCCCTGTTTCCTCCCAGGAGATTCCTAGAGAGGCCCCATGGAGGCTTCCCCCCGCCTTTTCCGGCCCTGTTTCCTCCCGGGAGATTCCTAGAGAGGCCCCACG
The DNA here is from genome assembly GCF_031021105.1 of Erythrolamprus reginae. Lineage (NCBI taxonomy): Eukaryota > Metazoa > Chordata > Lepidosauria > Squamata > Dipsadidae > Erythrolamprus > Erythrolamprus reginae. The sequence goes on from NC_091956.1 coordinate 86,209,101, forward strand.
GAGGCTTCTCCTGCCTTTTCCGGCCCTGTTTCCTCCCAGGAGATTCCTAGAGAGGCCCCACGGAGGCTTCTCCCTGCCTTTTCCGGTTACAGTTTCGGAGGCTGGGGTTTGTAAGTGGAAAATTGTTCTTGAGAAGAGGCAAAAAAATCTTGAACACCCGGTTCTTCTCTAGAAAATTAGAGGCGTTCTTAGATAGAGCCCTCCACTCCTCCACTCGCAACAGAATACTCTACACAACTAAATTTACAATCCTAGGTTTAGAAAGCTTAGAACTACGTCATTTTAAACACGATCTAAGCATATCCCATAAAATCATCTGCTACAACTTCCTTCCTGCTGACGACTACTTCAGCTTCAACCACAACAACACACGAGCACACAACAGATACAAACTTAATGTAAACCGCTCCAAACTCGACTGCAGGAAATACGACTTTAGTAACCGAGGAGTTGATGCATGGAACTCACTTCCTGACTCTGTAGTATCATCACCTAACCCCCAAAACTTTACCCTTAGACTGTCCACTGTTGACCTCTCCCGATTCCTAAGAGGTCAGTAAGGGGCGTGGATAAGTGCACCAGCGTGCCTTCCATCCCCTGTCCTAATGTTTCTCTCTTACTAGTGTCATGTATATGAATATTATTATATCTTTTCACACTTCCAAGCTGCACTTGACAAAAACAAACAAACAAACAAACAAATAAATAAAACAAATAAACGTGTGCTATGTAGCATGGCTCACATGAGCATCAATGAAAACATCACAGACACTTGCAACCCTACCCATGTGGGCACTTTTGGGCATCGTATATTTGGTTCCATTTCTGTTAAATTCCTGCCGTACTAACAAAGTAGGTGGCAATTTGTAGCTGCTTCATTGAATACATTTGGCTAAAATAGAAACTACATCACATAACAGATTCAATACTTTTTCCCCCCCCCCAGGAATCCGAGTGTCTCCATATATCAATAATGTATAGAGCAAATGGGAAAGAGAACTACAGCTTTTAGTGGTCTTTGCCGAGGGAGAAGCAAATCTTTACTCAATGCAAAAGAAGCTGGTGTGTTAAAAATTGGTTTATGCTTCGTATCCAGGCTCCTGCCTGGATCTCTAATGGGATTTTGATCAACACTGATTTCAAAAAGAAGGAAAAGAAAGCAACCTCATTCCCCCTTTGTAAGAGAGATTAAGGCAACATAGTGTTAAACATCCCTCTAGTACTAAGCCCACGAGACGGAGCTAAATAAACACACAGAGGAATAGGAGGAAAAGGTAAAAATAGTGCAGAAAGGGAACGTTATAGGCTGAATGGCACTTTCTCCATTACGTATCCAGAGAGCAAAAGGAAACTACCGCACCTGTCTGTTTTAGAAATAAATAAATAAAAATGCAGGCATTCCTGAAGCTCATGTTGTACACCAATGCATTAAACCAGGTCTATTTAAACTAGCCTGACTGGTCATGGAGATATGTAAGGCATTTCTGAAACATTGGTGGCATAGCAGGGAGAGCTTGAGAAACTGCAGTTTCCAATGAACGTAGGGCAGGGGCAGTCATGGGTGGGTGTAATCTGTGGGTGTGGCTTATTTTATGGGTGTGGCTTAATGGTCATATGACTAGATAGGAGTAGCTTGCCAGCCATGTGACCAGGTGGGAGTGGTTTGAACGATCCTCATCGTTCAAGCGAACTGTTAAGTCCGCGACTTACAACCTCACCAGTGTCGCTCGCTGGGGTGACAATTTGCTTCACGTTTCCGGCACTGTCCTTCCTGGGTCGGCCCCCCACCTTAGGCTGGGTAGATAGGCGAACGTGTGCCGCCAGAAGCATCAATGCTCCTAGCACCGCTTCCACCCAGGCCTTCTGCTTGCACCTCAGGCGGGAGGTGGCCGCGTGAGGCTGGAGGGGAGCCGGGCAGGAGAGAGGGAAGCTCATCTGAGGCCAGGGAGGAGGAAAGAGGAAAAAAGCAAGGAGCGCAGACACAGCAGCAGCAGCAGAAGGGAAAAAAAGGAGTGACAGCTGCCAATCAGCTGGAGCTGTGCATGCACCTTCATTTCCACTGGTGGAACTGTGTTCCACCCCATCCTGCTTGCTGCCCACCCCTGGGCAGGGGTGTCAAACTTGATTTCATTGAGGGTGGCATGAGGGTGATGTTTGACCTCAGAGTCTTGTGGGGTGGGCATGGTCGTGATTGGTGTGTCTGGGGTGGTGGGCATTTGACACAGGCTCAAGACCAGGCTGCCAAGGTCGGGAAAGACATTTGTCTAGAACACAGAATATATTTAACCCTAACAAAGGAAATAATAATAAAGCCAGGAGGGAAACAGTGAAAAGTCCTGATCACTATGAGGAGATCTTCCGCTAATAGGGTTTTTTACACGTGACTTTCTAGTTTGCATCCCGGACCCATCATGAATTTCAATTGATTGCTGACACATCTGAATCAATAGAGAGTGAATCTGTCCGGGAAGGTTGATGAAAACTTCTGAATCTCTAATATATCGTCGCCTCTATAAATTACGGGTCACTTCCAGCCGTATTCTACGCTATGTTAGCAAAATGCTCTGATGGCAAAACCTCGATCACTCTTCTACAGACAAGTGCTTGGAAGAGACGGCATCAGTTGAACAGCCAGTCACTTAAGGAGCGTCTCTCTCTGCTGTCCCAGAATGGGAGGGTTTGGGTTCAATGAAGTTGGCCTCTTTCTACCCTGCAAATTGTACAAGCTGCTCTCACAGCTTATTCTTTCCCAGGTTCATCAGATAGGTGCAGGGGTGGGTTGCTCTGGCTTTGCCGGGTTTGGGCGACCCTCTAGCAAAATCACACTTCTGACTGGCTCCACCCACTCCACCCCATATTTGGGTATACTAGGCCAGTGATGGTGAACCTATGGCATATTTGCTGGCAGGTGAGCTGTTGCCAGGGGTGGCCAGCAGGCAGGACGGGGTGGAACGCAGTTCCGCTGGTGGAAATGATAGCTGTGTGCCCAGCTCTAGCTGACCATCCCCACCCTCCCACCCTCCTCCTCCTCCTCGGAAAGCAGCAGGGAGACCAGCACCAACAGGTGTTGCAGGGGACCCAATTCCTCTCCCTTCTTTTCTCAACAGCTGATCGGCACCCGTTCGCCTAGATACCCAGCCTGAGACGGGGGGGCGACCCAGGAAGGAGAGCGCGGGAAACGCGAAGCAAATTGTCACCCCGGAGAGCAACACTGGTGAGGTTGTAAATCAAGGATTTAACAGTTCACTTGAACGATGATGATTGTTCAAGCCACTCCCACCTGGTCACATGGCCGGCAAGCCCCTCCTCTCCAGTCACATGACAAGGAGGGTGGGGGCAGTTCTGATCTCCAGGGGGAGTTGATTATATGTGATCCATATGCCATGTGTACATAACACACAGGCACACAAAAATATACATTATCTAATATATAAACTGTATATGTAGGTACACACACACACGCACAGCTCTTCTAAAATTATACACATTCAACCTCATTTACTGCGATAGGAAAAACATCCCAGAGCAGAAAAGGGGGGAAAAGAATTTTTTTTTTTAAAAAAAACGATGGTGGCCCCAGGAAGTGATGTCATCAGCAGTCACCTACCGCTACTGCGTACCTGACCATACCTGTAGGAGCCCATCACTGATCACACCACTCGACCCAATGCTGTGACCTGTCAGGTTTGAAAGTCACAAACAGCATTTGTACAACGTGCTTAAGTTGATTATGGAATCAATCTCATTGATTCCATTGATCTGACCTGAGCTCTCTCCCTGCATTCAGATGCTTCTTATGGGAAAAACAAAGGTCTTTCTCTTCTTTGCCATTCGAGGAGACTAGAAGAACCTTTCTACTCAGTTCATCAACTGATTTAGGGAGGAGAGGAGGCTGACATTTAGGAAGGGAGGCTACGGACAATCTCTATCATAGTTGTGGTCTCCTGGGTTGCCCCAAACCCCTAAACAGAGGGAACTGAAGAACCTTCGTGCTCTCCATTCCATTCCACAAGAACAAAAGCAGAATTAGAAGATATAGAATAGAACAGAACAGAATAGAATTCTATTGGCCAAGTGTGATTGGACACACAAGGGATTTGTCTTTGGTGCAGATGCTCTCAGCGTACATAAAAGAAACAGAGACATTGGTCAATAATCACGTGCTACAACACTGAATGATGGTCATAGGGGTCAAATAAGCAATGAAGAAACAATCAATATTCATAAAAATCTTAGGACACAAGCAACAAGTGACAGTCACACAGTCCTGAGTGGGAGGAAAAGTCAGTTGCCAAGCGTTTGAAATTTTGATTCGTGGGGACGTTACACGACACCGCAAGTGTCGAAAAAGAGTCAAAAGTCACTTTTTTCCAGTGCCATCGCAACTTTGAATGGTTACCAAGTGAACTGTTATAAGTCAAGAATTACCTATACCTGCGTATGAAAATAGATTGAATGAACCATTTGGAAAATAAGACAAATGTGGCAGCATCCAGATTCATCACCTAGCCCCCAAAACTTTACCCTGAGACTGTTGACCTCTCCCGATTCCCAAGAGGTCAGTAAGTGCACCAGAGTGCCTTCCGTCCCCTGTCCTAATGTTTCTCTTTTACTAGTACCATGTATATAAATACAGTGGTCCCTCTACTTACGAACTTAATTTGTTCCGTGGCCAGGTTCTTAAGTAGAAAAGTTTGTAAGAAGAAGCAATTTTTCCCATAGGAATCAATGTAAAAGCAAATAATGTGTACGATTGGGGAAACCACGGCGAGGCTGGAGGCCCTGTTTTCTCCCAGGAGATTTCTAGAGAGGCCCCACGGAGGCCTCTCCCCACCTTTTCTGGCCCTGTTTCCTCCCAGGAGATTCCCAGAGAGGTCCCACCGGAGGCTTCTCCTCACCTTTTCTGGCCCTGTTTCCTCCCAGGAGATTCCTAGAGAGGTCCCACAGAGGCTTCTCTCTGCCTTTTCCGGAGGCTTGGGTTTGTAAGTGGAAAATGGTTCTTGAGAAGAGGCAAAGAAAAAATCTTGAACACCCGCTTCTTATCTAGAAAAGTTCATAAGTAGAGGTGTTCTTAGGTAGAGGTACCACTGTATCATGTATATAAATATTATTATATCTTTGTATACCACCAAAACATACTTGACAAAACAAACAAATAGATAAATGAAATAAAATAAGCATGTTTGCAAAATGAGGAACTTTCATGATTTGGAGGCATTTCAAACAAGCTTTTCTTAAATAGCTTTTCAAGGGGACTGTTAATCCCTATCGTTGTGCATTTAAGTTTTGATATCTGGTCATTTTCCAGCCTAAGGATCAAAGGCAGGGGTTTGCAAAAGGATTACAAGTTTTGAAAGAGGGGAAGAGTGGTATCCCCTGTGTTGAATTGGTCAAGAAAGGAAAAGAGCAGGGTTGGGGGGGGGGTTGGGGGGGGAGAGAAAGCAGGAGAGGGGGGGGGGGCATGAATGAATATACTGGCCAACCCTTGGACAAGAGAGAGGGAGAGTTTAAAAACAGCCTGAGACATCCAGCACACAAACTGAGGAAAGAAATTAAACCAAGCAGGCAAAAACGCAGCTCCAGACTGGTTTTATATACACCAGGTACCATCCTCTCTGGCAACAACTCCGGCTGCCAAGCACACCCACAGTATCCAAGATGCTACTGTCATCCTGGATTAAGGAGATCGCCACCTTTCTCTTGGTTTTATCCCTGCCCCCCCTTGCCCCCCCACCCGCCCCGCCCCCATTAAAAAAACAGAACAAAACCAAACCAGGAAAAGTAACTTGTCCCAGAAAATTCCTTGTGCAAAATCCTCCCATCATCTGGTCACGGTACCTTTGGTTCTACTGTTCCCCATTCATTGGCTCCTCCAGAACGAAACAACAGTGCCGGATCGCCAAGCGAATTCCTGGTGACTGCAGCCGCCTGCCAGGAATCACCCCATAATTTAAATCTGTCTGTTGGCACAGCAGCGGCAAGCGCGCAAAACCCTTTGCCACGCAGCCAGGTAGCCGCCGCACAAGAACTGGCAACCCGAGCATCATCTCTGAAGCTAGGTAGGATTTGGGCTCTCCATCTCCCTCTACGCCTCCTTTCCCTATTCACATGAGGGGGGGGGGAGACAGACGGACAGACGGACAGAGGCAGAAGGAGAGTAAAACTTACAAGCTGCAGCTTTCCCGCCGGCGCTGGAAGGAAGGCGACGCGTCCAGACGTTGGAGTCCCACGAGAGATGCTGTCAACCCCCAGTTGCCGATGGAGCTGAATCATTTAGCATTTCCCTTTCAGCAATTAGTGTCGGGAACCAGAACCACCCAAGAATATCCCCCACTTCCCCCCTTCTTCTTCTGCTAAACTAATGGCACAGACTTTGGAGACCGGCTGACAACGACGGGAGCTGCATCACGCTGCTTGCCACAGCTCTGGGGGCGCAAAGGCTTCGTCTCATGACGGGGAAACGCTGGCGGGGTTTAACCCCTCCACCTCGCCAGCCTTTTCCCCTCTTCCCACCAACGGCAGGCAACCAGGGGAGAAGGACGAGGCCCACGCGCGGGGATTCAGTGCATCTGGAACAAAAGAGGGCGCAGAAGCCACGACGCTGCGCCCGGGGCGAATTCGGCTTTGGGCAAAAGCGGCTGGCGCTGCGCTTCCCTCCTTGCGCCCCCCCCCCTCTGCGCTTCCAGCAACCCTCCCCTCTTCTCCTTGGCTTTCTCGCTCCCTCCTTCCGTCCCGAGGCAGCCGGCAACAGGGACGTGGGGTGTGTGGGTGAGTGTGTGAGTGTTAGTTTCCAAGTGTGGATTGAGCCCAAACTTGGAGGGCTCGTAGGCTCGCGAAATCGAATAAGTTTCCTATTTGCGCAAAGGAGTCAAGTTCTCCCCGCAGGATATTTATTGGGACAGGCAAGCGAGCCCGTTAACCATTCGCGCGCCAGGCTTTCCTCGCTGCTAAAGGCAGAAGTGCAGGGTTACTCGCCGTTGCTCCCTTTTTCATTTCACTCTTGTTTTTTCCAAGGCGGGATGACATCACCCCCTCCTCGTTTTGCAGATAAACCCTGCACAGCTTCTCACTGGTGGGTGGGGGGGATGTATTGCAGGATGGCAAGCCCCCCCACCCCATAACCCTTGCTGACTGAGTTGTCCTTAGCACAGAAGGGAGGTTGCCAATTAGTAGGAAGGCAGGACCATTTCAGTGCAATATTATTGCATTGTTATCTCTTGGTGGCCATGTCCCACTGACCCTACCCTTTGGGCCAGGAGAGTTTATTGGCAGGAAATTGCAGGAGAAACTAGAGGAAACGAGCAAGGCTGAGTGTCAATCAAAGCAGCCAGAGATGCCAAGGGGCAATTGCTTTTTTCCCTTTTTAAAGCACTGTCCCCTGAAGTTGGTATGAATGAGCAGTAGAAACCTAGAAGATTGACAGCAGAAAAAGACCTCATGGTCCATCTAGTCTGCCCTTATACTATTTCCTGTATTTTTATCTTAGGATGGATATGTGTTTATCCTAGGCAGGTTTAAATTCAGTTACTGTGGATTGACCAACTACGTCTGCAGGCAGTTTGTTCCAAGCATCTACTACTCTTTCAGTAAAATAATATTTTCTCATGTTGCTTTTGATCTTTCCCCCAACTAACTTCAGATTGTGCCCCCTTGTTCCTGTGTTCACTTTCCTATGAAAAACTCTCCCCTCCTGGATCTCATTTAACCCTTTAACATATTTAAATGTTTCCCTTCTGCCCTCCAGACTATACAGATTGAGTTCATTACTGCGGAGAGGGACGACATACAAATCTAATAAATTATTATTATTATTATTATTATTATTATTATTATTATTATTATTATTTGTGTTCTTTAACTGTTTTTAAGTTTTAATTTATATTTTAGTAATTGCTTGTTTTTTCCTTGACTTCTTTTTATTGCTATTGTTATTGTAATTTTATGGGATTGGGCAGCATAGAAGTATGAATGGATGGATGGATGGATGGATGGACGGACGGACAGACGAACGAACAAACAAGCCAACAAACAAACAAGCCAACAAACAAACAAGACAGCTACAGGACTTGAAGCAAGATGCTCTCAATATACACTGCTCAAAAAAATAAAGGGAACACTAAATATTCTCCTTGAATCCTTTGTTCTGTACAAAGTGGAATGTGCACCACAGCAGGTGAAATTGACTGTCAATCAGTGTTGCTTCCTAAGTGGACAGTTTGATTTCACAGAAGTTTGATTTCCTTGCAGTTATATTGTGTTGTTTAAGCATTCTCTTTATTTTTTGAGCAGGGTATATTTTATATTCCTCAAAAAAATAACGGGAACCCATCCTAGATCTGAGTGAATGAAATATTCTCCTTGAATCCTTTGTTCTGTACAAAGTTGAATGTGCACAACAGCAAGTGAAATTGATTGTCCATCAGTGTTGCTTCCTAAGTGAACCGTTTGATTTCACAGAAGTTTGATTTCCTTGCAGTTATATTGTGTTGTTTAATGTGTTTCCTTTATTTTATTTTTTTGAGCAGTGTATACAGGGGTGGGCTATTGCCTGGAGAAGGGGGGAGGCAGTGGGGTAGCCAAATTGGAGCCCCACCCCAGAGCCCCCAATTTGCACTGAAAGATGTTGAAAGAAAATGCACAACCCACGCCCACAGCCTGGTAGCAAAAATTTTGGTAGCCCTTCACTGAGTGTATATTGTAGTAAATGCCTAAATAGGTAGCTCGTGCACAATCTGAGAGTTAATTCTTCTAAAGCCCCTCACAATCCCTCAGCATAAATAAAACAATTTATTGGCATGGCCAAACTTTTTTAAAAAAACTATAATTAAACACAAATCAAGAGGTCAGCTGGAGGAAATATGGCCTCAGTTTGCCACCTGCCTTGCTCTTCTTAAAGGTAAGTCTGGCCTTAGGGGAAAGAGCTACTCCTGGTTTAAATTAATCCCATGTCAATATTTGATTCCCAGCAGCCAATTAAATAACTTTTTAAAAAATCAAGCAGTAAGAAGAGGCCTAAGTCCACTTCATGAACCACAAACGGTGGATCAAGCAAAGAAAGTCCAATCATACTTTGCAGGAGAAGACAAAACAAAAGAGAAGGTTTTGCTAATCTCTTGCAGCTGGAAGGCAGATACCACGTCCCAGTTACTCCAGGCAGTTAGTTATCAGCTGGATCTGATTACTGGCTGAGTGGCATAAAACCACCTCTCAGAAATAATATTGATTGGAAAGGCATATTTTGCATTTCTGGGTGAGGAATGGCAAACTAACATACCCCCAGTAGAGCAGAGATGATGGCTGTGGCCAGGGGTGACATTTTGGGTAGAATAGTACGGTGGGAATTGGGGAGGGGTGGTTGCATGAGCGGGAAAGATACTAACCACTGTTCTGTGCAGGGCCCTCCGAGAAAACCCCCTGACTCAAAGAGTCACACTCTTTATTGATAAAACACACAGTGAAAGCAGATTTAAATTGGCACGGGAAAATGGAGTTACAGTGGTCCCTCTACTTAAGAACGTAATTCATTCCATGACCAGGTTCTTAAGTAGAAAAGTTTGTAAGAAGAAGCAATTTTTCCCATAGGGATCAATGTAAAAGCAAATAATGTGTGCGATTGGGGAAACCACAGGGAGGGTGGAGGCCCTGTTTCCTCCCAGGAGATTCCTAGGGAGGTCCCACAGAGGCTTCTCCCCGCCTTTTCCGGCCCTGTTTCCTCCCAGAAGATTCCTAGAGAGGCCCCATAGAGGCTTCTCCTGCCTTTTCCGGCCCTGTTTCCTCACAGGAGATTCCTAGAGAGGCCCCACAGAAGCTTCTCTCTGCCTTTTTAGGCTCTGTTTCCTTCCAGGAGTTTCCTAGAGAGGCCCCACGGAGGCTTCTCCCTGCCTTTTCTGGTTACAGTTTCGGAGGCTGGGGTTTACAAGTGGAAAATGGTTCTTGAGAAGAGGCAAAAAAATCTTGAACACCTGGTTCTTATCTGAAAAAGTTCATAAGTAGAAGCGTTCGTAGGTAGAGGCACCACTGTAAAATGTTTTAAATTTCACTTGAAAAGCGGTAGACTTTTCTGTCGTCCTTTCTCTAATTCATCCAGATTTTGGCAGTCTGGAAAGTGGTAACCGCATTACATGCACATACTTGTAGAGCTGCACCAGTCTGGGATCTTTCAGACGATTATGTACCAGCTGGATGAGTAATGGCTAAAATATGGTGGTGGATGTTGTTGTTTTGTCGCTTCCAACTTTTCATGACCCGACGGACATCATTTTGCCAGAACTGAGTGTCCGTAATTACTTCACTGAATTCTTTTAATGCTTGTCCTTTTGGGTCATTTCATCACTAATGATATCTAGCTTCTGTTGGCCTCTTTTTCTCTTCTCGCCAATTTTCCCAACCATCAAACTCTTTAGTGACTCTGGCGCTTTCATTAGGTGTTTAAACGAAAGATGCTCATGATAAGGACTCGTTGCAGCTCGATTTTCGGCAGAAGCCAGTGAAAGTGGCCCCAGGGGTCCTTGGCATGCTGGGCACAGTGCCAAAGGATCTCAGCAGACATTTGAAAACCATTGAAATTATTGTTGTTGTTGTTGTTGTTGTTGTTGTTGTTATTATTATTATGTCAGTACAACACAGCAAACGAGATCACTATGTTGGATTTCGTATTTCATCCCCAGTCGGGTGCTTCCCAAGCACCCAGGACTGCGTGATGTAGCGGTGAATTATGTTTGCCGGTCCCAGTCAAGCGGCCTTTTGCAATTGACAGATGGAGATTTTGTCAGTTCCGATGGTTTTCAAATGTCCGCTGAGATCCTTTGGTGCTGGGCCCAGTGTGCCAAGTACCACTGGGACCACTTTCACTGGCTTATGCCAGAGTCGTTGCAGCTCGATTTTTAGATCTTCATATTTGACTAATTTCTCTATCTGCTTCTCCTCAATTCTGCTGTCTCCTGGGATTGCGATGTCGATGATCCATACTTTCTTTTTCTCCACAATCAGGATGTCTAGTGTGTTATGCTTCAGAATTCGGTCAGTCTGAAGTCGGAAGTTGTTGTTGTTGTTGTTGTTGTTGTTGTTGTTATTATTATTATTATTATTATTATTATTATTTTCAGCAGTGTGTATGCGCGCATGCCCACATCTACACCGCATGGTGGGAAGTGAAACAGTAGTGAGGTAAGTTAAAACCATAGCCCGAAACAGGTGGAAGCCACATAGCATGAAGTCCAGACTCCATGGTGTGCAAGGTATGAGATTCAACTTCACTGCTGGTGTCCTTCTTGTGCGTCCAAGCTCTGCTTAATCCTTCTTTCAAACGCTTGTAACCGTGAGTTTTTCCTGGCAAAGCTGGGACTTTTGTCCAATTTTCCCAAGCGAAGTTTTCTGATGACATCTCCTGGACTGATGTTTCATTTCAGAATGATGGGACCATATGTCACTTTGGTCGTCGTGGTACCGTGGAGAAATTTCTCATTTTCATTCTTATGGCATGGTAATTGCTGGCAAATTTCAGCTCCCATCTCGGCCATCAGCCTGCAAGGAATCTGCCTTGCGCAAACCTTCCACCACTTGGCAGCATCGAGAAGGTAAACAATGTGTTTCTGCAAAATGGCCAGCTGGACACTCATTGCAAGATTTGGAGCGATCTGCTGCTTGTCCATTCCAGGGGGAAGGATATTGCAAAACCCCCACTCTTGGGGGAAGGATACTGCACAATCTCCATTCCCACCTCTCTCTGGGTCCAGCCAGAAGTGGTATTTGCCCCTTCTCTGGACTAATCAAAATTTCCACTGCCAGTTCTCCCGAACCGGCTGGCTTCCCACTCCTGTCCGAAAGGCGAAAGCAGAAGCAGGATGCTCCATCCCCTATTTGGGAAGACCAGGCTGCCCTGATTGACCGCTCTCAGTCTCAGTGTGTGGGGGAAACAGCCAAAGCAGCCTGCATTCCTCAGTGACCTCTAGCCAAAGGACCTCTCCACCAGTCAAAACTTTGATCTCAACAGGTTGTTCAAAATGAACTGACCGCCACCCGCCGCAAGCTTCGATTTCACAAACGAGAGCAATGCAGCTTTTTCTCACACTAAGCTCCTGGCAAATGAAGGAGAAGAACAGATGCTAAAAGGTTTTTGGCATGTCAGTGCCGCCATCTGTTAACAATGTATAGCATTGGAGGCATTCGTTTTATTCAACCGTCGCACATGGTCATGTGTGTATATGGATATGTATGCACACTGATACAATGCTCCAGAGCCAGGTGGGGTTTTCCCCTAAACCCCAGACATGAATGTTGAATGGAAAGAAAGGGGAACAAGGACCAACACAGGACCGACACCGACTCCAGAGGAGAATCAGAACTGCAGAAGAAACAATGGCTGCCCACCGGCCTTCTTCCCTTGAGGACCAGTAGACTGCACGAGTCAAAAAGAGGGCGGGGGAAATATTGACTGACCCCTCGCATCCTGGACACAAACTGTTTCAACTCTGGCCCTCAAAACTTTGCTACAGAGCACACCACACCAAGACAACTAGACACAAGAACAGTTTTTTACCAAACACCCTCACTCTGCTAAACAAACAATTCCCTCAACACTGTCAGACTTTTTACTAAATCTGCACTTCTATTCTACTAGGTTTTTTTAATCATCATTCTTATCATCCTTTCCCTCCCACTTAGGACTGTGTGACTGTCACTTGTTGCTTGTATCCTAAGATTTTTATTAATATTGATTGTTTCTTCATTGCTTAGTTGACCCCTGTGACAATCATTAAGTGTTGTAGCACATGATTCTTGACCAATGTCTCTTTTATGTACGCTGAGAGCATCTGCACCAAAGACAAATTCCTTGTGTGTCCAATCACACTTGGCCAATAAAATTCTGTTCTGTTCTGTTCTATTCTAATGTATTCTATTCACTGCAGTGTTTCACTTAATAACTATGTCAATAAAGGTCATAAAATGGGAAAATGCTCACTTAAGAAATGTCTTGCTTACCCTGGTCTATTTTCCCCTTCATAAAGCTGTTTACCATCCCCTCCCCTGTCCAGTTGGTGAAAATCTGAAAGCATTTATTTGTTGCCATCTTTCCAAGGATGGACAGAGTTTGAATTTTTACAGTGTGGTATATATTATGATTCCAAAATGGTTGCCATGGCGAAGGCTTGCCCATTCTCAAGATGGCAACGGCGGGAAGCCTCGCCAGTAAAAGGATTATTATTATTAACCTCGCCATAAAAGTAACCTCGCCAGTAAAAGGATTAGTAGTAGTAGTAGTAGTAGTAGTAGTAGTAGTAGTAGTAGTAGTATTTATTAGATTTGTATGCCGTCCCTCTCCGAAGACTCAGAGCGGCTCACAACAGCAAAACCCCGTACAAATCCACTGATTAAAACGGTTAAAACCCTTAATATAAAAACAGTCATACATCCCAAATAAACCATACATACCATACATAAAACGGAACGGCCAGGGGGAATCAATTTCCCCATGCTTGGTGGCAGAGGTGGGTTTTTAGCAGTTTGGAAAGGCAAGGAGGGTGGGGGCAGTCCTGATCTCTGGGGGGAGTTGATTCCAGGGGCCGCCACAGAGAAGGCTCTTCCCCTGGGTCTTGCCAGATGGCATTGTTTAGTCGACGGGACCCGGAGAAGGCCGACTCTGTGGGACCTAACCGGTCGCTGGGATTCATGCAGCAGAAGGCGGTCCCTAAGGTATTCTGGTCTGATGCCATGAAGGGCTTTATAGGTCATAACCAACACTTTGAATTGTGACCGGAAGCTGATCAGCAACCCATGCAGACTGCGGAGTGTTGGTGCTTATTTGCCAGAGTCCCAACCAATGAGAATGCCTTCTGCCCCTGCCATTAATTCCCAGGGTTCTCTCTCCAATCCAAGCTTAATTTGCACCATATTGGTTGGGCAGGTGATGCTTAGCCAAGCAGGGAGCTGTGGCCTTTGCAATCTTTCTTTAATGTAATGACGAAGGCAGCTTGCTCGAAGCACGTTAAATTTCCCATTTAACGCTCTCTTTTAATTAAAAAAAAAATTCAATCCAAAAACAAGCCTCCTGGGGCAACCTCACTGGCAGCCACCAATAACATTTCCACTGTGTGTCGTGTGTGGCTCCTCATATTTAGATTGTCCTTTGCTGCCTCTGTGCAATTCTTGTTGCTTATCACTAGGGATGATGGCAGGTAGCAAGGAAATACTGTAAATAAAAAATTCCCAATAATTGTTTTGTGCAAACAAAATTCTGCTCCCCTTTTTTATATTTGTCACACATAACAGAGGTTTAAAAAAAGGAGCATGGCTAAAACATTTTTATTTTATTTTTTTGGCAGCCCCCACTTTCTAATTAGTTTTTTGATATGCCCCCACCATCAACAAAATTGTGTATTTTCACATTATTAAACAATAACTCAGGACTTAATTTTCTTCCCTCAGAATCAGACTTGTTTATTTGTTGTTGTTGTTGTTTTGCAAAGCAGTTCATTTGCATGATATATATTCTGCCCTTGAGGCAAATCCCTGTCTTTCTAACAGGTAAATTTCCAGCAACACAAATTGCAGGAATCAAAGCTCAAGAGCTCAGATGGTCTCCTGCATTTGAAGGCCCTTTTTTGAAGTTAAGTTTGGCAACAAATGATACATTTGCCAACGTGGCAGCTGTCTGAATGCCTGCCTGGACAAATGTAAAGCTTGAATGCCCAGAATAGATTGTACATTTGTCAATAATCTCAATTTAAAGTGTGGACAGAAATTGTTATTGCTTTTGGGCAGAGGGAAGGCAGACATCTTGGAGTACATTCAATGTTGCAGACATATGGTTTGTCCTTATGTGAGGATCTATAGAGAACTGGGATTCCATTCTTGGCAAAGGCTGCGTAGCTAAGAGATGGGAGACGGCTTAGCAAATTGCAGCTGGACATAATTTGTGGGTCCCCCTTCCCAATTTAAATGTATGCAAATTTGGCAAGGTTTTATATTTAAAAAAAAACAAATTAAAGAGAAACATTTCATTATCTTTTGAAGGCTCCTAAATTAATCCAACCTATTTAGAAGCTCTTGTCAAAATCTGCAATGTTTGTTTATCTATCTATCTATCTATCTATCTATCTATCTATCTATCTATCTATCTATCTATCTATCTATCTATCTATCTATCTCTTCTATTGGTCTGTTTGTCTGTCTGTCTGTCTCTCTCTCTGTCTCTCTTCTACCTGTCTGTAGAAATGATGCAGAATTATAGCGAAGGTTGACACCTGTAGACTGCACGAGTCAAAAAGAGGGCCGTGAAAATACTTACTGACCCTTCGCATCCTGGACACAAACTCTTTCAACTCCTCAAAACGTCACTACAGAGCCCTGCACATCAAGACAATAAGACACAAGAGAGTTTTTCCCCAAACTCCATAACTCTGCTAAACAAATAATTTCCTCAACACTTTCAGACTTTTTACTAAATCTGCACTTCTATTTCTACTAGTTTTTCTCATCGTTCCTATCACCCATTTCCTCCCATGTTGACTGTACGACTGTAACTTCTTGCTTGTGTCCTTAAGATTTTTATTAATATTGATTGTTTCTTCATTGCTTATTTGACCCCTATGACAATCATTAAGTGTTGTAGCACATGATTCTTGACCAATGTCTCTTTTTCTTTTATGTACGCTGAGAGCATCTGCACCAATGACAAATTCCTTGTACGTCCAATCACATTTGGCCAATAAAATTCTATTCTATTCTATCCTATTCTATTCTATTCTGTTCTGTTCTAATCTATTCTATTCACTGCAGTGTTTCACTTAATAACTATGTCAATAAAGGTCATAAAATGGGACAATGCTCACTTAAGAAATGTCTCGCTTAGCAACAGATATTCTGAGCTCAATTGTGGTCGTAAGTCAAAGAATACACACAAAATACTTTCGTAAGTTCCTACATCCAGGAGGAGATACGTAGAATGGAGGTGCTAATAAATTTGCATTTGACAGGACACGAGGATCATAGCCATAAAAGCAAAAGGCAGATGTGCCATTAATCACAGGAAGATTTATCCATTAAGTGAGGCTGCCCTCTCTCCTCCTTTAAACGATTGCGCAATATTGAACAAGCTTCCCATATGTTTCTAAAACATGTGCCTATAGCCATTGCTTTGCACATTTTAACTCACTTTTCTAATTATACCGTAAAAACTGAAGACAGTATTTACAGAGCTGGATCAATAAGCCAAAGGAATCCAACTTTGAGGTTTTAATCCGTTCAAAAAGTTCTGTGCGTCCACTATTTTAAAAAATAGCCACTATAAAACGTTGGGTCTCAGAGTTTTATGATGCCTTGAAGCTGATAGGTTGAGCTTCTTTTAATCATCCTCAGCCCATCACTGGGTGTAATGAAAACAAAATAACTCCAGGAAAAAAATCCAATGGAATCTGGATGTGGCAGCATTGAAAAAGAAGGGGAAACAACCCCTCAGAATTAGATAGAGGTGAAGGAGGAAGAACCTGTAGTTTTCCATGTGTTATTAAATTCTGCTCCCAGTATTCATTTTATTGTTGGGGATTGGCTGGGGAATTCTGGGAGTTGAAGTCCAGATATCTTCAAGTTGTCAAGGTTGGGAAACACTGGTGTATTGGACAAAATCAATCAATCAATAAAATAAATATATATATATACCTTCAGTATCCACAGGGCCAAGGGTCAGTGGATTATTCCTTGTCTTCTCCAACCTTTACAGCTTCAGGGATTAATCTAGACCACTCTCTTCCAATGCTTTCTGGTGCTCCTGGCTATGCTTTTTTGTCTGTAGAACTGACCAGGGAGGAAGGCTTCCAATTCCTTATTCCAGTGGACAATTAGCACCTCCTCCAGTCAAATGCCTCTCACATATTAGTGCTACTCAATCAGCATAACTGAATGTGGAAAGGGGAAGAGTCAAGGGCAGGAAAGGGACAGGCTGGGCTGGGGCAGACTCTCTCCCTGGGCAGATCCATTACTTTTGAGCTCAGCTGGGGAAACGATGTAAATGTCTTTCACCTGCTTTTCCTTTTCATCTGATGGTGCATCTGCCACTCTTCTCTTTTTTCCAGAAGGCCAAAATGTTCTGCAGTGAACGGGAGGGTGTTGTTGTTTTGTTTTTTGCATGGAAAGGGGGAAAGAAAGGGGGAAGGTAAGTGGACCCTCTACCTACGAACTTAATTCGCTCCGTGACCAGGTTCTTCAGTAGAAAAGTTTGTAAGAAGAAGCAATTTTTCCCATAGGAATCAATGTAAAAGCAAACAGTGTGTGCGATTGGGGAAACCACAGGGAGGGTGGAGGCCCTGTTTCCTCCCAGGAGATTCCTAGAGAGGCCCCACGGAGGCTTCTCCCCACCTTTTCTGGCCCTGTTTCCTTCCAGGAGATTCCCAGAGAGGTCCCACCGGAGGCTTTTCCCCGCCTTTTCCGGCCCTGTTTCCTCCCAGGAGATTCCTAGAGAGGCCCCATGGAGGCTTTTCCCCGCCTTTTCCGGCCCTGTTTCCTCCCAGGAGATTCCCAGAGAGGCCCCACGGAGGCTTAATCCATAATCTATTTATGGAGACTGTGGGTTCTCGATCTCTGGAGGAATTCATCTCCAGAGAGCTTTTAAGAAGAGGTTGAATAGTGACCTTGTGGGAATTGTCCATCTGCTTTCCTTGCTGATTGATTGAAGAGCGTCTGGGGTGTCCAAACTAGGAAACTTTTAAACCTGTGGACTTCAACTCCCAGAATTCTCCAGTTAGCAGGGTTGGAGGAGTTAATGTGCAGTCTTTCCCTTCTCTTTCTGCTTCCTTTGTTGATGAATATAAAGATGTAATGATTGAGAAAATGTCCTTTTAAATATATATAACGGAAATAAAAATTATTTTTTATAAAACATCCACAAGTCTAAAAGTTGCCAAATTTGGAGACTCCGGGCCTTAAGTGATGCTCATGGCCACTTTTAACTTGTAAATTCTATGGTTCCTCTCAGTTATTCGGTCTACAGATTTATTTTCTCCCAAAAATATAATAGAGATAAATAAGAAAATGTAGATGGAACCATACCATCACATAGTAGAGAAAAATCAATGCCACTTTCCCTTTATAAAAACCACTGTAGATTGTAGAATAAACATGTGTTAACCGAATTGTCACAATACATGAAAACACTTTGAAGGAGTTCATGAAAACCTTGACATTTAGTTTCCCAAAGAGAAGTCTTGTTTTGAAAAGATTTCACTCTCATCGCACCAGCCATTTATCTAACCGCATCTCAAAAACCTAATCTCACCTTAAACAGAAAATGTTTTCTCGCTTTTTAAAAAATTTATATACAAGATTTGTCATCTGAACTGCATTGCAGAGTTTTCATTGAAAATAACTGATTCGGTTGGTACCGGATATTGAAGATTTGGGGAGCGTTTCATGATTTTCAACAACTTTATAAAATTGATAAAATATATATAAAAGAAATAAAATCCAACTTATAAAATGGAACAGGTCCAAAGACGGGCTACAAAAATGGTGGAAGGTCTTAAGCATAAAACGTATCAGGAAAGACTTCATGAACTCAATCTGTAGAGTCTGGAGGACAGAAGGAAAAGGGGGGACATGATCGAAACATTTAAATATGGTAAAGGGTTAAATAAGGTTCAGGAAGGAAGTGTTTTCAATAGGAAAGTGAACACAAGAACAAGGGGGCACAATCTGAGGTCAGTTGGGGGAAAGATCAGAAGCAACATGAGGAAATATTATTTGACTGAAAGAGTAGTAGATCCTTGGAACAAACTTCCAGCAGACGTGGTTGGTCAATCCTCAGTCACTGAATGTAAACATGCCTGGGATAAACATATATCCATCCTAAGATAAAATACAGGAAATAGAATAAGGGCAGACTAGATAGACCATGAGGTCTTTTTCTGCTGTCAATCTTCTAGGTTTCGGTTTCTGTTTTGCCATTCTAATTGGAGGAACGATCAGAAAAACCAACCACACGGGCGTGGACATTCAAAATGTGTTGCTTTGGAATAAGAACAATGCTAAGGAAGAGGTTGGCGGCAAAAAAACTTCCTTCTATAGAGGAATCATTGAGTCTGTCACCTGCACCTCTATAATGGTCTGGTTTGGTTCTGCAACCCAACAAGACCGACACGGACTTCAGCGGAGAATCAGAACTGCAGAAAAAACAATGGCTGCCAACCTGCCTTCCATCTAGAACCTGTATACTACACGAGTCAAAATCAGGGCTGAGAAACTATTTATTGACCCCTCATATCCTGGACATAAACTGTTTCATCTCCTACCTTCCAAACGTCAAATCACTGCACACCAAGACAACTAGACACAAGGACAGTTTTTTCCCAAACGTCATCACTCTATTAAAGAAATAATTCCCTCAACACGGTCAAACTATTTTTTAAGTCTGCACTACTATTACTATTAGTTTTTTCCTCCCATTTATGACTGTATGACTGTCACTTGTTGCTTGTATCCTAAGATTTTTATTAATATTGATTGTTTCCTCATTGCTTGTTTGACCCCTATGACAATCATTAAGTGTTGTACCAGATGATTCTTGACAAATGTCTCTTTTTCTTTTACGTACGCTGAGAGCATCTGCACCAAAAACAAATTCCTCGTGTGCCTAATCACACTTGGCCAAAAAATAATTCTATTTTCAATATAAGACATTTAGGACAGAGGATTTTATAGATCCCTTCTCTGCAGTTGAGGTGTCAACTCCAGATTTAACTTTCGGAGATGGCATTGTTGTGAGCCGCTCCGAGTCTTCAGAGAGAGGCGGCATACAAGTCTAATAAATTATTATCATTATTATTACTACTACTATTATTATTATTATTATTAATAATAATAATAATAATAATAATAATAATAATTTTCATTTCTTCCATTCAAATGTAAATCACCCTCCAGTAGCCTTTAAACTCCTACCACAACTTCTCCAAAATTGCATTTACAAGGAAGCTATGCTATCGAGGGGGGGGGAGTTTTGACCTCCTGGAAGATTCTTTTGCCGGCATTCCATCCCTTGGAGCGAAGGGTATTTGAAGGCCACTTACCCTGTTCCTAGCAGCTGAACTGATCCACGCCGGCACTAATCCCAAAGCCTTCACTCTTTCCGAAGATGAAAAAAGCAGAAAGGAAAAAGACAAGTGGGGAGAAACCCTCTCCAGAAGGCAAGAGAACATGCAAATCAAAGTGAAAGTCCCTGTGAGCTCCGGTTTCAGAAAGGAAACACAGGACCAGGCTAAATACAGCTGCCACTGTTGTGAAAAGCTGTTGGGTCCTCTGGTCTTCCTGTTGAATGCTGACACCCAATGTCAACGCTTCGTGCTGAGCCCAGCTGGACTTGAATGAGGAAGCATAGAAGCCACAGCTGAGGCGGGGTCCAAAACATGGGTTAACATACAGCACGAAGGGCTAGTAAGTGGGCAAGGCCAACATTCACCCCCAGCCCCTCCAACAGGTTTCGAGTGTCACCCAGCAACTGGTAGCTCTGCAGCAAGCGAAGGCTGTTGGCTCGGGCTGGAGGGAGCCCCTCCTTAACTGACAGCTCATTCCCCAACTATCTCTGGACCCCAGTGTGGTGGGACCCCCTCCCTCCCCTGGGCCATGTGGAAACATTACTCTGCCTTTCTTTCCTCCCAGCCTGCTTTCATCTGTCCAAAGTGAATTGGCTTGCAATGTTTCTTCCCCTGGTTTTTTTTTTTAAAGGGAGTTTTATTTATTTATTTGTTTCTTTGTTTTGTCAAGTATGTATTGGTGATATACAAAGATACAATAATATTTATTATGTGTGTGTTTGGTTAATTGCTCCGTTTCTGGGTGGCCCAAAGCCAGGCAGAAGATACATGATGCTAGTAAGAGAGAAACATTAGGACAGGGGACAGAAGGCACGCCCCTTACTGACCTCTTAGGAATTGGGAGAGGTCAGCAGTGGATAGTCTAAGGGTAAAATTTTGGGGTTTAGGGGATGAAACAACAGAGCCCAGCAGTGAGTTCCATGCATCAACTGCTCAGTTACTAAAGTCATATTTCCTGCAGTCAAGTTTGGAGTGTTTACTTTAAGTTTGTATCTGTTGTGTGCTCTTGTGTTGTTGTGGTTGAAGCTGAAGTAGTCATTGACAAGAAGGACGTTGTAGCAGATGATTTTATGGGCTGTGCTAAGGTTGTGTTTAAGGTGACATAGTTCTAAGCTTTCTAAACCTAGGATTCTAGTCTAGTTGCGTAGGGGATTGTGTTGCGAGTGGAGGAGAGGAGGGCTCTTCTAGGAAAGTATCACTGGACATTTTCTAGAGTGTTTATGTCTGAAATTCAGTGTGGGTTCCAGACAGGTGAGCTGTATTCAAGAGATGGCTAGGTTCTAACTAATGAGATACTGTTTTTATTGTAACACAAGCAGAAGGTATTTCGTAATCTTTTGAAAAGGTTTCTATGAGGAAAAAACAAAAAACAAAAAATATATACCAGAAAAAGAGATGGCTAGGTCTTTCCATAAGCAAGTGCCCTCCCCCAAGATCCAACAAAGGTGGGATAAGCCCTCTACCCATCTAGAAACAGAACTCACCACATGGCACCTGGGGAGATTGCATCACCCAACAAGGCTCAACCAAGCCCCGGACTCAAAACTCCCTACAAAGTTACCACTGCATGGCTCCATGGTAGTCTGACAACCAATCAGAATATAAGCTCAAATTCAAAGCCAAGCAATGGGTATCTCTCTCCCTCCCCCCTCTGTCTCTCTCCCCTCCCTCCAATTTGGACCTACACACAGGTGGATATTTCTTCCAGCTGAGGCATAGCAGCATTAACCGCCTCATTCATTTCCATCAGTTACATTAGCTGAAAATACCAGCAGGACAGATTCAGAATAAGGAAAGGGGGAAAAGGAGGCTGTCCGGAAGAGAGACAACCTCTTGACATGCCCTGTCCAGACCATGCCTACTATGATGGATGGATTCTGCTGCCTTCATTACCCCACCTGAACTGGTAAATGAAGAAAGGAGAGAAAACACCAAGGAGGAGGAGGAGGAGGAGGAGATCACTATGCTGGATTTCGTATTTCATCCCCAGTCAGGTGCTTCCCAAGCACTAGGACTGCGTGATGTAGCAGTGAATTATGTGTGCCAATCCCAGTAAAGGGGCCTTTTGCAATTGACAGACGGAGATTTTGTCAATTCCCATGGTTTTCAAATGTCCGCTGAGATCCTTTCGCCCTGCGCCCAGTGTGCCAAGTAGCATTGGGACCACTTTCACTGGCTTATGCCAGAGTTGTTGTTGTTGTTGTTGTTGTTGTTGTTGTTGTTGTTGTTATTATTATTATTATTATTATTATTATTATTATTATTATTATTTAGATTTGTATGCCATCCCTCTCCGAAGACTCAGAGCGGCCTCCAACAATACAGTGTACAAATCTAACTGTTAAAAACAAACAGTTATAAAAACCCCTATTTGAAAACAACCATACAACCATAACCATACCTACCCAACCATGCATGGAAACCAGAGCAGATGACTTGAGCTGGGGATCCAAAATGGGAAATATTACGCAGAGTCGCAGAGCACGGGGGAAATGTGGGTTAAATGGTGGCTATCTCGGGGCCAGTATGTCATGTGTTTCTGCCTTCAGCAATGGAAGACGGATGATGTTCCATCTTGGCTTCTGCCTGTCACCTCTGTCTTCCAACAGCTGGCCCTGAGCACATGCTGCCTTGAATAAAGACCACACCGCACCCCCTGTCTGAAAGGCTGCTGTGAGTTTTCCTGCAAGCCAGATTTCAGACGAGTGTTTCCTAGCTCCCTTCCTCACTTCTTCATCTTAATAATGTCACTGGGTTCCCCCCCCCCATTCAGAAATAGCTGCTTCTTCTATTCTAAAATGAAATGTGCTCTTGGAAATCTCCAGGTTTTCTTGTAAGAGCTCATATAAGACTTACAAAGTGGCGCTCAAGGCAGCAAGATGCGCGTATCATGCCACCTTGATTGCATCAGCGGAATCTCGCCCGGCCACTCTGTTCAGGGTGACCCACTCCCTTCTTAACCAGGGGGGAGTTGGGGAGCCCTTGCAGAGCAGTGCTGAGGATTTTAACACATTTTTCGCTGATAAAATCGCTCGGATCTGGGCGGACCTTGACTCCGATTGGAATACAGAGTCGAACTGACAACGAGTCAGTCGAGGTGACTGGGGCCCGTACTTGTCCACCTGTCTGGGAAGAGTTTGACCTGGTGACACCTGATGAAGTGGACAAGGCCAGTGGAGCTGTGAGTTCCGCCACCTGCTTACTGGATCCGTGTCCCTCCTGGCTGGTTTTGGCCAGCAGGGAGGTGACACGGAGCTGGGTCCAGGAGATTGTCAACGCTTCTCTGGGGAGGGGGTCTTTCCCAGCTCCCTACAAGGAGGCACTTGTGTGCTCCCTCCTTTTTCTGTATAGTTTCTTTACTTTTATCCTTCCTTCCTTCCTTCCTTCCTTCCTTCCTGTCTTTCTTTCTTTCTTTCTTTCTTTCTTTCTTTCTTTCTTTCTTTCTTTCTTTCTTTCTTTTAGCCAATTATAGAGGTTCTCCCAGGGAATGCTTCTATCATTTGTCTTCCAACCCCATTATTGCTGACACACAATAGAAATTCTTCTCACCCTACTGTGGAACAGGCTGCACCTACAATTTATGAAGACAGGGAGGGAGGTGTTCTATAACCATCCTCACGTTGCCCTAGTTTAGACACGAATAACTGAAAATTGTGAGCAGAAGAAGTGGGACTTTTCAGCTGCAGAATCAGAAATAAATAAAAGAGGAAGGGTGGCCTTAAGGCCGAGGCCGGATGGAACTCAGAACCCTACAGTGCTTTTGAATTATTGTTTTTTTCCTTAGAAAATTAATGACTAGACTTCCAGACCTATGAAACTTCAAGGCAGGTTTTCTCCGAAATAGTATTGCTTTCCTCTCAACAAAGATGTTTGGTACTTGAACATTGAAGAATGACAAAATTAAACACTCACTCTCCAGAATTGGATCACTTAACCTTCATTCTCTGCTCTTTTTTATACATTTCCAAAGGGCTCAATTTAACTTCTTCCTCCATAGCAAACTTTTGTTCTTGTAATAAGATGATTATAGTCTATTATGGGTCCTAAAAATAGTCCCCAACTACAACATCCCTCATTTGTGCTCAAATTGTCTATTATTGTTGTTGTTGTTGTTGTTAGCTGTAGTAGTTGTTGTAGCAGTAGTTGTTGTTCTAATAGTAGTAGTAGCAGTACTAATAGTAGTAGAGGCTATTGACCTATTCTACAAAGCACCTGAGGGTAGGGTGGGATGGGGAGGTCCAGGGAAGTCTTTGGAGCCTGGGGAGGGTGAAACGTGAGCCTGGGCCCAGCAGAAATTGGAATGCAGGCTATTTCCAGCCTCCAGAGGGCCTCTGGGGGCAGGGGAAGCTGTTTTTGCCCTTCCCAGGCATTGAATTATGGGTGTGGGCAGTCATGAATGTGCAATAGTGTGCGCCCATGCTCTTTCAGCACCCGAGGAAAAAAAGGTTCACCATCCAAGAATGGTGGAAGGTCTTAAGCATTAAAACTGATCAGGAAAGACTTCATGAACCCAATCTGTCTAGTCTGGAGGACAGAAGGGAAAGGGGGGACACGATCAAAACATTTAAATGTGTTAAAGGGTTAAATAAGGTCCAGGAGGGAAGTGTTTTTAATAGGAAAGTGAACACAGGAACAAGGGGACACAATCTGAGGTGAGTTGGGGGAAAGATCAGAAGCAACGTGAGAAAATATTATTTTACTGAAAGAGTAGTAGATGCTTGGTTGGTAAATCCACAGTAACTGAATTTAAATATGCCTGGCATAAACATAGATCCATCCTAAGATAAAATACAGGAAATAGTATAAGGGCAGACTAGATGGACCCTCTGCCAGTGATAGAGACATAGAAGCGTTGCCTTCCCCCAATGCTTCTGGGCTTTACATTTTACCTTACACCACATTTTCTCCAACAATTTCCCAACCAGGTATAATCATGTCCAGCCCCATTGCTTTCCAAGCTCAGAAAAGTTCATCCCAGACCTTGACATGTGTGTAATGGGTCATCTTCAAATTAAAATTCATTAATGTTTCAGGAAATTTATCTCCTGTGCCGTCCCTGAGGAACGAGCCCACCCTGGGAAAAGCCCAGAGCCCCCGGTGGTTCGTTTCTCCTCTGCTCTCTTCTCATTGCCTCCTATATCAACCTAATCGCTTCCTCTAGTGTTTTATATGCACTGAGGTCAATGGCCCAGTAAATGAGAATGAGTGGCCTTGAGAGTTACTGCCCTGGATGAAAAAAAGATTGATCCACCTCATCGTTCCAATTATGGAGCCAAACGTTGATTAAAACTCTTCGCAAGAGAGATCCTTGCATATCAGAGTGACCAAAAATTTATATCTTCATCCATATTGAATCAAAAAAAGCCGGAGATCTATGATTGCTCACAAACGCTGATGGGCATGAAGATCTCGGTCAACTGTGATGTGATTGGAACATAAGAACTTCTGTTCATTCCATTTGATCATTCCTGGTTATTTATCCGTTGTTTTGTCATGTCCAACTCTTTTGTGATCCCATGGACCATAGCATGGCAGCTTCCTCCGTCCACTGCTGTCTGCTGGAGTTTGCCCAAAATTCACATTCATTGCATTGATGACCCTTGTGGGCATGGCCTGGTGATCAGGTGATTGGGCGGGTGTGGCCATAGGGAGCATGGACAGGGTGTGTGGTACTGCAAAATCCCCATTCGCTCCCCACTCTGGGCCAGCCAGCGGTGCTGTTGGTTGGTTCTCTGAACTGCAAAATTTCTGCCTCCCGTTCTCCAGATGTTGTCACAACCTGCTGGAATCCACCCCTGATTTGAAGTTATAATGGCATTGAAAAAAGTGACCTGTTGTGACTATTGTTCACACCTACAGTCATTGAAGAATCCCCATGGTCACATGATCACAACTTGGCATTTAGCTCATAGTTTATGACGTTGTAGTGTCTCGGGGTCATGTGCTCGGCTTTGGAGACCTTCTGACAAGCAAAGTCAATGGGGAAGCCAGTGTCACGTCACAACCGTGTTACTGACTTATCAACTGCAGTGGCTCCCTTAAAAACTGGGGCAGGAAAGGTCATAAAATGGAACAAAACTCACTTAACAACTGTCTCACTTAGCAACCGGACTTAGAAACATAGAAAACTGACGGAACAAAAAGACCTCGTGGTCCATCTAGTCTGCCCTTATACTATTTTCAGTATTTTATCTTACAATGGATATATGTTTATCCCAGGCATGTTTAAATTCAGTCCCTGTGGATTAACCAGCCACATCTGCTGGAAGTTTGATCCAAGCATCTACTACTCTTTCAGTCAAATAATATTTTCTCATGTTGCTTCTGACCTTTCCCCCAACTCACCTCAGATTGTGCCCCCTTGTTCTTGTGTTCACTTTCCTATTAAAAACACTTCCCTCCTGGACCTTATTTAACCCTTTGACATATTTAAATGTTTCGATCATGTCCCCCCTTTTCCTTCTGTCCTCCAGACTCTACAGATTGAGTTCATGAAGTCTTTCCTGATACGTTTGATGCTTAAGACATTCCACCATTTTTGTAGCCCATCTTTGGACCCATTCAATTTTGTCAATATCTTTTTGTAGGTGAGGTCTCCAGAACTGGACACAGTATTCCAAATGGGGTCTCACCAGCGCTCTATACAATGGGATCACAATCTCCCTCTTCCTGCTTGTTATACCTCTAGCTATGCAGCCAAGCATCCTACTTGCTTTTCCTACTGCCCGACCACACTGCTCACCCATTTTGAGACTGTCAGAAATCACTACCCCTAAATCCTCTTCTGAAGTTTTTGCTAACACAGAACTGCCAATGCAATACTCAGATTGAGGATTCCGTTTGCCCAAGTGCATTATTTTACATTTGGAAACATTAAACTGCAGTTTCCATTGCTTTGAGCACTTATCTAGCAGAGCTAAACCATTTACCATATTACAGACCCCTCCAGGAATATCAACCCTATTGCACACTTTAGAGTCATTGGCAAATAGGCAAACCTTCCCTACCAAACCTTCCCCTATGTCACTCACAAACATATTAAAAAGAATAGGACCCAGAACAGACCATTGTGGATTTTGGGGCTTAATCGTGGTGTCTCAGTCAGGGACAACCTGTAAGTAAATTGCCAGGGTTCATCTTTGCCAGGCCTCCTACAGTTGCTGGAAATTGCAGATTGTTGTTTCTCAAATCCTGGAAAATTAAACATGTTTGGACTTCAATTCCCAGCATGCCGGCTAAAGAATTCTGGGATTCGAGCCATTCGAATGGAAGCCGCCAGTGTTGAGAAATACTGCAGTAATTCCGTCAGGATCATTAACTGGTCTAATAGTTACACAGTTGTAATTGCCTTTCCTGCGGCTTGTTGATTAAGACAGAATTAGCCATCTTCGTACACAACACTGAGCCTTAAACACAATTTTGGTTTACCAACCACAATTGCTGGCTTCATGAGCCTAGGAAGTCAAAACCCTGCAAAGTAAACCATGTTAGGATGTTATATACAGGATGTTCTATAAAAGAGAAGAGAATAAAAGAAGAGAATAAAAGAGAAGAGAACAGAAGAGAAGATGGAATGGAATGGAATGGAACTGGACACACAAGAAATTTATCTTTTGGTGCATAAGCTCTCAGTATACATGAAAGATATAAGTGATAAATCATGTTCATAATCATCATAAAAATACATTCATCCTAAGTGTTGATAGTCATAAGATACTAAATAAGCAATCAACTGAAATCCCACTGCGAAACTAAATAAACAATATAAATCGTAAAGATATAAGCAACAAAGTTATAACCATAAGTAGAAAAGGTGATAGGTAATAGGAAAAATGAGAGGAATAAGAGTAACACAGTCTTAATAAATAGTCTGACAGTATTGTGAGAATTAATTGTTTAGCACAGTGTTTCCCAACCTTGGCAACTTGAAAATATCTGGACTTCAACTCCCAGAATTCCCCAGCCAGCATTCGCTGGCTGGGGAATTCTGGGAGTTGAAGTCCAAATATCTTCATGTTGCCAAGGTTGGGAAATCCTGGTTTAGCAGGAGGACAGCACGGGGGGGGGGTGTTGGGAAAACGACCTCAGCCTCTGAATTGTAGTTCAGTAGTCCCTCGCTATATCGCGCTTCACCTACTGCGGCTTCACTTCATCGCGGGTTTTCAAGAAATATTAATGAGAAAAATCATTCGCGGATCTTTGCTGGTTCGCGGGTTTCTGAGGAAGTCGATCGGCAGATTTAAACAGCCCACGGAACTTGATCGCCAGGTTTTTCAAAAAAAATATATCTAAAATTGTAAATACTGTACTGAATTTAAATACTGTATCTAAAATAAATACTGTGTGGGAAGGGTTTATAAACACTTAAAACAATGAAAACTTACCAAACAATTACAATATAAATACTTAAATAAGTACTATCAGTCGATAAATTCCCCATCGCGGATTTCACCTATCGTGGCCAGGTCTGGAACGTAACACCAGCGATAGGTGAGGGACGACTGTACACTTTTAAGTAGAAGCTGCCCCAGTCCTGCTGAAATTAATTTTGAAGGACAGTTGCTGTTGGTTTTCTCTTTTCTTTCCCCCTTTTTTTTGGTTTGTTTCCCTAAGCATCTTTCTGTGTTTAATGTACTGTGTTGTTTTGGTTTTTCTAGGGCAACCCCCCCCCTCCTTAAGTGTGATATATTTATTTTGTGGGCTTATTTTCTTCCCCCATCAGCATTCTCTCTTCATAGCAGTTCCCGCACAAAGGAAGAAAAATGGAGTGCACCACACAAAGGCAGGTGCTGTGAATGAAGGCAGAGTGTCTGTACAAAAATACCTGCAGTATTGCATCAATGTCTGAACTCAACACAATGTTACCTGGTTTTTCTGAGAAACTATCGACAATTGCGCTTCAGGGATTGCACCTGGGAGAGAGGGGAAAGGAGGATGCAGGCGGCTTTGTGCAGATTCCCAAACTCTTCAATAAAATGTTAAAAAGAAGTTAGTGTGTGTGACTGTGTGTTTAAAAAAACAGAATAACACATAAAAGAAAAGGGGCTGTTGGGTTACAATCTTGTAGCTGCAGTGGGGAAGAAGGTCCCTTCCTAAAGAGTGGGTGTCACTACTCTTCATTTACAAACTCTAGTTGGAATGCAAAGTGTCAGTGCTGCTTCTTATTCTACACAATTGCCTTGTGGTGGCAAATCTTGTCTCCTGTAACATACATTCGTCTACGGAGTCTACAGAGAGGGGCGGCATCCAAATCTAATAAATAAATAAAATAAATAAATTAGTAGCAGTCAGTGTTTCCCAACCTTGGCAACTTGAAGATATTTGGACTTCAATTCCCAGAATATCCCAGCCAGCGAATTCTGGAAGTTAAAGTCCAAATATCTTCAAGTTGCCAAGTGATGGTGAACTTTGTTTTCCTCAGGTGCCGAAAGAGCATGGGCGCGCACTATTGCAGATGTGCAACTGCCCACACCCATAATTCAATGCCTGGGGAGGGTGAAAACAGCTTCTCCCGCCCACTTGAAGACCCTCTGGAGGCCAGAAATGGCCTCTTTCCCAACTTCCGGTGGGCCCAGGAGGCTTGTGTTTTGCCCTCCCCAGGCTCCAAAGGCTTCCCTGAAGCCAGGGGGGGAGAGTAAAAACGCCCTCCCCCATCCCCCCAGAGGTCCTCCGGAAGCCAAAAACGTCTCTAGCAAGTCATTGTTAATAGACAGCACACTTTGCAGAACCCATTCAGCTTTGAATATCGCCTCTGCCATCAGTTACAAATGTACATAATTGCGTTTTTCTCTCCCTGGTTTTCAGTCCAGACTTCGAGACGATCACACGGGTCACTCTCAGCATTGCAATCTTTCCTGTTGCGTGTTTAGTGCCTTCTGAAGACCAATGGGTTTATTTCTTTCTTGGCTGATGTTCTCTCGCTCCACAATTGCCAATTAGGATAAAAACAGCGGGAGTCTTAATAAGAGCCCCAAGTTAATGGGGAGGGGGGAACTTGAGCCCAGCAAATATCTTGTTGATCCTGGCATAAACCTTATGATCAATAGCTGTAAATTAGCAACTAAATTGCTCTACTATTCCAATTACGCCAATGCCCTTTCTCTCCTTTGACTTTCACTCGCTTAGTTCTCGCTGAAGAATCTCTCCATGATGAACATTATAAATCCTTATGGCCCTGCATCCAGCTGAAAGCTGCTCTAATCCTGGGAGCAGGGTTTTTTTATTACAGAGCAAAAACTGGTTGAAGTTATTTTTCTCCTTCGGAAAACAATCGCCTCTCCTAGGGAGTCAGGGAGGGCAGCCCTGAAGGGGAGATTTTTAGGGGAATCGTTTGCATCTCAAAACATATACAAAAGGTGTAAAAGGGTGCCAACAGGCTCAGGCTCAATCCAGACAAGACGGAGTGGCTGTGGGTACTGCCTCCCAAGGACACGTCCATCTGTCCATCCATCACCTTGGGGGGGGGGGAATTATTGACACCCTCAGAGAGGGTTCGCAACTTGGGCATCCTCCTTGATCCACAGCTAACTTTAGAATACCATCTTTTGGCTGTGGTGAGGGGGGCGTTTGCCCGGGTCTGATTGGTGCACCAGTTGCGGCCCTATTTGGACAGGGAGTCTTTGCTCAAGGTCACTCATGCCCTTATCACCTCGAGGTTCAACTACTGCAATGCTCTCTACATGGGGCTACCTTTGAAGACTGTTCAGAAACTTCAACTCGTCCAAAATGCAGCTGCGCGAGCAGTCTTGGGCCTTCCAAGACATGCCCATATCTCGCCATCACTCCACGGACTGCATTGGCCACCAATCCGTTTCCGGTCACATAGAAACATAGAAACATAGAAGACTGACGGCAGAAAAAGACCTCATGGTCCATCTAGTCTGCCCTTATACTATTTCCTGTGTTTTATCTTAGGATGGATCTATGTTTATCCCAGGCATGTTTAAATTCAGTTACTGTGGATTTACCAACCACATCTGCTGGAAGTTTGTTCCAAGGATCTACTACTCTTTCAGTGAAATAATATTTCCTCACGTTGCTTTTGATCTGAAATAATATTTTCTCATGTTGCTTTTGATCACAATTCAAAGTGTTGGTTATGACCTATAAAGCCCTTCATGGCATCAGACCAGATTATCCCCAAGACCGCCTTCTGCCGCACGAATCCCAGCGACCGGTGAGGTCCCACAGAGTTGGCCTCCTTAGGGTCCCGTTGACCAAACAATGTCAGCTGGCGGGACCCAGGGGAAGAGCCTTCTCTGTGGGAGCCCTGGCCCTCTGGAATCAGCTCCCCCCAGAGATTCGCACTGCCCCCACCCTCCTCACCTTCCGAAAGAGCTTAAAAACTCATCTTGGCTGTCAGGCTTGGGACTTTTAG
Source organism: Erythrolamprus reginae (assembly GCF_031021105.1). NCBI lineage: Eukaryota > Metazoa > Chordata > Lepidosauria > Squamata > Dipsadidae > Erythrolamprus > Erythrolamprus reginae. The sequence goes on from NC_091956.1 coordinate 86,240,559, forward strand.
ATCTTCCCCCTGATCAAGGAATGTTTTCAGTATGAGTGTTGAATGATTGTTTTGATAGGTTTTACTTTCTTTTAATTGAATTTAATGGTTGTTTCTAATGTAGTATTAATTGGATTTATATTATTGTTCTGTTTTTGCATATGCTGTGAGCCGCCCCGAGTCCTAAATAAATAAATAACTAAATCTAGGTGAAGTATACTTAAAAGTGAAGCTCACTTATGGCAATATGTCGGGTGGCAAATGTTTCATTTTCCTTTGTTAAATGTTTCTTGTTGTTTGCCAGAGATGCCCACCCCGGCCCTTGCCCATGGCAATGGAAGAGCAGGCCATGGGTGTTTTACAAGTTGACATATATGCCAATGTAACGGGGCAGCCTAGAAAAATGGGTAAATTGAGCCTGTTCTGGGGGACAATCCTGAGGAACAGTTGAAATCCACACGAAACCAGCTCCTTCGATGATAAATGGAAACGTAAAACCACCCACTTAATAAAGAAGCAGGGACTGGAGAGGCAAAGAGCCTTAGTGAATTTGGCTGCGAGAATAAAGCCTTCAGGTTGATGCATTTTTAATACAGTCATGTTGACAGCTGCAGGAGTCAAAGGAGACGGTGGATAAATGAAAGACAGTCGCCCAATCTTTCCTTAAGAACATCTAAGCCTCGCACTCATCTCCCACAAGATCCCAGGCAGAGGGCAGTCGCCCAACTCTCTGCCATGGTTCGTCTTTCAATAAGAGGGAGAAATGGAGAGAGTGGGGAAAAGATCGAAGAAGACCATGTCTTTCTCTGCTGGAACTGAAGGAATCATTCGTTCCACATGCGTCGTATGGTTCTGACTCTTTCAAAGGTAAGAAAGTGACCTTCCCAAAGATAATTTCTTTTCAGGGAAACTTCGCCCAAAGCACATAGAGACAAGATCCTACAATCAGGGTTCAGTGCAAGGGGGCTTAGAAAATAATCTAGGTGGCAGATAGGTCGCATATGAAGCAAACAGAAGCTACATAGCTCCCAGCGACCAATAAGGGCCCACAGGGTTGGCCTTCTCCTGGCCCTGTCGGCTTGACAATGTCAGTTGGCGGGGCCATGTTGGAGAGCCTTCTCTGTGGTGGCTCCAGCTTTCTGGAATCAACTGCCCGTGGAGGCCCGTACTACCCTCGCCCTACTGGTCTTCCATAAAACGACTAAAACCTGATTCTGCCGGCAGGCCTGGGTCCCTCCTTCCTTCCTTCCTTCCTTCCTTCCTTCCTTCCTTCCTTCCTTCCCTCCCTCCCTCCCTTCCCTTCCTTCCTTCCCTCCCTCTCTCCATCAGGAACATTTGTATCCCGAAAATATCCCTGGGGAAAAGATAGGCGTTTTCAGATGTTTACATCCCCCAAAATGCATCACTCGCAAAAATTGTATAGAAGGTGATTCACTAAATTAAAGAATGAGAATTTTTCTTGACACCCCGTTCTAAATAAATAGTAGGCTTGCTATGTAAATTTCATGAATACGTCAAAGGCGCAGAAAAATTATATACTACAAATTACCAAAGATTTGTTTAATGTTAAACAGAAACATTTGTCTTTTTATTAGAGACGTAACCCAAATCTTTCTTGTATGGGTTCTGGGAGGGAGAGAGGGATTGGAGGGGGGGGGGGATTCCCATCAGAAAAACTTCCCTATCTGATAGTGGAATTCCTCTTTCTCTGCAGAAATGGCCTTGTCTAAACATTGTGTGCTATATAAGACCAGTAATGGGCTGCTGCCCCCACAGGCGAGGGGAGCAGTGGGGGGTAGTTTATGCACTATGTATTGAATACTTCATAGTTTTTTTTATTCTCCTTCCTTCTCTAGTACCTTTATGACTTTTCATAGGAAATAATTAAATAGTATGTTTTTATCCATAAACACTTTAATCATTTTAATCAATATCTAGAACTGGATTTTTACAGCAATCAAAGAAAATTGAGCTACTCGCCTAACCTGTTATCCTACTGAACCTAGTCCCTGATTTGCGGGGAAGCAAAGAAATAGCCAAAAATCAGTGAAATCTCACTCGTGCAAGCATCCTCAACCAAGATTTGGCATCCTGCACATTCTCAGAAGCCGAATCTCACGCCGATACGCATGCGCTCACCAGACGCGCCCGTGGCAATCACTGGGAATGCACTGGTAGCGCCAGTGATGGGAAACCCTTGCCTGGTCATAAGTTAAGGACTAGACATAAAATACTACATAATTACAGTGCACTACAGAATTTAACATCACAAAACACTGCTCACACTGTTTTCTCTAAGTCAGTGTTTCCCAACCTTGGCAACTTGAAGACATTTGGACTTCAACTCCCAGAATTCCCCAGCCAGCAAATGCTGGGAGTTGAAGTCCAGATGTCTTCAAGTGGCCAAGGTTGGGAAACCCTGCTCTAAGTGACCTTAAGGGCAACTCAACTATGGGGGGAAAGAAGCAAAACTGAGGATTGGCCCATCTGACCTTATATTTTACTCTGAATTACAAGGGGATACCATGCAAATTACTCAGGTTTTTTAAGTATTTTGCCTGTATATAAACATGATTCTTCATCATCCATTTATGGAGCAATCAAATTTATGCCGCAGCTCCTATTATGTCCGCTTAAACTTTACAGCTTGATAAAGTCGCCTTTTTTCCTACCCCGTTTGCTAGTTCAGCAAATCTTCCTAATGTGTGACAGGTCTATGACTAATACTGTATAACTATTTTGTTTCTCCTGCTAATCTTTCATTAAAGTCTTATTCTTTCCGCACACCGTATGTCAAAATGTTTCCAGTTTTTTAAATTTGTTATACTTAGAGCAGCAGATATTTATTCATTTTAATAATAATAATAATAATAAAAGAAAAAACCCACCTCCAATTCACATTTCTCCCCATGCCACAACTGCATTGTAGCTATGACACAACTCAAATGTTAGTTCATTATTACAATGGCATTCTTTAGGATGGCATAATATGCAAAACCTTTGACACCCAAAACTTTATGGCTTTGCTGTGCATTGCAGTATCATTGGGATTCCATGGAGAACATAGAAGAAGCTAAGCATAAGCATGCAATCATTATTAAGATACCATTGAGCACCTGTAGACTGCACCAGTCAAAAAGAGGGCGGGGAAAATATTGACTGACCCCTCGCATCCTGGACACAAACTGTTTCAACTCCGACCCTCAAATGTTGCTACAGAGCCCTGCACACCAAGACAACTAGACGCAAGAACAGTTTTGTTCCGAACGCCCTCACTCTGCTAAACAAATAATTCTCTCAACACTGTCAGACTTTTTACTAAATCTGCACTTCTATTACTATTCGTTTTTTCTCATCATTCCTATCATCCTTTTCCTCCCACTTAGGATTGTATGACTGTCACTTGTTGCTTTTTTATTAAGATTGATTGCTTCCTCATTGCTTATTTGACCCCCTATGACAATCATTAAGTGTTGTACCACATGATTCTTGACAAATATCTCTTTTTCTTTTATGTACACTGAGAGCATCTGCACCAAAACAAATCCCTTGTGTGTCCAATCACACTTGGCCAATAAATATTCTATTCTATTCTATTCTATTCTACTTTACTCTACTCTACTCTATTTTATTCTATTCTATTCGGTATTTTATGGCCTATCTGGACAGGGAGTCTCTCCTCACAGTCACTCATGCTCCCTCATCACCTTGAGGCTCGATTACTGCAATGCGCTCTCTATATGGGGCTTCCTTTAAAGAACGTTCGGAGACTGCAGCTAGTCCAAAACGCAGCCACACAAGCCGTCTTGGGTGTGCCAGGGTACATCCATAAATCCCCATCACTCCGTGAGCTGCATTGGCTACGAATTGATCTCTGAACACCATTTACCTATAAAACCCTACATGGCTCTGGACCAGATTACTTACGGGATCATCTCCTGTTTTACATATCTCAGTGGCCGGTCAGATCCCACAGCGTCGGCCTTCTCCAGGTCCCGTCAGCCATGCAATGTCACCTGACAGGCCCTAGGGGAAGGGCCTTCTTTGTGGCAGCTCCGGTCTTTCGGAATCAACTCCCCCCAGATATTTGCACTCTCCCCACCCTCCTGGCCTTTTGAAAGGTTTTAAAAACACTCCTTTGTCAGCAGGCCTGGGGCCATCGAGCATTGACCTTCTGCTGTGGCTGATAGGATGGTTGTGATGCGTTTGGATGAATGGATTTAAATGTTTTGGGTTTTTAAGATTTGGATTTTAAGGTCAGGGTTTATAACTTATATCCGGTGAAGGGCTGCAAAAAAATTTACTACCACACTGTGGGCGTGGCTTATTGTGTAGGTGTGGCTTGATGGTCATGTGACCGGGTAGGAGTGGCTTGCCAACCATGTGACCAGGTAGGAGTGGCTTGACAATCATGTGACCGGGGGGTGGCTTAAAGTTCATACGTTCATACATTTTCTATGAACTGGTAGAAACAGGAGGAGCCCATCCCTGGGCTGCTTCAGCGCAAAAATAGTGATTTTTCTATATCTCATCTTACGGGAGATCAATTTAATATAGAAGATTGATTGAAAACAGCTTGTAGTTTTATTGGTCATAAAGTTATTGGGGGATTTTGACTGCATAAGATAGATGCCTTTAAAATTGACTAGGATTCTAGCGTTATTCAATTAGACGTGAATTGTAGGCAGAATCTCCAGCTGAGGGTTTGCATGTCTTTTAAATTCAATGGGAGCTGCAGGGGAGGTTGGCTCTGGGTGATGGGGAGGGAGAAGTTATATTTTTCTCACCTGGTTCCATTTTTACAACTAAAATTCAGATGAAATGAGGTTTTCAATTGGAAAAACAGAAAGATGTAATATTATCCTCTTACAGTCTTAATAAGTCCGGTAATGAGTTCTGCGCTTCAACAACTCAGTTACTGAAGTCATATTTTTTACAGTCAAGTTTGGAGTGGTTAATATTAAGTTTGAATCTGTTGTGTGCTCTTGTGTTGTTGTGGTTGAAGCTGAAGTAGTCGCCGACAGGCAGGACGTTGCAGCATATGATCTTGTGGGCAATACTTAGATCTTGTTTAAGGCGTCTTAGTTCTAAGCTTTCTAGGCCCAAGATTGAAAGTCTAGTCTCATAGGGTCTTCTGTTTCGAGTGGAGGAGTGAAGGGCTCTTCTGGTGAAGTATCTCTGGACATTTTCAAGGGTGTTAATGTCTGAGATGCGATATGGGTTCCAAACAGATTGAGCTGTATTCGAGGATGGCCCAAGGTCACCCACAGAAACTCTGTGAAACTAAAATTCAGTGTTTGCTGGGGTTTAGCCTGATCCCCTAACCACTATTCCGAACTGACTCTCCTTTCCACATCTATAGCATCTATTGCTTTTTCATAGTCTTGTCACTTAATAGATACTTAATAAACCTCTTGCAAAATTAAACCTGGATTGCCTTCCAGCCAAATCAGATCTATGAAAACGTTATTAGATTAACATTTGATTTATTTTGCAAAGAATACAGCAATTATGTGCATGAAGTACCAACTTGCTTAATAAAATGTTTTACCTAATTTTAATTTTAATCAGGTAAAAAAATATTTATCTGAAGGTTTTCCTTTTATTGTTATTGTCAGATTATTTTTCCCTTTAATTGTAGTTGGGGGATTCAGCAGTAAAACATGCCTGGAGGGGTGGGACAGAGAACACAAGAGGCTTGAAAATGATAAAATCATTATGTTTTGTTTTATTATTTATTTTGGTTTCAAAATCCACCTTTCTGGCTATACGAGGGTCGCCCAGAAAGTAATACACCACATTTTTTTCTTCAACAATTATTTATTGAACACAATGAAACTTGCACACAAGAAAGAATTATGTTTCTTCTACACTCCCTATTTTTCCATGTAATCTCTGTCCCGTTCTATGGCCTTCCTCCAGCGAGACAATGTCGGTACCATTCCTTGTTCTGGTCACAAAGCCATTTTTGCACTATAACGGCCTCGCCCTCTGTGACCAGCGACTAACCGTACTTCTGTCGACAGCAGATTCTCCATAAACTGTACACAAACATTTGTGAATGTTCCCAACAGTTTCTTCCTTCGCAGTGAGAAATTCAATGACGACACACTGCTTGGAACATACATTGCTTACAGATGCCATTTTGAAACACTGCTGCAGCTACGCTATCTGTCTGAAGAAATGCAACATTTGCACACGCACTCCTGACAGTTCAAATAATGTATATTTAAAGTTTCGTATTTGTACTGTTATTGTAGTCTGAGAAAAAAAATGTGGTGCATTACTTTCTGGGCGACCCTAGTACAAGATTAAATATGTGTCCCAGTATGTGTCCCTATAAATTTGTAATATATGTCTACCCAGAGGTGGGTTTAAGCAGGTTCTGACCAGTTCTGGAGAACTGGTAGTGGAAATTTTGAGTAGTTCAGAGAACCAGTAAATACCACATCTGAATGGCCCAACCACCATCTATTCTCTGCCTCCTGAGTCCCAGCTGATCGGGAGAAAAAGGGGATTTTTCAGTATCCTTCCCCTGGCGTGTCCACCGAGCCACGCCTCGCCTACCAAACCACACCCACAGAACCGATAGTAAATAAAAAATTGAATCCCACCACTGTTTACTATTTTCAGGTTCATGGTGATCAATGGAAGAATCAGACAGAGTTTCAGGGAAAATTGCATTTTGAAAAACACAATTCATTGGGAAATATAACATAAGTGAATGGGTGAAAACGGAGTCAGAAAAAGTGATTTGGGGTTTTTTTTGAGGGGGGAGATTGGAGTCTTTTTTTGGAGACCTAAAGAGTAATAATGGTCAATGTTGGATGACTATCAATTGAGGAAAGGTTGTGTCTGCTTCGGATACATGGTTTGAGCAAAAGTCTTTTCACGATGACATGCAGAAAAAAAGGAATCAAAATATACAACTGATTTCACTGAACATAATGAAACAGGGAAAGCATGAGTGAAAAACACCACTGTGATGGGACCTTCTTAGTCTGAGAGATTATTCAGTAGTAGTGTCAAAAGTGAGTATGGGAAGAAAATAGACAGGGAAGGAACCGAAATGGAACAGAAAGGAAAACTAGGACGTCTATTTAAAAGTAGAGAATATCAGAAAAAGACAAAACAAGAGAATAACATTGTCGGAAGGGACCTTGGAGGTCTTCTAGTCCAACCCCCTGCTTAGGCAGGAAACCCTCCACTACTTCAGACAGAGGGTTATCCAACATCTGCTTAAAAACTTCCAGTGTTGGAGCATTCACAACTTCTGGAGGCAAGTTGTTCCACTGCTTAATTGTTCTAACTGTCAGGAAATTTCTCCTTAGTTCTAAGCTGCTTCTCTCCTTGTTTAGTTTCCACCCATTGCTTCTTGTTCCACCTTCTTGTTCTATCATTCACCCTTAGTCCTTCTCTTCATTCAATTAAACATGGCCAATTCCTGGCTTCCATTTTTCATGTGTTTTAGCCTCCGGTCTCTGAATCATCTTTATTGTTCTTCTCTGCACTCTTACTAGTTGTTCAATGTAGCTTCACAACTTGTTCTTTTATATCATGGGGACCAAAAACTGGATGCAATACTCTAAGGTCTTATAAAGGGGTAGTAACACTTCCCATCAGAGGTGGGTTCCTACCAGTTCTAACTGGTTCTTTAGAATCGTTAGTAAACTGGTGGTGACGTCATGAAACTGGTTCTGTCGAGCTGGGCCGTGGGTGCTGCCACCTTGTTTTTGGCTTTTATGCATGTGCAGAAGATGAGTTTTTGGAACCGTGCATGCATGCAATGCTTAGCATATCTATGTGCATGAAAATGAAAGGAACTTTGTTATAAAGCACCACAAAAGTATTTAATATTAAGAAAATGAACTTATGCAGACAGACCACTGGCTGATCATGGGTGATCTGTCTAATAATCCTATAGAAATTACACATCTTTAATAATAATAATAATAATAATAATAATAATAATAATAATTATTATTATTATTATTATTATTTATTAGATTTGTAGGCCACCCCTCTCCGAAGACTCGTCGGGGAACCAGAAAAAGGGGGTGACCATCACACTCAAGAAGAAGCAAGAATGTGACCCTTTGAGTCTTAATGTTCAAACTCTACATTGAGATATTGAATTCTTGGTTAATGGAACTTGAGTTATTTTGCTTCCAAAAGTCAACTCTGGTGAGGATAAGATCTCTAAGTGTTAATATTTTTTTCCAGAAAATCAGGAGCAAGAACATTTCATTGCTATTTTGAAAAGGTAATTCATCATCATCATCATCAACCTGTTGTGTTGGGGGGGTTTTTAATCAGCCTGGCTTTGATTCCAGCAGATGGTGGACTTTAATTAAAGGAGAGGGACCTGCCGAGGCAGAAGGAAAAGGTTTCCTTAGAAACAGTGCTTGGGAAGCGTAATGAAGCTGCAGAGCTGACATTCCAAGTGATGAAAAGAGACGTGTGGATGTTGGATCCCTTTAAAAACTGGATGGAAAAGCAAAGGGTGCAGAAACATCGGACTCACAAGACGCAATCATAGCTTCCCTGGACTCACATTCTTTCCAGGCCCCGTGACACCTTCTGGCTGGAGCAAATATTGTTTCAAACTCCACAGGAAGAAAGCGCCACGCCATTTCAAGATAGGTATGGCACACACACACCGCTCAAAAAGAAAAATGATTTCCTGATATCATACTTAAAATTTCATACTACTCAACACTCCGCTATGTAGAAACTCAAATGTACAGTGATACCTCATCTTAAAAACCCTTCACCATACGAACTTTTCGAGATACGAACCCGGGGTTTAAGATTTATTTGCCTTCCAAACTATTTTCACCTTACGAACCCGCAGCCGCTGGGAAACCCCACCTCCAGACTTCCGTTGCCAGTGAAGCACCCGTTTTTGTGATGCTGGGATTCCCCTGCAGCATCGCAAAAACGCAGAAGTCCGGAAGTGGGGTTTCCCATGGAGGGGAGCCTCAGGGGAACCCCAGCAGTGCAAAAACGGACACTTTGGCTGGCAAAAGGGGTGAATTTTGGGCTTGCACGCATTAAGCACTTTTCCATTGATTCCTATGGGAAACATTGTTTTGTCTTACGAACCTTTCACCTTATGAACCTCGTCCTGGAACCAATTAAGTTCGTAAGACAAGATATCACTGTATTTGGGGGTGGGGGGTTGTTAAGGAGTGTGCAGAGTAATCTCTGAGTTGTCAAAGATACACATACACAGAGGAAACCTGGAGGTCTAGCAGATACCCAGCTGGTAGCCCAGAGATACCAGTAACAATTCAGTAATACAGGCCAGATTCATTAAGTGTATAAAATATTATTAACTTCGGCAAATATCTTACTCAAAGACAGTGCTAGTCATATGCCATTAAATAAGCTGTAACGGTGCATCCAAAGCACCACATCTATAGGAACATACTGACGACACAATTTTGGGTGATTTTTTCCCCCATGTGAGGCTGGAGGGGAGCCGGGCAGGAGAGAGGGAAGCTCGTCGAAGGCCAGGAAGGAGGAAAGAGGAAAAAAGCAAGGAGCCCAGACTCAGCAGCAGCAGCAGGGGAAAAAAGGAGAGACGAGACGAGACCAGGAAGTGACAGCCACCGATCAGCTGGAGTTGCGCACGTATCTTCATTTGCGCCGGTGGAGCTGCATTCCACCCCGTCCTGCTGCTGCCCACCCCTGGACGCATGGATGCCCTTGTATAAAGCCTAGCAATGCAAACCGGACCCACCTCTGCCTTAGAGCTATATAAAAAGGTATACTTTTTCTATTTGTTTTTCAGTTGTTGGTGGCCTGGGTGGTTCAACCACAGTTATAGAGCCATGGGTATGAAAGCAGAATTAAATCTTCCCGAAAGGTGTGTTTGGCCATGGTGGGTGAGGTTGGCTCCTTCCCTTCAATCTCATGGGTGTTCAGTGACTTCCCCCACAGAGGCAGGATTTGGCAACAGTGAAATGATAGGGTTTCCCCCAAGCACTTATAAAACCTGTCTCAACAGCTGGGTTTTACACTTTTATGTATATACAAAATGCAATTTGGGATAATTGCTATAATCCTTTCTTTATATATCTATATAATTGTGCCATCTTACTGCAGATCAACTTACTTAATTCTGCTAAATAGTTCTTGAGAAATATGCAGAGCTCACACAGGTGATTCTGGGTGATTTTACCAAAGATCAGAAGCTGATAAAAACACAAATCACTATATATGGAATAAATCAATACCCGGCACTGAAGGGCTGCAAAACCTTTTACTACCACACTGTGGCCGTGACTTATTTTGTGGGTGTGGCTTGCTAGCCATGTGAGCAGGTGGGAGTGGCTTGACGATCATGTGACTGGTGGTGGTGGCTTAAAGGTCATGTGACTGGCTTAAAAGTGGCCAACTTGACTTCACTCACATCAAGGGTTTGGGTTAGGGTTAGAGTGTTTATATGTACACACATACATACATACACACCTTCCTGGAGCTGAAGCTCTGAAGAGAAGGACTAGGTAGGTTCATAAGTGTTGGTTATGACCTTTAAAGCCCTACATGGCATCGGACCAGAATACCTCTGGGACCGTCTTCTGCCGCACGAATCCCAGCGACCAATCAGGTCCCACAGAGTGGGTCTTCTCCGGGTCCCGTCGACTAAGCAATGTCGTCTGGCGGGCCCCAGGGAAAGAGCCTTCTCTGTGGCGGCCCCGGCCCTCTGGAATCAACTGCCCCTAGAGATCAGAACTGCCCCCACCCTCCTTGCTTTCGTAGGCTACTCAAAACCCACCTATGTCGCCAGGCATGGGGGAACTGAGTTACCCCTAGGCTATGGTAGATTTGTGTATGGTATGACTGAGTTGTATGGTTTTAATAATGGGTTTTTAATGGGTTTTTTAACATATTGGATTTCTGATATTGTCTTCTGTTGTGAGCTGCTCCGAGTGCTCGGAGAGGGGCGGCATCCAAATCTATTACATAAATAAACTAAATAAATGTGCAGTTCCCAGCCAGCCTGTGCACTACCTGTAAAAAGACCCCTACCAGTCTACAACCCTCACTCTCAGCTTGGGGAATGAAGGTGACTTCCTCCTTTAGCTCCAGCTGCATTCCAGGCCTCTCTCTACCGGGTGAAACTGTGATGAGAGCAGCTGTCACAGAGGTCTAACTACAAAGGAAATTGCAGCAGGTGTTGCCTATTGGGGGGGGAGGGTGTGGAGGACAAATGGAGCATTGTGCCACCTGTGTTCATTCAGTGGCTGACCTAGATGTCTGCCTGCCTTCACTTGCACAGCCCAGCAGAAGAGATGGTGTGGGGGAAGGGACGCCCCTGAGAAGGACCTTGGAAAACAGGACCCTGTCTGGGATGGAGGGGGGGGATACTGCTCAGAGGGGCCAGAACTAAAGTTTCGCCAAGGACTGGCCAGCTCTTGACCCTGGCCTGGGATTTTATAAACAAGGCATTTGGCAATGTCTGATAATGGAATAGAAGAGAAGAGACTAGAATAGAATAGAATAGAATAGAATAGAATTTTTATTGGCCAAGTGTGATTGGACACACAAGGAATTTGTCATCTGCACCTCCATAAAAAAAAGAGACATTTGTCAAGAATCATGGGGCACAACACTTCATGATTGTCACAGGGGTCAAATAAGCAATGAAGAAATAATCAATATTAATAAAAATCTTAGGATACAAGCAACAAGTGACAGTCATCCAGTCCTAAGTGGGAGGAAAAGGACTTAGTAAAAAGTTTGAGAGTGTTGAGGGAATTATTTGTTTAGCAGAGTGAGGGTGTTTGGTAAAAAACTGTTTTTGTGTCTAGTTGTCTTGGTGTGCAGTGCTCTGTAGCGACGTTTTGGGGGTCAGAGTTGAAACAGTTTGTGTCCAGGATGCGAGGGGTCAGTCAATATTTTCCCCACCCTCTTTTTGACTCGTGCAGTCTACAGGTCCTCCATGGAAGAAGGCAGGTTGGCAGCAATTGCTTTTTCTGCAGTTCTGATTCTCCTCTGAAGTCCATGTCGGTCTTGCTGGGTTGCAGCACCAAACCAGACAGTGATGGAGGTGCAGATGACAGACTCAATCATTCCTCTGTAGAAGTTGGGATCAGGGCTTTGGTAGCGCAAATTGTACACACGGCTCCATACCCCTGAAGTGTGCATGCACTTGCCCACGTAAGATTTGGCTTCTGCGCATGCGCAGCCAGCAAAATCTCACACGAGGACACTCTCACACACAAGATTTTGCCAATTTTGGCAGATTTTTGCTTCTCGTGCATGAGATTTTGCCGATTTTGGTGAGATTTGGTTTCCTGCCTGCACAGAAGACATCGCTGAGAATAGACAAAAGCTGATGTGGGACAGCACCCTCTCATATGATTTTACTTGCCGCGCATGTCCAGAAGCCGAATCTCATTCCAACAGGTGCGCATTTGCCCACTGGACGTGCCCGCAATGGTCCCAGAAACTGTACCAATAGCGGCCAATAAGTGTAACCCCACCTCTTCTGGACATGTGCAGAAGTGTCCTGGGAAGTTGGGCGGAGGCTCCCACCGCCGCTGCTCCTGGTTTGCCCAACGGAGCTGAAACGGGAGCAACTCACCGCTGCTGCCGCTGCTGTTGCTGCTGTGTTTGTAAAACGCATTGAACTACAAACCAGCCTGGGATGTTTTAGCCTTGTGAATCCAGCCCCTATGGTTAGGCAATCGTCTGTTGTGTCATGCCAACCACAAAACTGAGACTTCAATGAAGTATAGATAAGCATCTTCTTATGCAAACAGAGACTTAGGTGAAGTGGTGGCAAATAACCAGGTTGAAAGAAACTCCCTGGGGCCAGATTGTTACCCTTCAAAGTTTTTGGAAGCTGCACAACCGTTGTGTGAATGTACCCGGAAGTTCCCTCCCTCCCTTTCTTCCTTGCGAGTGGCCTCTTCTTGATTCTGGCGGGTGATTTCTTCACCCTTTTAAGAGGATCCTGGGGGTCGCTGAGGTTTTCTCTTGCTCCTGCTGCAAAGTGTTTTTGCCTCGTTTTAGAATAACAGGGTTGGAAGGGACCTCAGAGGTCATCTAGTCCAAGGCCCCACCCAAGCACCATTTCTGACAGGAGGCAGTCCAAGCTCTTCTCGAAAGCCTCCAGTGAGGAAGCTCCCACGACCTCTGAGGACAACTTCTTTTCCATCCGCTGGATCGCTCTCACGGACAGAAAACGCCTCCTTATTCCCAGGTTGAATCGCTCCTTCTGTCTATTCTATTCTATTCTATTCTCTACCTATGAGATTTGTATGCCGCCCCCCTCTGGAGACCCAGGGCGGCTCACAACATACAATACAAAACAATATATAATAATAGTAGTAGTAATAATAATAATAATAATAATAATAATAATAATAATAATAGACTTATGCCATCCCTCTCCGAACAACAAAATACAAAGCACAAATCTAATATTAAAAACAATTATAAAAACCCAATTATAAAAACTGTCATACCATCCAATTAAACCATACATATATGTACAAATCTAATAATTAAAACTATGACTAAAATCCCATTATCTTAAAAAACACTCAATATTTCACAATCATATCCCAACATAACATTTAATGCTCAGAAGGGGGGGGGCATGTACTAGCTGCCCCATGCCTGGCAACATAGATGGGTCTTAAGGATCTTGTGAAATTCTAATCTCTGGAGGGAGCTGATTCCAGAGGGCCGGGGTCACCACAGAGAAGGCTCTTCCCCTAGGCCCTGCCAGACAACATTGTCTGGTCGACAGGACCTGGAGAAGGCCAGCTCTGTGGGACCTGATCGGCCATAAGTAATCTGGCCTGATGCCATGTAGGGCTTTATAGGTCATTACCAACACTTTGAATTGTGTCTGGAAACCAGTCGGCAACCAATGCAGGCTGTGGAGTGTTGATGAAACATGGGCATATCTGGGAAAACCCATGATTACTTGCGCGGCCACATTCTGCACGATCTGCAGTTTCCAAACACTCTTCAAAGGCAGCCCCATGTAGAGAGCTTTGCAGTAGTCGGACCTCGAGGTGATGAGGGCATGAGTGACTGTGAGCAGGGACTCCCTGCCCAAATATAATGCGTGGGCTACTGCAGGCAGTAAAAATTTTTGCAGCCCTTTACTGGTCTTTGGGTTTCCGGTGTTCTGGTGTAGGCAAAAACCAGCTGGCCAGCGCGCATATGCACGCCAGAAACCTGAGAATTAGCTGCTGGCATGCGCACCAAACTGCTGGTCTTTAGGTTTCTGGCACTCCAGCATTTGTACACATGCACGTACAAGCACATGAATTCTGGTTTGGGCACTCGGTGCTGAAATTGTTGGCATTTCTGACAAACGACAGTGCAGTCTCTTCTTGGTCCCACCAGTTCCAAAGGCAAAACTGTTCCATGGGTTGATAGTTCTCACTGCCAGAAAACTTTCTCCCTATTTCCAGGTTGGATCTCTCCCTGATTAGTTTCCATCCATTATTCTTTGTGTGGCCTTGGAAAATAAATTGACCCCTTCCTCTCTGTGGCAGCCCTTCAGATATTGGAGCACTGCTATCATCCTGTGTTTTCTGGAACGGAGCCTTCTTTTAATGCTCCATTGATTAACTTCAAAGCTCCAGCGCTTCGATATCTGCTCCAGGAAGAAGAGGGCCTCTTTGCTCCGTTGTGCAATGGGACAAGTTCAATCATCTCCAAATCCCCATGAATAGAGATTGAAAGTGCAGAGAATTACACAACTCTACCACTCCTTCAACCGCAAACCGTGGCAAGGCTGGATGGGGTGGGAGGGGGACGGAGGAGTTGCGTTATTTTCTCAAACGCAAACAAAACTACCAGCGTGACAATCAATGCTCTCTTTGGGGGCCAATGTTAATAGTCCTGTAGACTTTGTTCCTCAACAAGCCAAGTTCACATAATCCAGGGGCTATAGAGCAGTGGTTCCCAACCTTTTTTTTGGCCATGCCCCACCTAGTCTGGAGGACAGAAGGGAAAGGGGGGACAGGATCGAAACATTTAAATGTGTTAAAGGGTTAAATAAGGTTCATGAGGAAAGTGTTTTTAATAGGTAAGTGAACACAAGAACAAGGGGACACAATCTGAAGTTAGTTGGGGGAAAGATCAGAAGCAACGGGAGAAAATATTATTTGACTGAAAGAGTAGTAGATGCTTGGAACAAACTTCCAACAGACGTGATTGGTGAATCCACAGGAACTGAATTTAAACATGCCTGGGATAAACATAGATCCTAAGATAAAATACAGGAAATAGTAGAAGGGCAGACTAGATGGACCAGGAGGTTCCAAATTTTTCACAAACTTTGCCAGCTCCAAAATCGGGATGCGGGAAAAATCATTCAAAAGCGGGACTGTCCCTCCGAAGTTGGGACGTCTGGTCACCTTAATGTATATATATATTAAATGCTCCTTTAACATACCAGGGTGATTCGACAGAAAAAACATATAACACTTCCCTGGTACAAAGCTGAAGGGATTATTAGATACTGTAGCTTAGAGGTTAATTCTCTGTTTTACAAGGCTGAAGCTACAGGATCAAATCCCAGTAAGGGTATGGCTAGCTGATGAGGCCAGAACAAGTCTGCGGAGAGGGGCGGCATACAAATCTGATTAAACTTAAACTTAAACTTAAACAAGGCCAAAATAGTGCTATCCTAGTCTCCCTTAATTTTAAAAATTCAGCAAAAAACCCCATGTGATACATACATACATACATACATACATACATACATACATACATACTTACATACACACACACACACACACACACACACATATATATACACACACATATACACACATATATATATACATGTACAAACAGTACTATTTTCCCTATTTGCATTTTCCCATTTTATTAATATATTTTCTCATTAATATATTTTTTCACTATCCGCTCAACTCCACTTTTTTTGAATGTCATCCTTATTGACTTTTTACTCAGCCTTTTATCCCTCTTGGTCTTGGAATCTGGGAGAGAAACTTTTAGATTTCAAATGAAGACCGTGGTTTTTCACACCTTTTGACTGGCATTCTGTGAGGCTTACTTTTATTTTTGCAGCTGGGATCTGGTCATCCTTGATAGAAGAAAGATGGTTTCTAACCTCCTGGAAAGTACAGCATTGCTACCCATGTTGGATGAATTATACCGATGGAATCCTGTGATTGGCTAACTTGATTAGGGCAGATGGCAGTCAGATTAAATTCTGCTTTTTCTTCCACAATTGTTTTGGACCAAAAAACCCCAACCCCTGAGCAGGAGGCTAAGCCACAGCATAAACATTTCGCCATCGCTGAGCCTGAGTCACCCAAATAACCGAATTGAATGTGATGCCCTGAATTTGAGATGATCCAGTTCCACGGGCATTTAAATGTGGTTTTGCCTTTCAGCCCAGGCATCTTTTAGCCTTGCAAACTCCAGATGTTATTGTTCATTGAGGCAAGTCTCTTCAAGACCGACTGGGACTGGTTTTAAGTCAAACAATCCGTTATGAAAAGACAAGAATTTTCCATTGTCTTTATACTTTCAAGCATGAGGCTTATTTCTGGCAAGTTGGGGCTCAACACACAGACTTTTTTTGGATGCTAGGACTCTCTGTCGTGCATCGCTTTGTTATTTGATTTGAATTCCTCATGTAAAAGTCTGTGTAGAGATTCTCAGTTATCCAGATCATGGTTGTCCCAAAGGTGCTTTTTCATGAGGCACCTGGACTTTCTTGTTTTTATTTTTTGAAAATGTATCACTTCTTTCAGGCGGTAGGGAAAGCAAGTAGAATGCTTGGCTGCATAGCTACAGGTATAACAAGCAGGAAGAGGGAGACAGTGATCCCGTTGTATAGAGCGCTGGTGAGACCCCATTTGGAATAATACTGTGTTCAGTTCTGGAGACCTCACCTACAAAAAGATATGGATCAAATTGAACGGGTCCAAAGACGGGCTACAAAAACTTTGGAAGGTCTTCAGCATAAAACCTATCAGGAAAGACTTAATGAACTCAATCTGTATAGTCTGGAGGACAGAAGGAAAAGGGGGGACATGATTGAAACATTTAAATATATTAAAGGGTTAAATAAGGTTCAGGAGGGAAGTGTTTTTAATAGGAAAGTGAACACAAGAACAAGGGGACACAATCTGAGGTCAGTTAGATCAGAAGCAAAGTGAGAAAATATTATTTTACTGGAAGAGCAGTAGATCCTTGGAACAAACTTCCAGAAGATGTGGTTGGTCAATCCACAGTAACTGAATTGAAACCTGCCTGGGATAAACATAGATCCATCCTAAAATAAAATACAGGAAATACTATAAGGGCAGACTAGATGGACCAGGGGGTCTTTTTCTGCCATCAATCTTCTATGTTTCTGCCTGCAAGGAATTGGGCATTCCCTCTGCATATAGCCATTGTGGTTTATTTATTAGTATAGTTAAACAAACCATAGTTTGTTTAGTATAATGTGTGAATCTGGCTTATTATTTTCAATGTGCAGTTCTATTTCTTCAGTTGTCTCTGTGGGAATCTGAGTAGCTATTCCTTTTCTATGACCCTGACATCATTGTAGTTACCATAATCTTACATCACGGGGAAAATCCTTTTTAGTGAATTTGGAAATGAAAAGAAATCATATTACCATGGCATCATTTCCTTGTCCTATTTTAATGAATATCTGTTTCCTAATATTCTCACCAAATTAAGTAATTATCTGGAAAACATCAGTTGAGAAAAAGCGGATATAATTAATGAACTTGTAACATTTAATCCATTAAGTCAGTACGTGGATTAAAGGTGCATTTATAATTTTCATACATGTGTAAAAAAATCTCTCTGTCTGTCTGTCTGTCTCTCTCTTTCCCTAGGAATAAAAACAATATTAAAATTCCTGAAGATAAAGTTTGTTTAAACCAGGGCTCTCCAACCTTGGCAACTTTATGACTTGTGGATTTCAACTCCCAGAATTCCTCAGCCATTAAGTTGCCACAGTTGGAGAGCCCTAGCATTCAAAATATTTGCAGATCAATGCAAATGACTGCTTTCTTATTCAGTGCAACTAAGTTAGCAATCAATTTCCTCTTGTTTTTTCATCTTTTGATCTGGTCCGGAAGAGGCATGTTGAAGCATCGGGCTCTTTTCATCCTGTTTGCTAAATCCGAATTTCCCAACCTCAGCAACTTTTAAGATGTGCCTGATGGGAATTCTGGGAGGTGAAGTCTGACCTCTAGTGGTCACTTGGAGATTTGCAGCCCACCTTTCAGAACCTTAAATTTACTAGAGCAAAAAGTAGGAAAAATTAGGCATGTCACCTGATTTTCATTAGAGTATAGGAAAGGAAAATATTTAAAGGGGAACCAAGGACAAAAGACTCATGGTAATCCCGGGCTCAGTTTAAGAGCTGTTTCTTTAAGAACTTGCATTAGGGGGATGTAGTAACAGATTGTACTCTGGGTAATGTAGTCCATGACATGTGGCCTCATCTGTGTGTTCTTATTGGCCATTGAACTATACCTAGGCCGCTGGTTAATTGTGCCATGCTTTCCAATAGCCATGTTAAGTCTTTAAAAAGAGCAGGGTGTTACTAGCTTCTATCTTAACCACTTTCCTGCAGATACATATGTAGATAAGGACTTGAAGACATGGCCTACAGCTTATGTGAAGAACACATAATGCATTTAAGATACAGGTGCAGCCAACATGCATGAATTCATTCTTCTACCCAGTTCAGGTCTAATGGGTTCATCATAAAATAAAAGAGTCCTAATCTCACAAAATTAATTCAACCCACCTCCGAAATGATTTCATATTAGCAGAAAACATTCCATAATGACAATGTATTAGTAACCTAGGACTCTAAATTGCTTGGTCTAAAAGCATAAATTATCTGCCGCAAATGGTTCGCTCACCACTAATCAGCTAAATTTCTGAAATTTAATGACACTATAATGATACTATAAAGAGCAAAGCATTAGTAGGACAGAGTTCCGTTTGTGATCAACTGTAATTTATTTATTTATTCCCTTTGTATAACTGTCCATCTAGCAAGCGATCATCAAATCAATTAAAACCAAATTACAATCACTGTATATATAAAAAACAGCATCCAAGATAATATAACTCATAAATATTAACATAATCTGGAAAGGGGAGAGAGAGAGAAAAAAATCAAACTTGTCCAAGAAAAATTTGAAAGATATTCTCTTTGTTTAAGAAAAAATAATAGCCTTTATTAATTTTTTCCCTTTAAAAGCAACATATAGAACGCCTTACAAAGTACACATAAAAAAGAAAACAAACATAGAAACAAAAAAATCTCTTTTACGGCTTTTTCATAATATTTTCCTAAATATTTACATTGAAAGATATTCTCAAACAGCCCGAAAGATATTCTTTCCAAACAAGTGGGAAAAGGTGCAGGACTGAACCCTCCCTTAAGAAATAAATAATGATTGGCCAGATCTTGGCAGGAGCCTTGACCGGCCAGGAGGTGTAAGATCTCACACAGAATTGACCCAACTGAAAGCTACATAAACCCTGTCCACTTCCTCAGGTTCAAAAGTATCCTGGTTATTGTCATCATCATCATCATCGTTTGATGGCCCCATAATCCCTTGTGGGGTGGAGTCTGGACAACTGGATGGAGCTGAGTCCTTCCTGACACCAATGCGGAGTTTTGTTCAGCAACTATATTCTCATTGTGCCCAAAGAGAGAAATACCTGCCTCTACCATTGGTGGGTTGCTACTGGTTCGTATCGGTTCCCACGAAGCTTTTCCCCCCCAGCCCTAACCAGGTGCTAACAATCTTCCCAGCTCTTATGGCTTGCAAGCTCTTTCATTGTTACTCTTTGCAAAGAATGTTTTCCAAACCCTGTCTTCATAGGGGTTTTTTTCATTGCTTCATTGTTTCTTTCCAGGTGCTAATGATGTTCCTGGCTCATACTGGCTTGCAAGCTCTTTCATAATAAATACTTTTTTTAAAGCCCTAACCAGGGGCTAAAATAATGTGCTGAAGCTGACCAGACTAAGGACGCTAGCCAGATGAATACCTGGTAAGCAGATTCTTTTCCCTATTTTCCTCCCCAAAAACTAAAATGTGTCTTATATTCTGGAGCATCTTATACTCTGAAAAATATGGTAATAAGTGAAAATCTGTCTGGCAACCCTTTAGGACTTTTTCCACTTCTGGGCGTTTGAGAATCTCTTTCAAATTTCTCTTGGTCGTGTTTAATTTTTTCCCCTTTTCCTCTCTCTGAGTTAGATTTATTGCTGGAGGATATTGCTGATGGTATTGTTATTTTCTACTGTAAATTCTTCCCGGTCCTCTGAAGGTTCCCTTGCAGCTCACATTTGCCAATTGCAAAAGCTTATGGGAGACATTCCCTCTTAATATCTTCCTTTGGGGTTTAAACAAAGCGTGGGAACCGCAGGTATTGTGCAGGCTGTTGAAGGCATTATTGCGCAATGAAAGTCAGGACATTATCCACTGGCTTCCTTGGAATAAAAATCAGATCGGATTCTGCCCTTGAGAATTCCATCTACTTTTTCCCCTCTCTTTTGGGGAGGGAGGGGGGATTCTAAAGCACGTGTCCTTTCTCTGATTAAAACGGAACCGAATAGAAAAATGAAACGTGCCCTTTTGCACTAAACAGGTCCAAGGGGGTTTCCATTTTTGCATAAATCCCCCCAAAAAAGGAAAATGGGGAAATAGAAATGGCGAAATCAAGTGGCTTTCTCATCAAGTTCAGAGGTCCTTAAGGAAAAGGACTTAAATGTTATATTGGGGGAAAAAGACACCAGAGGCCCAAAGCTCAGTGTACTTTGGTCCATTCTGAACAGCCAAGGGAAATCACTGGGAGGTTTTTAATTCAAACCATTCGCCATTGGGGAACAGTAGAGGTGGTGTGGAATTCCCCCCCCCCCACAACACATTAGGGCCGTGATGACGAACCAGGTGCCAAAAGAGTGTATGCACGCGCTATTGCACATAATTCAATGCCTGGGGAGGGCAAAAACAGCTTCCCCCACCCCACCGGAGGCCCTCTGCAGGCCGGAAAGGGCCTGTTTCCCAACTTCTGGTGGCCCCAGTCGGCTCGTGCTTCACCTTCCCCAGGCTCTCTGAGGGTGTATCTTATACTCTGAAAAATGTGGTAGTCAACCCATTTTTTTAAAAAAAATAGATTTTCTTTTCTTCCAGAATACATTTGAGATAATTGTCACGGGGTAAAATGAATAACTTAAATGAGCAGGAACTCACGTCTAGTTTTCCAGCCCTGATATTAAAGTTTTCAGTGGCTTTTTGCACCAAAGGTAAATTTTCTCAAACTTCTTTTGAGTTTGCGAAGTTAGGTTTCTAATTTGAAGGCAACCTAACACAACTGCAAAGCGGGTCTTCCAGTTTCTGGCACATTCATGTGCTTGAGTCCACAGTCCCTTCCAACTCTGGAATCAATATTGCAGGTTCCAGATCTCTCTGGTGTTTACAATTTCCCTGTGAATGGGGTTATTGTGAAACGAATGTTTTATACTCAGTGCTAGGCTAAAAAGTATCCCAAGGAAGAAACAAAATACCCAACCAATGACATCCTGCCCTCCATTTATCCAAGTTCCCTCCCTCGCCCCACTCCCTGCCCCTTCCAAATGATCCACAATAGCTTCTTTTCAGAGATATTTCATAAGAGTTTGAGTTCGGAGGGTACAGAAGTTGAATTCTGAAGCTTCATTCAATCATATCGAATGTCTCTATCTTTCACTTTGCCTCCCAGAGGAACGTGAATCATTTGGGGACAGTTTTCGGAAGGCATGGCTGTGGTTTTATACTCATGGGATTAGAATCCAAGAATCACAGAGTAGGAAGGTGACCCTTTGGATAAAGCATTCAGGCAGAAGGCTCTTTCAAGTTTGGTTGAAACATTTTTGCAAAAGAGTTTCATTTGAAAGGCCGTTCGCTGTTCTGATTTTTTTTTTCTTTAGGACGTTTTGCTTCTCAGTGCAGGAAGTCGGCACCTTTTCCCCTCCCAGTGGTGGGTTCCCAGCAGTGTAGTCCAGAGCGCCACAGTGGCAGGACTCTACTGATGGTGCAATTGTTGGTGATCCCCCCCCCCTGTGTCTCCTGAGAAGGAACTTCACTCCACTCCGAACCCCTCTGTACATATAATAGGTTGGCCTTACACCCCCCCCCCTTTTCCTTTGACCCTGTCATTCAAAGGCCCCCAGTAAATATGCCCTCTACCAAAATGAGTCTGTTGACCTCTGGCCTCTTCGACCAGCTCTCAAATAGATCTCATAGCACAACCCACACCACTTGTAATTTAGTCCAAGAATTCCCTTCGGCTGCAGCCCTGTTGAAGGGGGGGAAAGAGGAGCCTCTTTGTGGTGGTTGTGGACTTGTTTTTTTCAGTCCCTTAATGTGGAGCCATTATCCAATATTCGTAAGTAGAGGTACCTGTTGTTGTTGTTGTTGTTGTTGTTATTATTATTATTATTATTTATTAGACTTGTATGCTGCCCCTCTCTGAAGACCCGAAGCGGCTCACAACAAAAGGCAAAGCACTAATCTAATATTAGAAACAATTATAAAAACTCATTATAAAACCAGTCATACTATCCAAACAAACTATACATAAAATGAAACAGTTAAGGGTCAGTTATGTCCCCCAAGCCTGGCAGCATAGGTGGCTTTTGAGTAGTTTGCGAAAGGCAAGGAGAGTGGAGACAGTCCTCATCTCCGGGGGGAGTTGATTCCAGAGGGCTGGGGCCACCACAGAGAAGGCTCTTCCCCTAGGTCCCATCAGCCGGCATTGCTTAGTTGATGGGACCTTAGTCAACGGGACCTGTAGCATCCCCCACTGGGATGCGACAATGATTATATACATGAAAAATGGTCAGAAGCCACTTTTTTCAATGTAGTTGTAATTTCAATCAGTCACTAAACGAATTGCTTAAGTCAACGACTATCTGTGTCTCATTTCTCATTCTAATTAAAAGTGTTGTAGAAGACAATCATGTAAAAATGGCAGCAGAAGAATTCACAGAACTCCATCGGTTTACCCCCAGCCTTATTTAAGTAGCATCTCCTTTTTGTATGTCTGGTCTTATTTTGGGGGACGGACGGACGCCATTTATCATAACCAATCATATCTGATGAAGGAGGAGGAAAAATACCTTCCTTTTGTCCTACGCACCCTCTATGTGGCTTCCGACAACTGCAGATTTTTACATCAAAGTTATTAACCTCTGAAAAATAGAGGTTATAATAATGGAAGCAGTGACACACTTCGTCATGAAGGTCACAAACAGTGTTATTATAGTAAACTCAATGTTCTCTCTATGGAAATGGGGTAAAGAGCCTTTGTCATGTCCTACTTTGTGAAAAAAAAATGAAATTGGAATTCACATTTGCAGACGTTTCTTGACAGACGGCTCTCCAAGCGCTTTGCACAAACCAGAGGGAATAGGAGGCTATTAAACCACAGGCTTTTAAACATCAGTTTCTCAGTAGCTATGAATGATGAAAACATCGCTTCTTTATTTCGGGTGTCTTGTTATTTTTATTTTTATTTTGGGGCAGGAAGCTTCTGCCCAGATATCAGCTGCCCTGAGAGACCTTTTGTGCTGTGGCTATTTCCCTCTAACCCATCTTGCCAACTCCGTTAAAGTCAGATCACTGATACCTGTTGCCCATCACTGTGAGAAAACCATGTCTCTGTGAAGAGCTATCCAGGAAGTGACAGCCGCCGATCAGCTGGAGCTGCGCATGCATCTTCATTTCCGCCGGAGAAACTGTGTCCCACCCCGCCCTGCCTGCTGCCCACCCCTGGATACAGTCCTGAAAAAAGATACCCTAGTATGAAGCTTCTTCCCATCTGTATCCAGTGCACGGATTTTGTTTCGTGTTTAGTGTTAGGTGAACCGAACTTGCATAATTCGGGTCCGTGCAGAACTTTGCAGTGGGGCCTCTCTAGGAATCTCCTGGGAGGAAACAGGGCCTCCACCCTCCCTGTGGTTTCCCCAATCACACGCATTATTTGCTTTTACATTGATTCCTATGGGAAGAATGGCTTCTTCTTACAAACCTTTCTACTTAAGAACCTGGCCACGGAATGAATTAAGTTCGTAAGTAGAGGGACCATTGTATAGCAAAGAACCAACAAATATTCTTTCTATTTTTCCAAATGGAACCGGATTCATTATAGCATCAGCTTCATATCTATCCATCATCGCAGGAAAGTCCCACCCCTAAAAAAGTACCAGTTCTTTTCAACGATCTGGAACAAAATAAGTTACCTTGTCATGTTAAATCTCATGGCTGCAGGGCTCAGATCTGCCATAGCGTGTGAGGATTGCTTAAGCCCCAAACAAAACCAAGGAGCCATGTTGGAGAATGAGATTAAAGGAAATCACTTTTCACTGGATTCAATTAAAAAACAAGGGGAGAGAAGACATGTATCTTTGAAGGAGAGCAGTGCTTGAATTAATTAGGCTTAATCCAAACTGGCGTGCCTTGGGCTAAGAGATAAATCTAAATCCCAGTTTAAGGTCAGCCACATGTATATCATTAAGATGGGTTCCTAGGGAAGGAGACCATCTTTCCACAGTACCCTATTTTTCACAGTATAAGATGCACCTTTTTCTTCCCTAAAAGAGGCTGTGGGGTGGATGGGGTAACACTGTCCAGTTTCAAGTTGACCACCTTTAAGCCAGGCACATGATCAACAAGCCACTCCCACCTGGTCACATGGCTGGCAAGCCACACCCATAAAATAAGCCACACCAACAGTGTGGCAATTTTAAAAATTGCAGCCCTTCCCTGGATCAAAGCAATGAAAACTGCAGTTTAATGTTTCCAAATGTAAAATAATGCACAGGGAAAAGGAATCCTCAATCTGAGTATTGTATTGGCAGTTCTGCGTTAGCAAAAACGTCAGAAGAGAAGGAATTAGGTCAGGCGGTAGGAAAAGCAAGTAGAATGTTTGGCTGCATAGCTAGAGGTATAACAAGCAGGAAGAGGGAGATTGTGATCCCGCTATATATATAGCACTGGTGAGACCACATTTGGAATAATACTGTGTCCAGTTCTGGAGACCTCACCTACAAAAAGATATTGACAAAATTGAACGGGTCCAAAGACGAGCTACAAAAATGGTGGAAGGTCTTCAGCATAAAACCTATCAGGAAAGACTTCATGAACTCAATCTGTTTAGTCTGGAGGACAGAAGGAAAAGGGGGGACATGATTGAAACATTTAAATATGTGAAAGGGTTAAATAAGGTCCAGGAGGGAAGTGTTTTTAATAGGAAAGTGAACACAAGAACAAGGGGACACAATCTGAGGTTAGTTGGGGGAAAGATCAAAAGCAACGTGAGAAAATATTATTTTACTAAAAGAGTAGTAGATGCTTGGAACAAACTTCCACCAGATGTGGTTGGTCAATCCACAGTAACTGAACTTAAACCTGCCTGGGATAAACATAGATCCATCCTAAGATAAAATGCAGGAAATAGTATAAGGCCAGACTAGATGGACCATGAGGTCTTTTTCTGCTGTCAATCCTCCATGTTTCTATGGATAGATTATAGAGATAATGACAAGTAATAGTCACAAATAGCTTGCTCTTCAATTTTGTATTAGCTGCCAATTGGAGTACAAAGCGTTTTTCAAAGCATGGAATCTGGCCTTATCAAGTCCTATGCGCGAGCGTCCAATGTTATTTGGATAGATTAGATTGACCCTTGTTTAATCAGCTGGGCACATTCTTAATAAATCCCTCTTGAGCGCCTAGAGATTTTGTCACATGGATCTCACAAAATAGTCTGGTCGGAGACGTTCTGAGAACAGCGCGGGAAATGTATGACCCCCCCACATTGTATAAGGCTTGGTGGGAACTTAATGATCTCCATGTTGATCAATAATCCCGCGAAGTAGTTATGCCATAGATTGGGAAAGGAAGCCTTTTCTTTAGGAGGAAAAAAAGAGAAAGGTTTAAAGCAGCTGCTTATTCTGAAAAGGCAACAGGGCCTCGGCCAATAGAGAGACGTCTTTTGAGGCAGCCACAAAAGCTCCCTGCCTAAGTCCAGGGCCATTCTTGTTGGAACGGTAGTCCAGCATTCGAATCATCCCCCTCCTCTAATCTCGGGTGCTGCCTGGACAGGAACATCTGAACAGTCACAGCTGTGTGGAATAACAGCCGTGGCAAACGGGGGGGGGGGGGGTTGCCATGACTGGGTGACCTTTGCAAGTCCTCTCCACACAGGAGAGAGAAAGCTTTGTGTAACCAGGGCAAATAAGCCGAGTACACACGTGGATAAGCCTGAAAAACGGAGAGCGCTAAGGCCTAGGGCTGCTAACGGTAGGGGGCAGGGCTAATGTGTTGGGACCCATCGCTTGACGGCAGCCACCTTTAAAGATGCTTTCAGAAATGCCTGAATGGATCCCATAAATCTGAGCAGAAGTTGGACGGATCATTGCACCTTCACTTATTTACTCCTTAAATGAGAGATTAGGCTGAGAAATAATGGCCATTTTATGCATGAAGGTAAAGGTTTCCAGGGCCCAGTTGTGCCTGACCTCAGTGGTTTACCCACACACCATGCGGTCACTCTGCTAATTTCCACAATACTGTCAAACTATTTAGTAAAGCTGTACTGTTATAATGATTGTTCTCATCTTTCTTATTACCTATCTCCTTCTCTGCTTATGACTATTTAGCAATTTAGCATTGAGACTTATATTTTATTTATTTATTTATTAGATTTGTATGCCGCCCCTCTCCAAGGACTCGGAGCGGCTTCCAACAAACCTGGAGGTGATGAGGGCATGAGTGACTGTGGGCAGCGACTCCCGGTCCAAATGGGGCCGCAACTGATGCACCAGGCGAACCTGGGCAAACGTCCCAGGTTTTGTAACGTCCAGTCTCTATTTATTCTAAAAAAGGGACCTGGTTGCATTAGCATATGATGGAAAATAAAATGAAAACAAATATATTCTTTTCTATATTGCTTAGTCTGTCACATAAACAGCTTGATGTTGTAGCCCAGCACTGGGGAGTTCCTAGCCCTGCAGATGCTGT
Organism: Erythrolamprus reginae; assembly: GCF_031021105.1. Taxonomy (NCBI): domain Eukaryota; kingdom Metazoa; phylum Chordata; class Lepidosauria; order Squamata; family Dipsadidae; genus Erythrolamprus; species Erythrolamprus reginae. The sequence goes on from NC_091956.1 coordinate 86,267,603, forward strand.
TGGTTTCTAACTATGTTTTATACTGTTTATAATATTTAGCTGTCAGGCGCCTTAGGAATTTTGGAAGGGTGAAATGTTTATAGAGTGAAATAATATAAATAATATGCAGGTGGAACCCAAGGCTCTAAAATGATCCACTTTTTCTCAATGAAAATGATCTGGCCTGTGCGAAAGTTACTACAGGAAGCCCCAGAGAATGAAATATTAAAAGAGGCAAAATATCATCATCCCCCAAAGGGGAAATGGAGAAACGTTTCTTAAAGGCAGAAAGCAGCCCAGTCTTCCTGCATAGCAAAACAACCTCCAGCAAATGCCTGAAGTCTTTAGAAATTGGTACAGTGGAACCTCTACTTACGAACTTCATTCGTTCCACGACCAGGTTCTTAAGGAGAAAAGTTTGTAAGAAGAAGCCATTTTTCCCATAGGAATCAATGTAAAAGCAAATAATGCGTGCGATTGGGGAAACCACAGGGAGGGTGGAGGCCCTGTTTCCTCCCAGGAGATTCCTAGAGAGGCCCCACAGAGGCTTCTCCCTGCCTTTTCCAGCCCTGTTTCCTCCCAGGAGATTCTTAGAGAGGCCCCATGGAGGCTTCTCCCTGCCTTTTCCGGTTACAGTTTCCTCCCTAGAGAGGCCCCACAGAGGCTTCTCCTTGCTTTTTCCAGCCCTGTTTCCTCCCAGGAGATTCCTAGAGAGGCCCCACGGAGGCTTCTCCCTGCCTTTTCCAGTTACAGTTTCGGAGGCTCGGGTTTGTAAGTGGAAAATGGTTCTTGAGAAGAGCCAAAAAAATCTTGAACACTTGGTTCTTATCTAGAAAGGTTCGTAAGTAAAGGTGTTCTTAGGTAGAGATGCCATTGTATTTTGTTACCCGTTAAGAAATCCAGGCCAGCCAATTCATAAACAAAACATCTTCAGCTCCAACTGATAGGATTAAGAATTTACATTCCCCCACACACCCATATTCTAAAAACAGTGACATGACCTCTAGAATAGGGTTAATCCATCGCCATTAGAGTAGCTACACTACATTGCACAATCCCCTGCAGCATCTCAGAACCCTATAATTGCATCCCCATGGTCACATGATAGAAATTTGGATGCTTGGTTATTTGGCTCATATTTATCACGGTTGAAGTGTGTCAAACTGGATTTCTTCGAGGGCCGGATCAGCATGGTAGATCTCCTCCATGGGCCACACGGGGGGAAGGGAGGAGATGGGATGGACCTGCAACTCCCGGCAACGCCCTGGAACATCTACAACTTCTGGAGGCACCCAAAATTCATTTAACAAATGTCTCACTTAGCAACAAAAAATTGGCGGTCCATTGTGGTTGCAAATTGAGGACTTAGTGCTAGCTTTCTATGAAATTTATGTTTTTTAAGTAATCTTCTTCAGTTCACTGTTAGCAGAGCATTATCATAGCAGAATTGTGCAGCACAATGTATATTGGGCCCATAAATCACTGACTCCAATATAAGCTTATGTGTTTTATTTCTTCTTCTTGATGGAACTTGTTTTATGTTTTCACAAATACCAACTTCACAGCAGAACTACACTTCTCAAGTAATAACATATACAGTGGAACCCCGACATAAGAGCTGCTCTACTTAAGAGCAACTCGAGATAAGAGCTGGGAGGGGAGAGATATTTTTGTTCTACTTACAAGCCCAAATTCGAGATACAAGCGCCAAGGAGCTGTCTCCTGAAGCCAAACGCTAACTTCCGCGTTCGGCTTCAGGAGACAGCTGCGAAGCGGCGCGCGTGTTTTAAAAGGTTGCAGCCGGCCTGGGGGGCTCGGGGGGGTGCTTGCAGCTTTCTTTCTTGCTCTTTTTCTTTCTCTCTTTTACCTTCCCTTCCTCTATTTCTTCTTTTCTTTCTCCTTCCCACCTTCTTCCCTCCCTCCCTCCCTTCACTCATTCCTCTCTTACTCTCCCCTTTCATAAGTTTCCTTGCTTCCTTCCTCTGTTCCTGTCCCTTCCCCCTTTCTTTCTTTCTTTCTTTCTTGCTCTTTTTCTTTCTCTCTTTTACCTTCCCTTCCTCTATTTCTTCTTTTCTTTCTCCTTCCCACCTTCTTCCCTCCCTCCCTCCCTTCACTCATTCCTCTCTTACTCTCCCCTTTCATAAGTTTCCTTGCTTCCTTCCTCTGTTCCTGTCCCTTCCCTCTTTCTTTCCTTCCTTCCTTCCCACCCTCCGTCCATTCATTCACCCATTCCTCTCTTGATCGCTTAAAGCCGGTCCCTGGTGCAAAAAGGGTTGGGGACCTCTGTCCTACAGGATTGGGTGGCAGAGAAGTTGAACATATGTAAATTTAAAAGTTTAAGAAAGTTTACAAGTTAAGTGAAAGAAACTTCATTATTCATTTATATGTACATGTACATTTCTTCATTAAAAACATGTCTTTCTGCATAATTTAGACTAACTTTGTGAGTTTTTTGAGGGCTGGAACCAATTAAAATTATTTACATTAATTCCTATGGGGAAAAGTCGTTCGAGATAAGAGCTGCTCGACTTAAGAGCCCAGGTCCGGAACGAATTAAACTCGTATCTCGAGGTACCACTGTATACACAGTCCTTGTATTTCCTTCAGATCCTATCCTAATCCTAAATATTCTATCTATGAACATTATACTATATTCCCTTATGAACTGTAACATTATGAGAATACATCTGCTCTCAATCAACATACAAACGAATAGAATTCTCCCTCCCATCTTCCAAAACCGACTTTATACCAGTATGAAAATTAGCCCTCAAGTACCATTCAATTCCTCTGTTTCCATACTGTATACCAACACTGACCTTCACAAAATGCAGCAAAACTGAGCAGCCTTTCACAATCCGAGATTTTTTACATACATTTTGAGTGCAGATTCCAGAAATCCCTGTAATAACATGGCCTCTACTACATGGGAATTCCATGGAATTGCAGCCTAAGCACATACCCAAGGGTGCTGCATTGATGGGAGGTGGGGTTAATGACAGGTTCTGGAGAACCAGTAGGGGAAATTTGGAGTAGTTTGGAGAACTGGAGCATGGAGGTTTTGCAGCATCCTTTCCCCAGGAGTGGGGAGGGAATGGGAAGGTTGCAGTATCTTCTCCTGCCATACCCACCAAGCATTGAAGGGCTGCAAAAACTGTGTCCTATTTTGTGGGTGTGGCTTGCTGGTCATGTGACCAGGTGGGAGTGGCTGGACAATCATGTGAGCAGGGGGGTGGCTTAAAAGTCATGTGATTGGCTTAAAGGTGGCCAACTTGACGTCACTCATGTCAAGGGTTTAAGTTAGGGTGCCTGGCCTCTCCTCGCCTGCTCCCTATCTATTTACTATTACTGAACATCCAAAATATACTATTTAATTCTATGCCCTATGTGTATACTGTATACATATTACACACAGGCACACAAAAATATACAATACTTGCTATATAAAGTGTATGTGTACAGCTCTTCTAAAATTATATACATTCAACTCCATTTACTGCGATAGGAAAAACATACCCAGAGCCCAGAAGGGAAAAAAAGAAAAAAATTCAAATTTTTTCTACCGGTTCTGCAACCAACCCACGCCCACAGAACCGGTGGTAAAAACCAATGGATGTCACCACTGCTTAAAATGCCAGATGTGAAGGCAGGCGGGACTCCTGCATCCTTTATAACGGTGTGGAAGAAGAAATCTTGGCAGCTGCCGTACACTTTCCCTCTTGGCTGTGACGGCCAATTTTTTAATCAGTTCTGACCCTGGGCTATAACTGCAGCACCTGAACAGAACCTTATTAAAATAAATAAATTAGCCACACTTGCTGCTATTTAGTGCCTGTGTAAAGCTTCATTTGCTTTGCCGTCCCATTATAGCATTTGGGTTGTTTATAACCTCAAGAGGCCGAGCTGTAGAATATCCAAATGTTATGATATAAAGGAAAACGTCCTCCTCCCTTCGCAGGCCCAGACAATCGTTCATCTGTTTCACTAACTGCAGGGTAGTTTTCAAGGCTGGTATCTACCTCACGTTTTTGCACTTACAATGGTTCCTCCAGTGAAGGGCTGCAAAAAAGTTTCATACCACACTGTGGGCGAGGCTTATTTTGTGGGTGTGGCTTTCTGGCCACGTGACCAGGGGGAGTGGCTTGATGATCATGTGACCGGGGTGGCTTAAAGGTCATGTGACTGGCTTAAAGGTGGCCAGTTTGACATCACTCACATCTAGGGTTTGGGTTAGGGTGCCTGGCCTCTCCTCGCCTCCCTCTCTATTTACTATTACTGTACATCCAATATATGCTATTTAATTCTATTTATGTATCCCATATTTGTACATACATATTACACACAGGCACACAAAAATATACCTTATCTACTATATAAAGTGTATGTGTATGTACACTCACACGCATATGCACAGCGCTTCTAAAATTATACACATTCAACCTCATTGACTGCGATAAGAATTGTTCCTTATTTCTAGGTTGGAATCTCTCCTAGATCACTTTCCACCCACTATTCCTTGTCTGACCTTCGGGTATTTTGAAACAGACTATTGTAAGTTGAAGACCCCTTGAATGACAACCAACTTGTTGCAGTCAGGTTTTATTTCTTCCCAAATATGCTAAGAATCCAACATCTCAGGGGTTGCCCCAAAGAAGAAGGAGTCAACCTATTCTCCAAAGAACCTGAGGGTGGGACAAGAATCAATGGGTGGAAACTAAACAAGAAGTAACTTAGAACTAAGGAGAAATTTCCTGACAGAACAATTAATGCGTGGAACTATTTGCCTCCAGAAGTTGTGAATGCTCCAACACTGGAAGTTTTTTAAGAAGATGTTGGATAACCATCTACCTGAAATAGTGTAGGGTTTCCTGCCTAAATAGGGGGTTGGACTAGAAGACCTCCAGGGTCCCTTCCAACTCTGTTGTTGTTGTTATTGTTGTTAATAGTTGCAATTTTTTTTTGTTTACAAAATTGATTTTTGTTCTCTTTATTGGATGCTGTTTTCTGCTTCCGTTTTATATGAAGAAATATCCACCCATCATCCTCCAAGCAGCACTGAATTACTTGGGAAAACGGAGGGCCATGGCAATTGAAATAATCAATCAAGTGACATAAATAGGCACTGTAGTCTCTGCCGGGGGGGCGGGGGGGACCCAAGTTTTGTCCCAGGCAATCTACTGGGAGTTGGTGCCACCAGCAGCCTGGAATCCCTGTGGCTTCTGATAAAACTATTTTTTTAAAACATTTCTGACTTTCCTGTAATTATAAACCTACAGCCTGGCAGCCTTGATTTCATTGCCTCCAGGCTTCAAGAATCCTTAAAAGTTTTTCAGGTTCTTTTTTTCTTGCCTCTGATTGGAAATCAAAGTTACCTTGAGTTGAAAGATCTTAGAAGAAAATTATTTTTCTTCTATGTGTCACATTTCTCTCACACACACACACATATAGCTTTTCCTCCCCTCCCCTTTTCATCTTCTCCCCTGAATTTTAGGCATGGTGAGGGGGAGGAAGGAAGGGTCCGGCCGGCTAATATTTGATTCCGAACTTCTTTTGAACTGAAACAATTCCTCCATAATCTTACGGTGGTCTGCTGACTACGCTGCGAATCCAAAACGAATACTGATGAGATGCTATGAATGTTTTAACTGGAGCAGATACATCATTAGGAAGTAAAATCAATGCACCTGCACATGCCTACGCAAACCACATTACTTTAAAATGTCAGGAATAACCTTGCCTCTAATGATGCGAAATAACTTTCTTTGCGCGGGAAGCTCGGAAGGAGTAAAATCCGGAAAGATTACAAGGGCTTGGAAAAGTTGGAGGTGGGGGGAATGGGAAGACAGGGAAAAGAAAGAAGAAAGAGAAGGGGGGGACGAAATTTGAGGGGATGGGAAGTTTACAGGGAATCCTCGGCATACAACGGTTCGTTTAGTGACCGTTCAAAACTGCAACGATGCTGGAAAACGTGACTTATTTGACCAGGGAGGGGCAGCACTTACCTCTGTTTACCGGGACGCCTCCGGGAGGGCGGTGGGTGTGGGCGGGTGAGTGGCAGTCATGGGTGGGCAGACGGGGGTTGGGTGTGCGCACCCACCATGAGATGCACAGGAAGCAAAATCTCACACGAGGATGTGCACGACCATGAGAACTCAACGATTTTTGCCAGATTTCTTGCTTCTGCAATAAGTTGGAACTTTGAGGAGTCGCGTGACTTGAACTCTGATTTAGCTTGGATGCTGCCTGGAGTCTTGACAGTCCTGTTTTGACTTGAACGAAGGTGATAGTGCTGCCAATCTGGACCCCGACAGATGTCCTCCCACCCCATCACAGCGTGAACATGCAGCAATCCCACAGAGGCGTCTTAAAAAGATGAGAATTGCACAGCCGGCGGACTTACCGCCGGCAGAAAGTTGCGCCGAAGCACGGAAAACGCTGCTCCGGCGCTTGCACAATGGGTGGTGGTGGCAATCTCACTGTCAATGCAAGACCGCCATTCCTGGCCACACGCCACCAACGTGCATGGCCTCTTGGAAGGCATGGGCAGCCCAGGCGCACCCTATAAAAGGGGCTGTGTCACGGGACCTCCTCCTTTTCACCCCCAGCCATCCGAAGCGAACACTCACCCGCCCTCCTCTATCTTACAGTGTGCCTATATAGAATAGAATGGAATGGAATGGAATGGAATAGAATAGAATTTTTTATTGGCCAAGTGTGATTGGACACACAAGGAATTTGTCTTTGGTGCAGATGCTCTCAGTGTACATAAAAGAAAATATACATTTGTCAAGAATCATGTGGTACAACACTTAATGATTGTCATAGGGGTCAAATAAGCAAGGAAGAATCAATCAATATTAATAAAAATCTTAGGATACAAGCAACCAGTTACAGTGGGGTCACCTCTGGGGCCAAATAGGAATTTTTTGCGATCTCACCCAATGGGTAGTGGCCTTTTCCCCACATACTCCACACTGACTTTAAGGTGGACTTGGCTAGGGGGTGCGGTGCTATTTTAGTCACAATTTGGTTGATTTGGCAACCCTCTGGTCACTGGGATTAGCAGGTTAGATTAGATTAGATTAGATTTATTGGATTTATATGCCGCCCCTCTCCGCAAACTTTGGTTAGGGGTGGAAATGGGCAGTGGTAGCAACTCCACGTTCTCCTTTTGGGCATCTTTTCAAAGACGATGGTCCGCCTCTCGCCAGGAACTCTAGGTCTGCACGACCCCATGGGACTCACCTGATCCAATTTCCCGAGGGGAATTGGAGGGTGAGCTCCTCCCACCCGCTTCAAGGGCGTGGCTCGGATCCAGGTGAAAGTGGCTACCTTCACTTGGTTCAGCAAGGAGTTGTGCCCCATGGTTGCCAAGGGAGGTTTTTACCTAATTTCCGCCCCATTAGTTTTATTGGCCTCTGCAGGGTCCTTTTGTTTATTTGTTTGCAACAGTTAAAGTTATGTTAAATTAGTTAAATTCCAGCTCTTGTCTCTGCGTTATTATATCCATCCTAAGACATAGATCCATCCTAAAATAAAATACAAAAAATAGTATAACTGCAGACTAGATGGACAGTGAGGTCTTTTTCTGCCATCAGTCTTCTATGTTTCTATTATTCTGTATCCGGTGCAAATGTCCGAACAGTTTCTTGGTTATTTGTGAGCCACCTGTTCCATGATGAAAACGCCATTTGCAGCTAGTACTAAATGACCTGTAGAGGCTACTACGGCTAATTATAAAGGAGTGTTTACTTCAGATAACAGCGTGGAGCCAGTAACCTTGAAAAATGATCAAAGAAACTGCCTACAGAAGGAGGCTCCTTGGGTCCGGTCTCAGGGCAACTCAAAGGGACAGGGTCTCTGTTTACAAGCTGCTCCGATGGATTCCTTAAACGACTGACAGAGGGAGAAGGAGAGGGGGATTCCGACAGCTTTGGTCCAGACAAAAAGCAAGCTTGGAGTTGACAATTCATGGCAACGGGGGTGAACGTTCACTGGGGAAGAAGCTGGGACACACGGGCAGACTTTCCTTTCAGTTCCTCTAAAGAGACTAACAGAATAAAAGAGTTGGGAGGTGTAATAATACTCGATCCAGGCTGGTCCAGATACACAAAACCATGAACTTCTGAATTCTCCCCAGTGACCCATATGTAGCATACTTAACAGAAGGGACCTTGGAGGTCTTCTAACACAGTGTTTTTCAACCAGTGTGCCGTGAGACATGGTCAGGTGTGCCATGGGGAAATTAAACATGGGTCCCCATACTATGGCCCACGGAGGCCATTTATCTGGCCTGCCGCCAGCCGCCTCCGTCCAAACATCAACATTCCCCTCACAATCCCGCCAGCTATCAGCGACAGGAAGAATGGAGGGACAGGGAACGCTCACTGACCAATCACCTTCTAGGATTCATCCCGACCACTAGCAATGAACCAATAGCAGGCTGCCTCTCGTCCACACCCAGGAAGGTCCCCGCTCGGGCTGCCACGCAGTTGTCATTGTGTGGCCGTGGCGAGTAGTTGAAGCTCCTCCCCCTCCCCATTTTCCCGATTTCTAATCGTGGTTTAAAGCTAAAGTTTGCTGATCTTCCTTCGGACAGTTTTTGGTCATCTGTCGCCAAGGAGTTCCCCATCCCGGCCAAGAAAGATCGCTCCTGTTTTCAACCACCTATCGATGTGAGCTGAGCTTCTCAAGCTGGACTGCGATGAAAAAGATGGAGATCCAGAAGCTGAACAGATACAAGCAAAGGACCTCAATTTTGAGACCATTCCAGTCTCATCTCTCTGTACATAATTCAGGTTGTCCTTTCACATGCTCACATGAGGAACTGTTTGTGATAAGTTAAACCAATCAATGACAAGCCATGATTTTAAACTTGTGCCGGTGTTCTTTGTTAATCACAACTTAGCTGTTGAAACCAGTTTTGGAAGTCATATTAAGCTTGGATTGGAGAGGGATGTGTATGTTGTGGAAAACAGAGTGAAATTAAAACCAGAGCAGCTGGGTCAGTAAAACATCCTAATGGAGTTCATAAGACCCTCCAGCATCATGAGGACTATCCGCCTGATCAAAACACACACACACACACACACACACACACACACACACAGAAGGCTCTAATTGATGTACTGAGCTAAAGAGATGAGAGGCAGCAACGTTTGCTCCGTGCTGAAAAGAGATAGCAAAATTAACGCTGCCTGCATTGTAGGCCATGTAATTGAATTGTCAATTATGTTTTCCAAAATTGTCAATTACGCCAGGCCCTCCCAAATGGATGGAGTGCCACAAATTACAAAGCAATCTCTCACTTCTCAGTAGCCTCTTAATAATAATCTACATCTCCCAAAGGGCCTCAGTGGAACCCAAAGATCGTGACTGGGTTTTTAAAACGGCCTGTCCTGTTTTTTATCACCATTCCTCGAATTTGCATCTAGGAAAACAATGAGAGTGGGAGCTATCAGCTTCTTGGATCGACTAGCAGGACTGATTGCTCTTTCTCTCTCCACCGCGCTCAGAAATAAATGTGATTGTTGATGCAGCCATTTGCTTCTGCGGTAAACATTGAAATGAGAGAGGGATGCTTTAAAGGAGATGTAATGAATTTTGATCCATGCAGAATATAAATTACTCCAGCTTTTTAGCTCTTTGAGATCACACGGCAGTCGGCCATATTTTTACTGCTTTTAAATTGGAAGGAAGGAAGGAGAGAGAGAAAGAAGAAATGGGGGGAGAGAGAAAAAGAATGGAGAAAGGGAGGGAGGAAAGAAGGGAGGAGGAAGGAAGGAGAGAAGGAAGGAGAGAAGGAAGGAAGGAAAAGAAAGAAAGAAAGAAAAAAGAAAGAGAAAGAAGGAAGGAAGGAAAAGAAAGAAAGAAGGAAGGAAGGAAAGAAAGAAAGAGAGAGAGAGAAGGAAGGAAGGGAAAGAAAGAAGGAAGGAAGGAAGGAAGGAAAGAAAGAAAGAAAAAAGAAAGAAAGAAAGAAAGAAAGAAAGAAAGAAAGAAAGAAAGAAAGAAGGAGGAACAAAACTCTAAGATAATAGTGAGCAATATATCCATTGTTAATGAGAAGGGGGAAAAGAATAAAAAGATTTGTTTTCACTCATGAAAAAAAAATATGCTGTTTGGTTTTTAAATATATGATAGGGTTTTATATGCTTCTTTTAATATTAGATTTGTTTTGTTATAATATTGTTTTTATTGTTGTGAGCCACCCCGAGTCTTTGGAGAGGGGCGGCATACAAATCTAATAAATAATAATAAAATAATAATAATAACATATAAAATGCACTATAACAGAAAAGGGAGGGAAAGCCAATTTCCATTTGTACTGGAAGGTAGAAACATTCTGATAAATATTTTGAAAAATCCAGGTGCTCATTTAAATGCTGCAAACAGTGTTGTTTTGATTGCTTATTTATTTAGAAGCCTGGTAATTGCAGGTGCCACTCAACTTGTTAAATGGAAGCGTTCCAAAGTAATGAGGATTTGAACTGGATTCAGGGTGGTTTTTTAAAAAAATAGACTTATGGTATTTTGAAACTTCACATTCAATTTATTCTGAAGTTATTAAGTAAATTCATATAATTTGGAAAAAAGAAATATCTCTGCTGTGATATGAAAACAAAAGATGTGATCCAGAATCCTGACTGGTAAAATCTCAATAGATTTCTTGATGCTATGATAACCAAGATGTTAAACCACAGCCTGAGCTTTGATCTCATTCCCTGAGAATGTCCAGCCCCAGCATATAACTTTTATATACAGTACTGTTGTTGCTCTTTAGCCCCATCTAGTGGCTGGGGAGACAAATACCAAATAGGCCTCCACCCTCCCTGTGGTTTCCCCAATCGCACGCATTATTTGCGTTTACATTGATTCCTATGGGGAAAATTGCTTCTACTTACAAACTTTTCTGTTTAAGAACCTGGTCACGGAACAAATTACGTTCGTAAGTAGAGGTGCCACTGTACTTGGTTGTACAATTCATACTGTTTTTGGAGACTATTTGTTTTCTGCAAGTTGTAATCATTTCTGCCTTAAATTGCTGACACGATTTTGGGGAAACTTCAATGATGCAGCATTGTCACTTAGCCCATGTCAAGAATCATTGACATGCATGGAGAGAAACTCATTAATGGGCCACATTTTGAGAAAACTTAATGGTAACTTCTTCTTTGAAACTGAGTCTGATAATCTGTGAAATTTTAGATTGATCCGTCAGTATCAATTAGTACAAGGCCTGTGCAGGTTGTCAGTTTCCGGTCTAGCAGAAAAAGTCAGAAGACCCATCAAGTCTGAACTTCCTTCTCAAAATCATTGACATGATGTGAACCCGTAATAACATCGTTTCCAGCAGTTGCATTATTGCCCATTTTTCTTTCAGAAGTTTGTGAATTGTGAAGTCTTCTATTCTAGTATTGTGAGGTCAAATGGTTTTCCTTTTAAAACAAATGACAAGCTAATTCATTCAATCTGTTGAAGACTACACTTTGCCTTGTGGGTCTTTGCAGTCTTTCTAGACATTAGGGTTTAAATGCTAATAAAGAGCTTCGCATTTTTCATTCTGATTGATCTGATCAAGCCTATGGATTTCCAAATCCGAATTCCCTTAAGAAAGGGCTATAGACTTGCAAATGTAGGGTATAAGCTTCTGAAGGGCACCTGATCCTCACAATAGTTCTTAAAGAATAATTGAGAATTGTTTTGATTTTTTTTTTGTTAAGAAGTAGGGATGGAATTAATTATTCCCTTGAGAAACTCAACATCATTAAAAGAAAAGGATTTGCACTGCAACAGGGAAACTTTTACAGGCAGAATGTTTTAATATTCTGTGTTTTTCTTCCCTTCTGCAAAACATTGTAATGAACCAAGTTACAGTATTTACCTGGAAAGAGATTGAAGCGGCTGAACCTGAGGAAGTGGAAAAGGTGCAAAAAAGGGCAACAAGAAGGATCAAGGAAATAGAGCCCCTCCCCTATGAAACCAGGTTGCAACGCCTTGGTCTCTTCAGCCTTGAAAGACGGCATTGAAGGGGGGACCTGATCAAAGTGTATAAAATCCTGCATGGGATAGAAAAGGTGGATAGAGAAAAATTATTTTCTCTATCCCACAATACTAGGACAAGGGGGCCACTCCCTAAAGCTCATAGGTAAGAAAGTGAGGACAAATCAAGGGAAATATTTCTTCACCCAGAGGGTCGTTGGTTGATGGAATTCACTTCCAGAAGAGGTCATGACAGCTGTCAGCCTTGATAGCTTCAAGGCAGGATTAGACAGATTCATGGATGCCAAGTGTATTGGTGGTTATTGGAATGGATGTCCATGTACCACCTCTACGTTGGTTGAGGCAAGCAGGATTCTCTTGAGTACCACTTGTTGGGGGTCAAGGGAAAGGGAGGGTCTTGCCTTCTCCTTCTGCTCAAGATCCCCATGGACAATTGGTGGGCCACTGTGTGACACAGAATGCTGGACTCGCTGGGCTTTGGCCTCACTCAGCATGGCTCTTCTTATGTCTCTTCCCTCCTTCCTTCCTTCCTTCCTTCCTTCCTTCCTTCCTTCCTTCCTTCCTTCCCTCCCTTATTGAAACAGATGTTCAAGTGCCGCCTCTATGTTGGTTGAGGCAAGCAGGATTCCCTTGGGTCCCATTTGTTGGGGATTGAGGGAAAGGGAGGGTCTTGCCTTCTCTTTCTGCCCAAGATCTCCATGGACAATTGGTGGGCCACTTGGTGACACAGAATGCTGGACTCGATGGGCTTTGGCCCGATTCAGCATGGCCCTTCTTATGTTCTTATGAAGTGGAAAGATTCTTCTAATTGTAAGGTTAATCACCTCTGTATTTGATCCTTGATCTTCATGGTCAAGAAAGAAGACGTGAGATTGGGTCCAGGCAATGGTTAAGTTTTCCTTGGGGCAGGTTGAGTATTCTACTGGCTTTTAAGGAAAGACCTGTGTTTAAAGAATCATCACTCAACCCAACCAATCTAGACAGTTTTCATCCAATTTCCAATCTTCCCTTTTTAAAGGAAGATTGTGGCGATGTCCTGCTTCTGGTTTCAATTATATTCTCTCTCACACACACAGTTGCTATGATCATCAGTAGTTTACTCAAGTCTGAGCAGATAACAGCAGACAAGGAATAGAAACCAACATGGATGTTTGCCTGAGTGATTTTAGCAAGGGTGTTCAGAAGACAAGTCAGAATCCACTCCAGGACTCTAAGAGTCAGGTCAGGATCATCATCCACTCCAGAATTTTACACGTAGAATCTCCACAAACGTCAAACTTTTAATGATACCTGCGAAGTTGAATAACTAGAGCGCAGGTGAGACCATATTTGGAATAATACTGTGTTCAGTTCTGGAGACCTCACCTACAAAAAGAGATTGACAAAATTGAACGGGTCCAAAGACGGGCTACAAGAATGGTGGAAGGTCTTAAGCATAAAACGTATCAGGAAAGACTTTGTGAACTCAATCTGTCTAGTCTGGAGGACAGAAGGGAAAGGGGGGACATGATCGAAACATTTAAATATGTTAAAGGGTTAAATAAGGTCCAGGAGGGAAGTGTTTTTTAATAGGAAAGTGAACCCAAGAACAAGGGGACACAATTTGAGGTTAGTTGGGGGAAAGATCAGAAGCAATGTGAGAAAATATTTTTTGACTGAAAGAGTAGTAGATGCTTGGAACAATTCCAGCAAACATGGTGGGTAAATCCACAGTAACTGAATTTAAACCTTCCTGGGATAAACATAGATCCATCCTAATATAAAACACAGGAAATAGTATAAGGGCAGATTAGATGGACCAGGAGGTCTTTTTCTGCTGTCAATCTTCTATGTTTCTATGTTTCTAACTCATCAGCAAATGTCTACGGAGATTCTCAATCATTCAGATTAGAGCTAAGAGGCAAAACATTTTCTGATAATAATAATAATAATAATAATAATAATAATAATAATAATAATAATAACAACAACAACAACAACAACAACAACAACAACAACAACGATATAATAGCCCAAGAAAGTCCAATTGCTTTTTGCCCAAAAAACCCCTGATTTTGTTTACAAGTATATGTCCTGTTGCCCTATGTTAGTAAAATAATAATTCCCCTGCTAGCAAATCCTTCAACAGTCTCTATGAGCTCAGCTGCAACTGTTTGCTGTGATGGTTAAGATTAAGATAAGCTGGGTCTTATTCTAAGTATGCCTTTACTGGGAATAAGCAATTGTTTTCTATACATAAAAATAGATAACGGGCCAATTTATATGGATTCACATGTCTTCCTCCTTCTGGTTGCAAGATCATTATGATGCTTGGCACTTCATAGCCGTGAATAGATAACGAAACATGAGAGAATCACATTTATTCCAACAGTGAAATAAATATTGTGCCACAAAACTGAGGGGAATATTCGCTTTTTCTTGTAGAGGAGCGCCCTCAAGTGGTTTCATTCCAAAACGCAATTCCAGAATTTATTTATTGATTGATTTTGTCCAATACAAGTGAAGGTTTTAGTGGGTATACACATAGTAAAATACATAATGAAGGTTATAGAGGAGATACTCATAGTAAAATATATCTAAGAAAGAATAGAAGAGAAGATATATTAATAGAACATATCAATGAAAAAAGAGAAGAGATATAGGAATAGAAGAAAGGTAGAGGAGATATAGAAGAGCAATAGGACAGGGGACGGAAGGCATTTCTAGTGCACTTGTACTCTCCCCTTACTGACCTCTTAGGAATCTGGAGAGGTCAACCGTGGATAATCCAAGGGTAAAGTGTTGGGGGTTTGGGGATGACACTATGGAGTCCGGTCGGTAATGAGTTCCACGCTTCGACAACTCGGTTACTGAAGTCGTATTTTTAACGGTCAAGTTTGGAGTGGTTAATATTAAGTTTAAATCTGTTCAGTCCACATTCTGTCAGCATATTCACTGCATGCGCAAAGCGTTCTGTCCATGCGCAGAGGGTAAAAGAACCCAAAGGGCGGTGTCCAGGTGGGTGGGCGGAGCCTCACGCTCCCTTCGCGACTGGCTCTTCAGTGACTCAATCGAACCGGGGGCATTTCACCCGTGATGGGTCCGTGTGTCAGAACTGTATGATAATGAAAGCTGTAATTTAAATGACTGCCTGGAAGAGAAATTCTGCCTTTTCCTTCTTCAGATTCTCATTCAGGCGAATGAAACTGAAGTGACTTCTAAATTTTTTTCCCTAGAAATAGAAAATTTCAGGATTTTTTCTTTCTTGAGTAGAATGAGATCTACTTGAATGTGTGCTCTAGTATAATGCCCAGTTTTATCATGACCTTAATCCAAGGGTATCAAACTCACGTCTTCAGGGCTGAGTCACATGACCCATCAGGGTTTTTTTCTTCTTCGTTAAACCGGGCATGGGTGTGGCCAGAGGTGGGCAACTATGGCAACATTACGACCAGAATGGCTGGCTCAGGAATTCTGGGAGTTGAAGTCCACAGGTGGCAAAGTTGCCTCTCTAAAGGATGCAGGTCTACCCCATTTGTGAGGAATCCTCCTTTTCTTAATCCCTGTGTGTTGTTCTTTAATGTGATTTCACTAAAGTATCTAGTTGGTGTTGTGGTTGGCTCTGGGCCAGTTCCTGCTCCGAGGACTCTGGGTGTTGGTTTGGGAGAATCCTCACGTTCTCAGAGACCGGTTTTGCTGCCAACAGCTTCAGATAGTGAGGATTCTGTGTCAAGGGCAGACTCTGGGAGTGAAGCAGGATCGGATGATGAGGTAGTGACAGGCAGCCCATTAGCTAATGACCCCATTAGTGAATCATCATCAGACTCAGAGGAAGATGGATTCATAGATGCTCGTAGGTGCAGGTTTATGACAAGAAGGGAACAACTGCACAAGTATTATAGAAGATAAGGGAGAACACCTGTGGCTGGGGCTATTAGGGTAATGAGGCTGCTGATAAATTGCCAGCGTCGTTGACAGCGTGCGTGGGAGATTCTCCGTTTGGAGAAGGACGAGTGTTGTTTGATTTGGACTGTTCCAGGATTTACAAAGACTTTTTGGATATTTCACAGTTAAGTACATCTTGAGGACTCTTGAAGGGGGTGGCTGTGACGCCTTCACAGCTGCCTTTATCTGCTCTGCTTTTGTTTTGGTTTTTCGCAGCATTCCAGGCTTGTGGTTTGTGGGAGAGCACTTTGGCTGTTTAAAGTGCGTGCGTACAATACTTTTGTTTTGATAAACCGACTCTCTGTCTACTTTACAACAGTGTGTGTGTGTTTGAATTTACATTTCTGACTTAATTGGGGCTCGTAACGTGAAGCCCGGCATAACAAATATTAATTTAATTTCTTTGACTTATATGCTGCCCAGTCCCATGGGACTCACTCATCATAGTACTTCTCATTAATTGGTTCACATAATGAATATCAAAAACTATGATCACGGAGGCTTCCCAACCTGTGGGCCAGAGCCCACTAGCGCATGCACAGACCCCCACTCATGCAAGCATTACCACAAGTGTCGTGCAAGTGGTAGCACCACCACGAGCGCCACACAGAAACCAGTGTCACTACAAGTGTTGCCGGGGTGTAGCCACAAACATTGCACATTGCTGCTCATTTGTGTGCATAGACTGCCCCTCCCCCACAAGGCCACTGATCCAGAAAGATTGGGCCGATCCGATGTAGTGAGTCACAATGTAACTGACACTGCCATGTTTCATTTTGTGCGTTGAATACCAAGAAATGATGAGTACTGGCGCCAAAATTGTTCAACATGTGTTGGGTTCCAAATTCGATGGAACAAAGCAGTTGAGTAGCACTGTACTAAAATCGAGTCAAGTGAAATACTTTCTATTTGTCCATCACCTTTTAAAACTATTTTTTCAGCAAAATACCATGAAAAATGGGGGTCATTTCATCTGCATACTTTTCATAGTATTTAAGTTAAATATAGGAAGGTTGACCTATCCATGAATGGGCTTACACATGTGTACATATGGCAGCCTTGATTTAATTGAGTCCATTTCTTTAAAAAAGCAGCATTATTTGTAGGCTCTGGTAAAAGTAAGTAATTTTTAGCAGATGCTCACTGAAAATAATATAATTTTGGAAACTTCCTTTCTAAATATTAAAACATTAGCTTCTATTATATTCTCAGGTTTAGTTCCCTTTCATGTTTGAGAAGAATTTCATATAATCATATTTTTCTCTACTTATTGCTAGGCAACATTGTCTCAGGCTAGATGTTCAATATAAAGGATTTCATCAACAATTTTGTATTTTCCTAGATTTATCTAATAAGTAATCAGTTCCGTAATATATAAAAGGAATACTCAAGTTAATTAAAAAAAATGTGGCCTGTAGTTTTTGGTTAGGGGTTGTTGGGGTTTTTTGCTGTCTTCCTAGAGATTTTTCCACCTACCACTCCTCCAGTTTCTGCCGGGTCTAAAATTAGCATTACAATTCAAACAATAATCTAAATTGGCTGCTAGCAGCACAGCTGCGAAAGGAGGCAAAATATTTAATATTAATCTATTTCAACAAGTTTAATAAGTTGTGGGTAAACAGAGTCCCTTTTGCTCGCTAGAATCAAGGTTTTAATTAGTTTTATAGTGTTTCAAATTAGATTGCACAATAATTTTCTAGACTTATATTTTGATGAGCCTGGTCAATTGGAGTTGCAACATAGCTAAAATTAGTACAATGTAGTTGATTTAAAACAATATTTAGGCTTGGCTTATTGAGAATTTGGAGTGTTTTTTTTAAAGACAGAATAATAATTTAAAAATAGCCGAGGCACCAAACAAGAAGAAGGGAAACTTCTGTGCTACCTTTCTGCATTTGATAATCTTCCCCCTTTCCTAGGTGGAGAACCACTGCAAAACAGGCCCCCCCACTCCCATCCCCTCCAGCTGGTCGATGGTATCGAAAGCCGCTGGCAGGCAAAGAAGCACCAGGACAGAGGACAAGCCTGCCAGAGATCATCCATCAGTGCAACCAAAGCAGTTTCCGTGCTGTCGCCGGGCCTGAATCCTGACTGCTGAGGGCTACTGCTGGGGGGCAGAAGGGATCGTACCAGTAGCAACCCACCACTACCCCAAGATGAAAGTTTGAGCAACTCCATTGTCAACCCAGAGATGGAATCAAGAACTCCGGTGTCAGGGATGAAAGATCTGGATCATTCGTAAAGTTGCAGCTCAGAAAATTTTTTAAGCCTAGGAACAAGAATCTAATCAATGGTCAACATTAAATTGGTGCTAGCTAAGGCCTATGGAATTCAAGGGTCTCTTTGCAATGCAAGGACTCTAAACAGATGACGCGTTTAACTCCACCTCCCAGCTCTGCCTCCTTTTAGGCAGGGAAATTTGTACATCAACAATCCCAGCTGATCAGTAGACCCCAATGTAATGGACAGGGTCTCACATCTAAACTATTAATGACTAGCTGACTACCCAGCACTGCCTGGGTATTTTTAAATCCTAATCACCCCTGCCTCCTGCACATGTGTGCATGACCCCCCCCCCCCCTCTAATAGTCATTTAGAAAAATCATTTCTTAGTAAACACCTAGAAGCCAAGAGAGACATATGTGGCAAATATCAAGCTAGTAGCTTTTATGGTTGTGGAGATTTCGTAGTGAGTGGTTTTCATAGATATAGATAGATAGACAGACAAATGGACAGACAGACAGACAGACAGACAGATTTTTAGAAGTAAAAGGAAGGAATATAAAATTGATTTATTTGATCAAGTTTAAAATAGTTATGTTGTTATCTCTGATCATCCATCATAGACTTTTTCTGATACCAGGACTGAACTGATGATGCCTTATGGGTAAAATACGGGAAGAAGAGAACATTTATTGTATTTTAAGAGAAGGTGATAGGCTACTAAAATTGTTTATACTTGTGATGAAGGAAGAAGTCACTTCTTTACTTTCTTTTTCTTTTGTACATTGCTATTTTTCTTTGTTCTTTTCTGTAGCTTCTGTTTTTTATTCTTTTGATTTTCTAGTTTGTGTTAGTTTGCAATGCTGGCTTTAATTAAAAATACTATAATATGTAATAAATTCCTATTAAAAACACATGGGTATCTAACACATCATTGTAATACAATTATAATGTATTATACAGGCTGGCACTCACCATTCTGGAATATATAAAAAGTCATAATACTTCTCAAAGCGATGTGATATGGGGATTAATTTACAAAATGCCACAGTATCTTTTTTTGATTTCCAGGTTTGATTATAATATCTACCATAGAACCATTTCTCCTTCCAAGTTGAATGGGGTCTTGTGTCTTTTCTGCTCCTAGCTAATATATGTCCACTTCAATTTGCTTCTGGGCAGTATAAAAGGGTTTTATTTAACCCCCAGGATCTGTGGCAAAGTGGATTTAATGAACACTTCGGAGTCTTGCGATTCTTCAGAGACAAATACATATTGCAACTTCATTTAAAGTGCATTTTATAGAGTGGCAGAAATCTGCTTTATATGGAGTCCAAGGTGACTCATCTATATGTTCCATAGGACTGTGATCGATTTTAATTTCTCCCAGGTCATATTGTCTAGGAACCCTGCAATATACAAACCATGTGGATACTTTGGCTATAAAATTAATCTTTATTGTCCACAGGTCATAAGAGTGAGGACAAGGTCTGTCTGAGGGTTGTTATGCACGGACAGCATGTCCTAGCAAGGCTACTGACCATTTCTCAAAGCAAGAACCCACAGTGACATGTTCTGCCCATACCCAACCCATGCGGAAGCTGATTCAATACTGCAGAAAAAACCATGGCTGCCAACCTGCCTTCCATTGAGGACCTGTAGACTGCACGAGTCCAAAAGAGGGCCGTGGAAATATTGACTGACCCCTCACATCTGGACATAAACTGTTTCAACTAACCCTAACCCTAACCTACTTACCAAAGCTTATAAAACTTTCGCCAGACCCATCCTCGAATACAGCTCATCTGTTTGGAACCCATATCGCATCTCAAACATTAACACCCTCGAAAATGTCCAGAGATACTTCACCAGAAGAGCCCTTCACTCCTCTACCCGTAACAGAATACCCTATGAGACTAGACTTTCAATCCTGCGTCTAGAAAGCTTAGAACTAAGACGCCTCAAACATGATCTAAGTATTGCCATCTCCTCTCTTCTTCTTCTCCTCCTCCTCCTCCCCTCCTCCTCCTCCTTCTCTTTCTCAAATTTAATCACCCATACTACGTACTCAAGTTCACATTGATATTATTATCTGAACACTCCAAGATTACCAACCCCTTAAACTGCCTCTAGAAAACATATGTCGCTCTGAGTCTTTGGAGAGAGGCGGCATACAAATCTAGTAAATAAATAAAAATAAAATAAATAAATAAATACGTCAATCATTTCACCCTTAGTTTAATGTCACAGATTGACTTGAGAGGAGTCAGGATGGCTGGTTTTAGGCACAACCATTGTTTGCAGTGGAAAACGCAGTGCAAACAAATTGAGAGGTTTCTGTTTTCTCTAAGCGGCTTCATCTCGCTTTTCCCGAATTAATGGATACTTGAAACGTTGCTTGGTGACCCTGGTGTACGCAGTGTTTAAACAACTATCCCCAGTCTGGGCATAAATGCTTCCTACCTCATCAGCTTCAATCCTCCAAGTTTTCCTACCGCAGTGATGGCGAACCTTTCTTCCTCAGGTGCTGAAAAATAATAATAATAATAATAATAATTAATAATAATTTATTACATTTGTATGCCGCCCCTCTCCGAGGACTCGGGGCGGCTTACAACAACATAAACAGTGTACAAATCCAATTTTAAAATCCAATTTAAAACCCTTATAATAAAATAAAATAATCCCACAACCAATCAAACCATACACCAGAGAACTGGCTCAGGGGCATGGCAGTGCGCATGCGTGAGTGCCCACACCCATAATTCAATACCTGGGGAGGGTGAAAACAGCTTCCTCCACCTCCACCCCCGGAGGCTCTCTGGAGGCTGGAAATGGCCTGTTTCCCAACTTCTGGTAGGCCCAGTAGGCTCACGTGTTTTGCCCACCCCAGGCTCCAAAGGCTTCTCTGGAGCTGGGGGAAGGCAAAAATGTCCCCCTCCCCCGGAGCCTCTTTGCAAGCCAAAAATCAGCTGGCCGGCACGTTGGAGCAGAGCTAGGGCAACAGCTCACATGCCAGCAGACATTTTATTTTTATTGATTGATTGATTGATTGATTTTGTCCAATACACAATGAGGGTTTTAGTGGGTATACACATAGTAAAATACATAATGAAGGTTATAGAGGAGATACTCATAGTAAAATATATCTAAGAAAGAATAGAAGAGAAGATATAGGAATAAAACATATCAATGAAAGAAGAGAAGAGATAGAGGAATAGAAGAAAGGTACAGGAGATATAGAAGAGCAATAGGACAGGGGACGGAAGGCACTCTAGGGCACTTGTATTCGCCCCTTACTGACGTCTTAGGAATCTGGAGAGATCAACCGTAGATAATTCAAGGGTCAAGTGTTGGGGGTTTGGGGATGACACTATGGAGTCCGGTAATGCGTTTCACACTTCGACAACTCGGTTACTGAAGTCGTATTTTCTACAGTCAAGTTTGGAGCGGTTAATATTAAGTTTAAATCTGTTGTGTGCTCTTGTGTCATTGTGGTTGAAGCTGAAGTAGTCACCGACAGGCAGGACGTTGCAGCATATGATCTTGTAGGTCCATGTCGCACATGGCTCCATGTGCTACATGTTCTACATGGACCCACAAGATTATATGTGCCACATATATGTGCCAGATAAAGAGCTCAAGGTCCTCTTCGAACACAATGGACAAACATCAAGTCTAGCTGTTGTTGTTATTGCTATTTGGGTCACCTGAGTGGTGCAAATGGGTGTGGAGTCTTCTTGGAACTGTTGAAAGGATTGTGTTGTACACTGGAGATAGATGATGCCATATCCCCCCCCCCCCCTCTGTTGAGCGAGGGCTGCTCCATTTTGGCCTCTTTAACCCCTCTTTCAAACCAGTGATCCTCTCCATCCAAAAGATGGACTTTGTTGTTTCCATATTTTACAAACTATGCTGTGTAACTATAAAGTAATAAGAAAGTGGGATGCCAGTTGTGTTAGAGATCTCCAAACTCATCCTGCTTATTTATATGTTTGTTTGTTCATTCACTCATTTTAATTTATATGCTGCCCAACTCCCGAAGGACTCTTGGCAGCTTACAATAAAAAATACTGAATATTTACAATGTTGAAAATTCAGAAGTCCATTGAAGAAAATAGTTGTCTTTTTGTCAGATTGGGCAGCCTTTTCATAGCTGAAGTTTTCATATCTGAAGGGGGGACCTGATGGAAACATTTAAATATGTTAAAGGGTTAAATAAGGTTCAGGAGGGAAGTGTTTTTAATAGGAAAGTGAACACAAGAACAAGGGGACACAATCTGAAGTTAGTTGGGGGAAAGATCAAAAGCAACGTGAGAAAATATTATTTTACTGAAAGAGTAGTAGATCCTTGGAACAAACTTCCAGCAGACGTGGTAGATAAATCCACAGGAACTGAATTGAAACCTGCCTGGGATAAACATATATCCATCCTAAGATAAAATACAGGAAATAGGATAAGGGCAGACTAGATGGACCAGGAGGTTTTTTTCTGCCATCAATCCTCTATGTTTCTAAGTCCCATTTCTGCTCTGTACTTAAACTCATTTTTCCAAAGGAAACGCAGACACCGGATGTAGCTTCAAATTGCTTTGGGGCTCAGTTGTCTTTGATTTTTTTTTTTAACATTAAGTCACACTAGATGCTATTTTTCAACTTTGTTGTGCATGGTTTCCATGACAATAAACTTCAATGGGCTTTATTCCAGCCACTGCAGAGACACAAGACAAACTAGTCACCCGTTGAAAATGAGTCCTTTAAAAGTCTGATCTCTGCAATTTAATACGAGCAATGAGATTGAGGGTTTTATTTTTAAAAAACCCACAACTTTTATTTCTTCAATAGTTGGAACAATTAAATGCATAGGATAAAAGGAAGCAGCTGAGAAATTAGTTCCAAAGAAGAAGTATGAGATATTACAGGCAGCGCTCGACTCAAAATCATTTGTTTACTGACCATTCGAAGCACTAAAAAAAAGTATCTTATTTTTATTTTATTTTATTTATTCAATTTCTTTTATGCCGCCTTCTCCTTAGACTTGGGGCGGTTTACAACACATCAGCAATAGCGCTTTTTAACAGAGCCGGCCTATTGCCCCCACAATCCGGGTCCTCATTTTACCCACCTCGGAAGGATGGAAGGTTGAGTCAACCTTGAGCCAGTGATGAGATCTGAACCGCTGACCTACAGATCTAGCAGTCAGCTTTAGTGGCCTGCAGTACCGCACTCTACCTGCTGCGCCACCTCGACTCATTTTGGCTTATGACTGTTTTTCACATGACTGTTGCATCATCTCCCTGGTCATGTGATCAAAATTCAGATGCTGGGCAACTGACTGATATTTATGATGGGCTGCCGTATCCTGAGGTCATGCGATCCCCTTTTGCGACCTTCTGACAAGCAAAACCAATGGGGGAGCCAGATTCACTTAACAACCAAGTTACTAATTTAACAACTGTGCTGATTCACTTAACAATTGCAATGATTCACGGTGGCATGAAAGGTTGTAAAATGGGGCAAAACTCACTTAACAACTGTCTTGCTTAGCGACAGAAATTTTGGGCTCAATTGTGGCCATAAATCAAAGACCACCTGTAAATACATTTTGGTTAAGAACTATGCTTCTATTTTTGCAAAGGCAGCCCTCAACATACAACCAAACTTTAAAGATATTATTATTATTATTATTATTATTATTATTATTATTATTATTATTATTATATTAGGTTGGGGAGCACTGGACTAGAAAACCTCCGAGGTCCCTTCCAACTTTTGAATGGCAATCCGTCTAGGAAAAGGCGAGGCCAGTGATGGAGAGCCTATAGCGCGGGTGTCACAGGTGGTACGCGGAGCCATATCTGCTGGCACGTGAGCCGTAGCTCTAGCTTAACTCCAACGTGTATGCCAGCCAGTTGACTTCTGGCTCACACTGAGGCTTGGGAGTGTCAATATTCAGCGTGTGCCTTATTAGATCCTCCTGTTATGATGTAATATCCTGCCAACTCACTTCCTTCTTCTTCACTCCTCATTCCTCTTCTCTCCTATCCTCCATTATGTAAAGACGTATTTGTTATGTTGTCCCTCGAGACATGTTTTATTTTCTGTTTTAAAATAAATATATCTTGTTTGAAACAAATGACTGAGGCTTTTATCCATTCACTCTGCGGGGTTAAGGTCCTAACAGATCTTAATCACTCACAAACCGCGACAGGGAGGGCATTTTGGGCTTCCAGAGAACCTCTGGGAGAATGGGGGAGGGGGTTTTACACCCCTTTGGCTCCAAGGAAGACCATTGGACCCTGGGGAGGGTGAAGCACGAGCCTACTGGGCCCACCAGAAGTTGGAATCACTCTACACTTGGCAAACACATTGATGTTCCTGGTTGTAAAAAATTATAAATTAGCCCACCCTCATTTGGTGGAGGGGCTGAATGTATGCTGCTGGGTGGTGGGAGCACAATTCACTGGGCACTGTTTTGTGTTGTGTGTATTTTTATACTATAAAAATCAATAAAAATTTATTTTTTTAAAAAAAAAAAAGGGTTTGCCACGTGTCAAAAGGCTGAAGTCTGAGTTTTTGTAGGGTTTAGAAATCACCAAACCGATATAGACACATTTCCTTCTGTCTCTGAAAAGAGCTTCAGACAAAGCGGAGGTAATTTATCTTGCCAACGTGCGCTTTCGCACTCCACAGCTCCCAACCTTAATGACTAAAGGCTCTGACAGGTTCGGCGGAATATGATTATTACTAGAGCTATTATAAAAAGTTCTAATATTCATATGAAGCTGTCAAAGTCCCAACAGAGACAGCAGCAGAATGGCAGGCAAATTAAATGGCTGCTCGGTTCAGGACAGGGAGACAAAGAAAGAAAGAAAAAAGCGAAACCAATTTTAAAAAACACGATTTTCCCAACCCAATGCAGGATCAGGATCTTAAAGGACACCTGGAGGTAAAGAAGGGCTGCAAACAATTTTACTACCACACTGTGGGCATGGCTTATTTTGTGGGTGTGGCTTGCCAGCCATGTGACCAGGTGGGAGTGGCTTGACTATCATGTGAATGGGCGGGGTGACCTTAAGATCATGTGACTGGCTTAAAGGTGGCCAACTTGACGTCACTCACATCAAGGGTTAGGGTGCCTGGTCTCTCCTCGCCTCAAAGAGATGCAATTTCCCTCTCTATTTACTATGACTGAACATCCAAAATATACTCTTTAATTCTATGTATAAATGCCATATGTGTACATACATATTACTCACAGGCATACAAAAATATACATTATCTACTATATAAACTGTACACATACACAAACAGAGCTCTTCTAAAATTATACACATTCAGCCTCATTTACTGCAATAGGAAAAACATACCCAGAGCCCAGAAGGGGAAAAAGGGAAAAAATTCAGACGTTTTCTACCGTTCTGCGTCCCTGACCAATTTCTTTCTACTGGTTCTGCGTCCCTGACCGTACCCGTAGGAGCCCTTCACTGCCTGGAGGGTCCACAAAGACCAAGTGGAGTATATTTAGCTCTCAGTCTCCAGTTGGCAAGATAAACTAGTGGTATCCCAATGTAATGTAAAATGTATTATTTATTATGGTTATTTTAATATCTGCAAAGTGCTTAGAACCTACTGGATTGAAGCATTGGATAAATGGCACCGATAAATAAACCAATAAACATTATGTTTGGACCAGAGCACAATTGATGGGACAAGCGCTGTTCTTCAAATCTGGAGGTTACAGCAGGTAAAGCTCAAACAGGGCAGCTATCGAACCTAAGACCCTAAGAAGGGCCATGTTGAATCAGGTCAAAGCCCATTGAGTCCAGCATTCTGTGTCCCACAGTGGCCCCCCAATTGCCCATGGGGATCTTGAGCAGAAAGAGAAGGCAAGACCCTCCTTTCCCTTGACCCCCAACAAATGGGACCCAAGGGAACCCTGCCTGCCTCAAGCAACATAGAGGCGGCACATGGACATCCGTTTCAATCACCACCTATGATGTACTTGGCATCAATGAATCCATCTTGTCCTGCCTTGAAGCTCTCTAGGCTGACAGCTGTCACGACCTCTTCTGGAAGGGAATCCCATCAACCAAGGACCCTCTGGGGGAAGAAATATTCCCCTTGATTTGTCCTCACTTTCTTACCTGTGAACTTTAGGGAGGGCCCCCTCATCCTAGTATTGTGTGATAGAGAAAATATTTTTTCTCTATCCACCTTTTCTATCCCATGCATGGTTTTATACCCTTCGATCAAGTCCCCCCTTAAACGCCGTCTTTCAAGGCTGAAGAGACCAAGGTGTTGCACCCTGGATTTGGTCAGGCAAGGAATGTCAGGAGACCAAATGAGATTTCCAAAACTAGGCCAATTTTGAGTAGTTTGGAGAATCGGCAAACGTGGGGATGGAGATTTTGCAGTATCCTTCCCCTGCCACGCCCGCCAACCCAACCCACAGGACCAGTAGTTTAAAAAAATTGCATTTCACCACGGCCTCATTCCAATTGCTTCTAGCTTGGGATAAAAGTTAGCATGAAAGGTTGGTTGTCTTCTAAGTATTTCCATACTTAGTGAGCTTGCTCCAAAATAAACAACTTCTGATTCCAAGGAAACAGAGAGGATATAAATCTCTGAGAACACTATGAAGGAAGCAGAGCAAGGCGAGCCAAGACCTTGACATTTCTTGACCCTCGACAGTGACTGGCAACATTTTGGGCAGCTATTGACAGATTTCAAGCAAGAAATTTCAGGAAGAAAGGAGGGAAGCTGGCTTGACCTTTGGATGGCCCCCTACGCTAAATTAAATTATGCATTATTTATCTGGTTTCCTCTTAATGTCTTTGGGTAGAGCTTATTTTCCCCCCAACCTTCAAGTCAGCAACTGCTTAGCCAAGTTCCTGCAGTTTTCCTTCCAAGATTTTTCAGAAGTGGTTTGCCATTGCCCCCTTCTTAGGGCTGAGAGCGGGTGACTGGCCCAAAGTGTATCCCAGCTGCCAGGATATTTTTAATATTAGACTTCTTATGTGTTTTGTATTTTACTCCGTTGTGAGCCGCCTTGAGTCTGCGGGGGAGGGCGGCATAGGAATCTGATTAATAACAAACAAACAAACAAATAAATACACTCAGGTGGGTTTGCGTGCTTAAGGCAGGACTATTGTCCTGTGTGATATTAATTTGATTCTACATGTCACTGGTCCTTAAAAAACCCCAGTTAAATCCGATTTGTTTAATGAATCATGGTTTGGAACAATGATCCAGTTATGTATTCACTATGTTGGAAGTGCCATCAAGGAATGAGAGAAAGGGGATATTTTGCCCACCCATCGCTGTGCAGAAAAACCCTGTCAAAGAGCAATAAATATAATTCCCCTTGAAGGAGCTCTGAAGTTGGTGGGACATGCCAATCTTCATGGTGGGTGAATGATTTACCCTGGCTGTGGAGATTAATTAGGGATTATAAAGCAATTTACATAGTAAAAGACTTTAAAAAACTATAATTAGCTATGTTTTTAATGTCAACAAATGGAAATATGGAGGATAGAACTAAGACTGTTTGACACCTCCCCTCCCCTTTTCTAACAAAGGACCTGAAAAAAATACAAACCACAAAAAGAATTAGACGCAGCCTTTTTGCTATCTGTAGGCTCCCCTTGTTGTGGCTCCATATGTTTTCATTTTTATGCTAATTTTCTTCCCATTCATGTGGCTGCCTCAAGCTGTGCACCTTTCCAAGGCCCTCTGCTGCCCAGAGGCCAAAGTCTTTGCAGCCAGTCCTACTATTAAAATGTAAATCTTTCTGCTTGCTATTTCCCCCCTCTTCCTTGCCTCAGGTGTTTTGATATGGATTTGCAAAACTCAGCTGGAAGAGCTCAGCTGGAAGATCAGAGGCTATAAATCTGGAAACTTTGAGCCTTGGTTATTAGTTGACTATTTCCAGCAAACCTGGTGTGTGTAACAGCAAACAATAAGAGGAAGCAGGGCTTAGAATTCAACCGTGGGAATGTTGCCAACTGAATAAAGGCAACGTCTGCAGCCCAGGTTGGAAATGAAGGCTCCCTGGTGCTATGGGAGTTTGGCTGCTTTCTTATGGGTGTTCAATTATCCAACCTAAATAACGTCATTAGGGCTAAATGTTACCTAGTTTGGGTAATGAAGCATCTGCAAGGAAGCATTTCTTCCCCCAGAGGGTCCTTGGTTGATGGGACTCCCTTCCAGAAGAGGTCGTGACAGCTGTCAGCCTGGAGAGCTTCAAGGCAGGATTAGACAGATTCAGGGATGCCAAGTGTTTCATAGGTGGTTAGTGAACCGGATGCCTCTATGTTGGTTGAGGCAGGCAGGATTCCCTTGGGTCCCATTTGTTGGGGATCAGGGGAAAGGGAGGGTCTTGCCTTCTCTTTCTGCTCAGGATCCCCATGGACAATTGGGGGGGCCACTGTGGGACACAGAATGCTGGACTCAATGGGCTTTGGCCTGATTCAGCATGGCTCCTCTTGGGTTCTTAGGTTCTTAAGCAACAAGGCCCCCTCCTGTTGCCAGCTGTCAGTGAGAAAGGAGTAAAGAAGTTTATTTATTTATTTATCTATTGGATTTCTATGCCCCCCCTCTCTGAGGACTCGTGGCAGCTGACAACATATAATACACAGTATACAAAATCTTGAATCCAATTCATTAATTAAGAATCTAAACCTCCCAAAAGCATAAGAAACAAACATTCTCAGAGACCGGTTTTGCTGCCAACAGCTTCGGACAGTGAGGATTCTATGTCAAGGGCAGATTCTGGGAGTGAAGCAGGATCAGATGATGGGGTAGTTACAGGCAGCCCATTAGCTAATGACCCCATTAGTGAATCATCATTCGGAGGAAGAGGGATTCATAGATGCTCGCAGGCGCAGGTTTATGACGAGAAGGGAACAACTGTGTAACAACTGCGTAAGATAAGGGAGAACACCTGTGGCTGGGGCAATTAGGCTAACGGGGCTGCTGATAAATTGCCAGCATCGCTGAGAGCGTTTGGTGAGAGATGAGTGCTGTTTGATTTTGAACTGCTCCAGGATTTACCAGGAATTTTTGCATATTTCACAGTTAAGTCCAGCTTGAGGACTCTTGAAGGGGGTGACGTCTTCCCAGCTGCCTTTATCTGCTCTGCTTTTGTTTTTGCTTTTCACAGCATTCCAGGCTTGTGGTTTGTGGGAGAGCACTTTGGCTGATTAAAGTGCCTGTGTACAATATTTTTATTTTGATAAACCGACTTTGTTTACTTTACAACAGTGTGGCTCCAGGTTGACTCAGCCTCCCATCCTTCCGAGGTGGGTAAAAGTGAGGCCCCAGATTGTTGGGGGTGATATGCTGACTCTGTAAACCGCTTAGAGAGGGCGGTAAAGCGCTGTGAAGCAGTGTATAAATCTAAGTGCTGTATGGCTATGATGTTATAATGAAAACAATGTGACTTATTTCTGTCCTTCATGATTCTGTCACTAAAATTCCTATTTGCATGATGATTTCATCACATCTCTCATTTGGACATCGCTTGATTCCATGGCTGCTATGGAACTGGTTAAAAAAAAGCCCTGAACATTTATTGAAAGAAGCCAGAATGGGAGCATATAAGAACCTGCGTCTAGCCACTTTGCTGGCGGAGAGCGAGATAGAGAGACAGAGATAGAGAGACGGAGACAGAGACAGAGAGACGCAGGGAGAGTTGTTATGTCAGAAGAAAGAAACCAAATGCAGTGGGGAGGTGGCACATCTGGCAAAAGGAGATCCGGTCAAGAAAGAATGGATGGTAAATGATGTGCATTGAACAGGGAAAGTATGTGTCTGGTGTGAGTGACGTCCATTGAAGTAAAAAATATGACTTTAGCAATCGAGTAGTCAAAGCGTGGAACTCATTACCGGACTCTGTGGTCTCAACCCCCAACATGTTTCCCTTAGACTGCTCACGGTTGACCTCAACATGTTCCTTAGAGGTCAGTAAGGGGCGAGCATAAGTGCACTAGTGAGCCTTCCATCTCCTGTCCTATTGTTTCTCCTATATTTTATACATCTTTTCTCCCATTCATAGATCTTTTCCTCTATTCTTCATTGACGTATTCTATTCTCATATCTATTCTCAATCTTTCCTTGATATTTACTACTACATGTTTTTATTCTCTTTAACTTTCAATTTGTATTGGACAAAATAAATAAATAAATAAATAAATAAAAAAAAAAAAAAAAGTTGGCTTTGTCTCACACAGGCAGAATTGCCAAACCAACAGAGGACGGGGAAAACCATCAACTTGAGAGAAAGGGAAGTCTGAGCGGGGGGGGGGCCCGAGTGGGAGAAATTGATGAGACTCTCAAACAGCGAGAAATGAGTCAGCACATTTGGCTGCTCCACAGCGCTCACCCCTAACTTCAGATCATGCACAGGGCGCATCATCAGCACTGCTACTTCCTTATCTCTCAAACTGCGGAGTCTGGGTTTCCAGGAAAAAAGAACAAAGAACAGCCAAGAAATTCTCCAGTTCTCCTCAAGGTTTTGCATCAAGCTTTCTGGGTTTTTCCCCCCATGTGATTGCACCAAATATTACAGGGAATTTTGTGTCTAATTTATGAATGTTTGGGAGAGGGAGAGGAGGAAAGAGAAAGAGGAACAGCAGGAGGAGGGGAGGAAGAAGGAAAAGAAGAAGAAAGGAAGGAGGGAAGAAAGAGAGGGAGGGAGGGAGAAAGGAAGGAAGGAGGGAGGGAGGGAGAAAGAAAGTAGGATAGGAGGGAGGGAGGGAGGGAGGGAGAAAGAAAGAAAGAAAGAAAGAAAGAAAGAAAGAAAGAAAGAAAGAAAGAAAGAAAGAAAAAAGAAGGGAGAGATGCTGGCTGGGGAATTCTGGGAGTTGAAGTCCAAATATTTTCAAGTTGCCAAGGTTGTGAAACACTGCCCTATGCAACTGGACTTACAATCCTCGGTTTAGAAAGCTTAGAACTACGTCACCTTCAACACGACCTCAGCATAGCCCATAAAATCATCTGCTACAATGTCCTTCCTGTCAACCACTACTTCAGATTCAATCACAGCAACACACAAGCACACAACAGATACAAAGTTAAAGTAAACCGCTCTAAACTCAACTGCAGGGAAATTCGACTTTTGCAACCGATGTTGCTGTTTGTTGGTGCCTGGAACTCCCTAACAGACTTTGTAGTATCCTCACCTAACCCCCAACATTTCACCCTCAGACTCTGCACTGTTGACCTCTCCCAATTCCTAAGAGGTCAGTAAGGGGCGTGCATGTGCCTTCCTTCCCCTGTCGGATTTTTTTTTTACATAGTACAGTATCTTGTACATAGATATTATTATATCTTTTTATACCACCAATAGATATTTGACAAAACAAACAAATAAAATAAATAATAAAAATACAACAACATCAAAAACATGGACTGGATTTTCATGGAAGCCAACATCTAATAGGAAAGTCATTCCTGTTTATAGCTATTCTTTTAAATTATGAATTGCTCTAAGTGTTTTGGCTGCCAAGCACTGTACAAACGCAGGGTGGGTGGGGGCCCCTTTAAGCTGAGCTATGCTTTCCCTTAAGACACATATCTGTAATGGGCAGGACCCAAGCCAAGGGTGGAGGATCTACCAATTACCTAGGTGCAGTGGGATTGAAGAGGATCCCTCTCTCCCATCACAGCAGCAGCCTAAGAAATAGCAAGGCCGCAAGACTCTGCATAGCTAATGCGCATTCTGCTAATGCCCAACAAAGCATTAGTGCTCTGTGGCTGGCACTTACATCCCATTCATGCCAGCAGAATATGCACAGCAAAAAGTCCAGCTAGTTGTAGTCTCCAAACACTTTTCAAGGGCAGCCCCATGTAGAGTGCATTGCAGTAGTCCATGCACATGACTCTGGGACGGTTGCCAAGTCTCCAAATTTTGATCACCTGACCAGTGATTGGAGGAGTTGAAGTCCGCATCTTTTAAATAGGCCAAGGTTGGGAAACACTCAGTTAAACAATGAAGTGTGATACACAAAGTTGTCAAATTGCTTATCCTGAGCTCTGATTGCTTTGACAAGGGATTATGCTACTCATGATTATTTCTGTGTCACTTGGGCTTGATTCTAGGTTATTGAACATCTTTCATTGCTCGAGATGTGACGGACAACCGAGCCTTTGGCTATGTCTGTCGGGCAGAAGGACGGCACCAATTCTTTGCCATCAAAGGAGCATGGGGATTCTGGAATGCCCAATGTGTGACCAATGGTCAGTGCTGTTGTAACTTTGAACTGGCATTAAACAAAGGATTGTACGTTGTAGGTTGGCGATCAATCTAGTCCAATGGTGTCAAACATACACGATCATGGCTGCATCACGTGACGTATCGTGACTTTCCCCCCTCCGCTAAGCTAGGCATGGGGGTGTCCAGTTTAACAGCCTTGTTCTAGTCCAGAGATGGTGAGCTAATGGCACGGGTGCCACTGGTGGCACACGGAGCCACATTTGCTGGCATGTGAGCCATTGCCCTAGCTCAGCTCCAACGTGCATGTGTGTGCCGGCCAGCTGATTTTTGGCTCAGGCAAAGGCTCCGGGAGGGCGTTTTTGGCTGCCAGGGAGCCTCTGGGAGGGGGAGGAGGCTTTCAACTGCCTTTGGAGCCTGTGGAGGGCAACACGCGAGCCTATTGGGCCAAACAGAAGTGGTGAAACAGGACATTTCCAGCCTCCAGGGGGCCTCTGTGGGGTGGGGTAATCTGTTTTCATCCTCCCCAGGCATTGGATTATGGGCGTAGGCACTCGTGCAGGTGTGCACATTCTTTCAGCACCCAAAGGAAAAAAGGTTTGCCATCACTGTTCTAGTCAGTCCACTGCAGAATGAAGGTGTCTATCTGCATGTTTTCAACCAACCAATCTGAAGTACAGTGGTGCCTCTACTTACAAACTTCATTCGTTCCATGACCAGGGTCTTAAGTAGAAGGGTTTGTAAGAAGAAGCTATTTTCCCCTTAGGAATCAATGTAAAAGCAAATAATGCATGCAATTGAGGAAACCACAGGGAGGGTGGAGGCCTTGTTTCCTCCCAGGAGATTCCTAGAGAGGCCCCATGGAGGCTTCTCCCCACCTTTTCCGGCCCTGTTTCTTCCCAGTAGATTCCTAGAGAGGCCCCACGGAGGCTTCTCCCTGCCTTTTCTGGTTACAGTTTCGGAGGCTGGAAAATGGTTCTTGAGAAGAGGCAAAAAAGTCTTGAACAAGTCTTATCCAGAAAAGTTTGTAAGTAGAGGTACCACTGTATATATATCAAAGTATAGAATGATTTGAAGTTATAAATTACAGACTGTACAAGCCTTAAGAAACTAAAAATCTCCTCTAGATGTCTTGGTAAAAATAAACTAAATCAGACAGGACACCCACTAACATGGATAATTCAATTTTATGCACCGTATAAAGTTTCCCATAATTGCTTATGCATCCTAATGTTGTTCAGGCTAGGCTATGAACACAGATTTTAGTCTTAATTTCTGCAAATGCTTTTTTTTTTAGACACTTAACCATTATTAATGAATACCGCCAGCCAAAATCTTTTATCCATGTTTAATAAACATAGCTTCTAATAAGAACCCCAAATTTTATGGATTGCATTTTTTAAAGCTACCATAAATTGCCGAAGTCCTCAAACTCTCTCTTTAAATATTCATGATGCAGAAGAGTGTAAGGGAGGAGTCATTTCTCTCTTCTAAAACAAATACGTCCACGTGTCTTAGGGCTTGTTTCCTCAACCCTTCCCAAAGGAACAGATTTCCTTGCCCGCCCGCCCACCCATCGCACTGAGAACATTTCTTGTCATTTGCCTCAGTAATTCGGTGTCCGAGGTGGTGAAAACCTCACTTAAGAAATTAATAATTTCCAGCATGGGCAGCTGCCTTGGCTTACCCAAATGCTCAACATTAAAGCTGCAGTGTTATCTCTATTAGGTTAACTCAGCCCTTCTCAAATAGTGGGGCGCACCCCACTGGGAGGAGTAGAGCGATACCGGAGGGGGGGGCACATGGGACCCCAGGGAACACCTGTGGTCATTTTCAATCGATTTCATTCTGTAGATTCCATTTTGCCAAAACACTTAAGCCAATTCATAATTTAACAGAATAGCTATAAACAGGAGCGGCTTTTCCATTAGATATTGGCCTTCATGGAAATCCAGCCCATGTTTTTGTGGTTGTATTTCTACTACAGGGCAGTCCTTCTCAAATAGCAGGGTGCCTCCTGCAGGGCACAAAGCGATACTATGTGTGTGGGACCCCAGGAAACGTGTGGTCCCTCTCGATCGATTCCCCCAGACGGGGAGTGTTTTCCCCGTTGCACGCTGCTCCAAGCCCAGAAGAGAAGGTGGCCAGGCAGGGTAGGGCGGCTGCGTGGCTTTCAGAAAGTTCCTCCTTATTTCTAGGTTGAATCCTTGTTGAGTTTCCATCCATGATTCCTTGTCTGGCCTTCAGGTGTTTTGGAAAATAGCTTGGCCCCGTCCTCTCTGTAGCAGAACCTCAAATATTGGAAGACTGCTGTCGTGTCTCCCCTGGTCTTTCTCTTTGCTAGACTAACTGGAATCTAAAGCATATGAAGAGCAGTTCCTGCACCTCATATGTTTTAGACTCCAGTCCCCTAATCCTCCTCCTGGTTGCTCTCATCCCCACTTGGGTACCAAGTGGTTAATTGGCCAACAATAATTCCATGGAAAGAAATATCACCCAGCCAGTGAAGGGCTGCAAATGATTTTACTACCACACTGTGGCCGTGGCTTACTTTGTGGGTGTGGCTTGCCAGCCATGTGAGTGGCTTCACGATCATGTGATCAGGGGATCACTTAAAGGTCATGTGACTGGCTTAAAAGTAGCCAGCTTGACATCACTCACGTCAAGGGTTTGGTTTAGGGCAGTGGTGGGCTCCTACGGGCACAGTCAGGTGCACAGTACCGGTAGCAAATTTTGGGTCTTTTTTCCCCTTCTGGGCTCTGGGTATGTTTTTCCTATCACAGTAAATGAGGTTGAATGTGTATAATTTTAGAAGACTTATGTGCGTGCGTGTGTAGCGAAAATGGAGCTCCACCCCAGAACATCCAATTTGCACTGAAAGATGTTGAAACAAAATGCATAAGCCACGGCCACAGGGTGGTAGTGAAAATTTTGGTAGCCAACCACTGGGTTAGGGTTAGGGTGCCTGAGCTCTCCTCGCCTCCAAGAGATACAATTTCTCTATTTACTATTACTATTACTGAACATTCAGAATATGCAATTTAATTCTATGTATATATGCCATATGCGTACGTACATACATACATACATACATACTTATATACATTATCTACTATATAAACTGTATGTGCATGTACACACACACACAGGCACTCACAACTCTTCTAAAATTCAACCTCATTTACTGTGATAGGAAAAAGAGACCCAGAACCCAGAAGGGGGGAAAAGAAAAGAAAAAATCAAAATTTTTCTACTGGTTCTCCGTACCTGACCGTACCTGTAGAAGACCATCAGAGCACCCAGCCCATATTTTAGCATTATATGTAGGATAGATTATACCGTACTTTGAGCATCTCCCCCAATCTACTAAATTAGCAACTCCACCAAAGAAATATGATTACATGTCATCCAGTTATTCTTGACTTTTCATAGCCCTGTACATTTAATCCATCTAGCCAGATTTGTTTGCAACAAACTCATGCCAACAATAAATTTATCTCATGAATTAAATGCTATTTCCTGCTCAAGTTGCTTTTCTAAGCATTTGTTTAGCTAAATTTGTAAAAAAAAGTCTAACTGCAAATGATAAATGTTGAATGACAGATCTTGACTGTAGCCCTAAAAATAGTAGCAAACATATCTCACCTCAACTTACAGGATGTAATTACATGTTCAGAATTGAACTGGTTATAAATATTTACTTTTCATGACTGAATCTAGGATTTTGACTGATGTAATCTTACCTCCATTACATCAGTGTCCAAATAAGTCTCTTGTTTCAAATGTCAGCTGCTTCAGGACATGTTTGCGCTGGGAGATCATGTATAATCTGCAATATACCAATACAATTTCTGAATATAGAGCCTACGTTACAAAAGTCCTATCTCAGAATTGCGTATTTATTATTGAAAAAACATTACACCCTATGGCAGTATTTTTCAAACCTTGGTAACTTTAAGCAGTGGGGATTTCATTTCCCAGAATTACTCAGCCAGAATGTTGGATGGGGAATTGTGGGAATTGAAGTCCACACCACGCAAAGTTGCTCAAAGTGGTATAGGAAGAACATGGAAACATAGAAGACTGACGGCAGAAAAAGACCTCATGGTCCATCTAGCCTGTCCTTATACTATTTCTTGTATTTTATGTTAGGATGGATATATGTTTATCCCAGGCATGTTTAAATTCAGTTCCTGTGGATTTGCCAACCACGTCTGCTGGAGGTTTGTTCCAAGGATCTACTACTCTTTCAGTCAAATAATATTTTGGAAGGTCCCTTCCAACTCTATTGTTATGTTAATAAATAATTTTACGTACTGTTTGACCTCATGATTGTTTGGTTGACAATCGCCAGCTGTTTGATTTTTTTTCCTTGTTTGCATTAATATATTTTTATGAGGAGCTGCTTATCTTTATGGCAATTGTAATTCTTTGTGGTTTTCAATTGCAAGACAGTTGTTCAATGACATTGGCCTGATTTTATCATTTTCTTGCCATAATTGTTAAGTGAACCACTTTAGTTGTTAAATTAGGGTAGGGTTAGGCCAAGGTGGATCTTCTATGACTTGTGGACTTCAACTCCCAGAATTGCTGAGCCTATCATGCTAGCTCAGGAATTCTGGGAGTTGAAGTCCACGTGTCATGGAAGAGCCAACTTTGCCTACCCCTGAGTTAGGATTAACTCCAGTGAAGGGCTACCAAAATTTTTACTAATACTGTGGCCATGGCTTATGCCCTGCATTTTCTTTCAACGTCTTTCATGCAAATTGGGTGCTCTGGGTGGCAGCCATTGCTTTTTCTGCAGTTCTGATTCTCCTCTGAAGTCTGTGTCAGTCCTGTTGTATTGTAGTTATAGAGGTGCAGGTGACAGACTCAATGATTCCTCTGTATAATTGTATCAGCAGCTCCAGTTTGAGCTTCCTGAGTTGGCACAGAAGCTTCTTTTAGGTCAGCTGCTTGACCTAAAAACAATAAAATACTTGGTCCCGATGGCTGGTCAAGAAAGCAACCTACCTTGGTCCCGACAACTGTTGTGAATGTTGTGGTGGGGAAAACAGGAGGAGGAAGGAGTATTGAACATTTGCCACCTCGAGTTATTTATAAAAATAATAGAGGCGGGTATAAATAAGTACATTTTAAAATATCACAATTTCACTCCATTTTGCCAGCTCGCTTCATCTACAGCCTAAAGTGACTCCTTCACTAGGTCTAAGAATAGAGCCAGCTCTGAATATTGTTAGCTTGGAGCCTCTTAATTTTCAACCATTATTAGGTAAGTAGAAAATTATAAAACGTCTGTCCTCAAAACGATGCTATAGGGCCCTGCACGCCAGAACAACTAGGCACAAGGGTTAGTTTTTTCTGCATGCCAGCACTCTGTTCAACAACTAATTCCCACAACACTGTCAAACTATTTACTAAGACTGTATTACTATTTATCTTCTCATCCTTCCTATTACCTGTTCCTCCTTATGACTATAAAATATTGCTTGTATTTTTACGATTTATATTGTTCTGTTTGTTTCCTAATACGATTTGATTGCTTAGTGATTG
Organism: Erythrolamprus reginae; assembly: GCF_031021105.1. Taxonomy (NCBI): domain Eukaryota; kingdom Metazoa; phylum Chordata; class Lepidosauria; order Squamata; family Dipsadidae; genus Erythrolamprus; species Erythrolamprus reginae. Next base: position 86,305,497 of record NC_091956.1, read on the forward strand.
ACTATCACTAAGTGTTGTACCTTAAGATTCTTGATGAATTCCCCCCCCCCTTTTTTTTCTTTCCCCCCCTTTTATGTACACTGAGAGCATCTGCACCTAAGACAAATTCCTTGTGTGTCCAATCACACTTGGGCAATAAAGAATTCCATTCTATTCTATTCTATTCTATTCTATTGCATTGCATTGCATTCTATTCTATTTTATATATAGGTGGGTCAAATGAGGACCCGGATTGTGGGGGCAATAGGTTGGCTCTGTTAAAAAGTGCTATTGCTAACATGTTGTAAGCCGCCCTGAGTCTAAGGAGAAGGGCGGCATAAAAATCGAATGAATAAATAAATAAATATTCAGGATAACAACAACAACAACCAATAGTATTACCAATAGTAATAGGCACCTTGAGTGCAATCCCAAAACTACTGGAGCACCACTTGCAATCCCAAAACTACTGGAGCAACACAATAGGCATTGCAACACAATAGTGTACCTTAGTAAAATTGGTAGCATTGCACACTTTGGAAATAGTCACACCCCACAGTTGAATTAGGAAATGAAAACTACACATTTTATCCCTAAAGAGAAATATTTGAAAACAGAGGGAAAGAAACTGTAAAATATCCGAGGTTTATGGAAGCCAAAGCAGGATGTTTGGCTCACATTTTGTAAGCACGTTTTAAATTCAACTGATGCCAGAGAGCATTAGAGTTCATTTTAAAGTAAAAATGCCGTGAAAATAAATAATTATAGGAAAGGCAGAATTGCATACCCGGTGGCAACATAATTTATATCAGGAAATTAAATCTGGATATGACTGAATTGATTGTTGCTTCCTGCAGAAGGCATGACTGTATTGGGGGTTGGTTAGAAATGTTGCTAGGAATTAAGTTTTTAAAGGCATGGTTGTAAATAGCGTTATATTAGTGCAGTGTTGGTGAACCTTTTCAACACCGAGTGCTGAAATGGGAGCGCAAGCGCGGGGGAGCACCAGAAACCGGAAGAGCAACTTCCAAGCGCACATGCGCGGGAGCGCCAGAAATTGGAAGAGTAGTATGTGAGTGCTGGGAAGCTGACCTTCTGGTTTCTCGTGCTTCCGTGCTTGCGAAGACCAGTTGATCGAAACGCACGTGCGCGCCAGAACCCAGAAAAGGAACAGTTGATGGCTGGCATGCTCAGATGGCTCTGTGTGCCACTTCTGGCATGCATGGCATAGGTTTGCCATCGTTGTACTAGTGTAAACGAGATGTCTTCGAGACCACCTTCTACCACACACCCTATTTCCCCAAAAATAAGACAGTGTCTTATATTAATTTTTGCTTTCAAAGATGTGCTACGTCTTATTTTCAGGGGGTGTCTTATTTTCTTTCAATGAAGAAGAATTCACATTTATTGCGGAACAAAAGAATTGAACATTTATTATATACTGTACAGTGGTTGTCATCACAAACCAGCATAACCAGACAAACGGTGAATCCTATCCAGAATTTCTTACTACTACCGTACCATTATTTCCATGTACAGCAATTATACTTTCTTCAAATATGTGTTGTATATGTTCTGTTCGGGAATGCTGCGAAACGAAATGTCTCCCATGTCTTACTTTTGGGGATGACTTATTTTCGGGAAAATAGGGTAACTCCCAGAGACTGACAAGGGCCCACAGACATGGTCTTCTCCAGGTCCCGTCAGCTAAACAGTGTTGGCTGGTAGGTCTGTGGGGAAGGGCCTTCTCTGTGGCTGCTCCGACTCTCTGGAACCAGCTATCTCCCAAGATCCAGACAATCCCTACTCTACTGGCCTTCGGGAAAGCTGTAAAGACCTGGCTTTTCCAGCAGGCCTGGGGCTGCTGATCTGATGGTTTACCACCGAGATCCGTCCATAAATGGCATATATGTTGGTTTTAAATTTTTTATATTATTCTGTTAGAGATTTTAGTATTACACTATATGTTTTATTTTTGGGGTTGTGAGCCGCTGAGAGTCCCTAGGAAGTTGGGCAGCATTTATTTATTTATTATTTAGATTTGTATGTCGCCCCTCTCCGCAGACTCCGCATGCAAGTTGAACAAATGAATCAATAAATAAAATGTCCTTGGTTCTCCTCTCCTGGCTTTCTCACCTTGAGATGGTCTCAGCTGGTTGAACCCTCTTATAATCCAGCCTTTCCATTCCCATTGTGAATAGAGAATTCACTGTCTCTGCAATATTCATTTCACCCTGCCTGGCAAGTAGCACAGCTCTTGAAAAGGCACTGGGTAGACCAAGGCCAAGGTCATGCCCCCCCTCTGCCCCCTGGGTTCAGATGGAGGTGAAACTGAGTGGACCGTGCTGCATCTTATTAAAAAACAAAAACCTTTGTCAGTGACCAACACTGCACTCGTATACTGTAATGCTATTTACAACCATACCTTTTAAAGCTTAGTTCCTAGCAAGATTTCTAACCAACCCTAAATACAGGCATGCCTTCTGCAGGAAGCAACAATCAATTCAGTCACATCCAGATTTAATTTCCTGATATAAGTTATGTTACCACCACGTATGCAATTCTGCCTTTTATAGAAAATATTGAGGACTGACGAGGATGATTTTAACGCTGGTAAATGATGGCACATCATCCCTTTGGAAAGGTGCTACATAAATTTGCTTAATAAACAAATTGAAGTCCATTAATATTATTGTTGTTGTTATTTATTTATTTATAGTTTGTTTGTTTATTTATTTATTATGTATTTATGTATTTATGTATTTATGTATGTATGTATGTATGTATGTATGTAAGTATTTATTTATTTATTAGATTTGTATGCCGCCCCTCTCCGAGGACTCGGAGCGGCTCACAACAAAAATAATACAAATCCAATACTAAAACGATTTAAAACCCTTAATATAAAAATAATCATACATCTCATACAGACCATGCGTAAAGTGGAAGCAGCCCAGGGGAATCAATTTCCCCGTGCCTGACGACAAAGATGAGTTTTGAGGAGTTTGCGAAAGGCAAGGAGGGTGGGGGCAATCCTAATCTCTTGGGGGAGTTGATTCCAGAGGGTCGGGGCCACCACACAGAAGGCTCTTCCCCTGGGTCCCGCCAGACGACATTGTTTCATCGATGGGACCTCGAGAAGGCCAACTCTGTGGGACCTAACCGGTTGCTGGGATTATTATTATTATTATTATTATTATTATTATTATTATTATTATTATGCCAACATAGGCTAACGTTGCTCTCTTCTGCACCTGGTAAACAAAAAGTTTGGTTTGGCAATGGAAGATAAATCTGTCACACGCTAAGAGAGTCACATTGTCCAACAGCTGCCCTTCTTAAGGGACATCTGTCTAGCATGCACACAGAATTGTATAAGCAAAGAGGGCACAGTCAGTGAAGGGCTGCAAAAATATTTACTACCACACTGTGGGTGTGGCTTGCCAGCCATGTGACCAGGTGGGAGTGACTTGACGACCATGTGACTGGGGCATGGCTTAAAGGTCATGTGACTGGCTTAAAGGTGGCCAACTTGATGTCACTCACATCAAGGGTTTGGGTTTGGGTGCCTGGCCTCTCCTCGCCTCCAAGAGATACAATTTCTCTGTCTATTTACTATTACTGAACATCCAAAATATACAATGTAATTCTATGTATATATGTGTATATACATATTATACACAAGTACACAAAAATATACATTACCTACTATATAAACTGTATGTGTATGTACACACACACAAACAGAACTCTTCTAAAATTATACACATTCAACCTCATTTACTGCGACAGGAAAAACATACCCAGAGCCCAGAAGGGGGGGAAAAAGAAAAAAGTCAAACTTTTTCTACTGGTTCTGCGTACCTGACTGTACCTGTAGGAGGCCATCATTGGGCACAGTATATAACTAGGGGATGTGGGGGGGGGGATGCGGTGGGAAGTAAGTACAAAAGTGAGGAGCGGGGGGGGGAGAATATGGGATAAAGCAAGCAAGAAAGTTAGGATGCGCCCTCATTCCTCTGAAGCCCATCTTTATTTAAACAGACTAATACACCGAATTCTCCGCCAGGGATTATTCTCATTTGCACTTTTTCTTTTTTTTTGCACGCAGGTCGGTGTTTGCACTGCAGCCCTTGAGTCCCCCTCCAGGAGCCATCAATCAGGATGCAAATGGTGACCTTCAAGGAAGAATATTATCATATTGCCTACTATCCTGGCTATTATAATGCTTCTTATGCTCCGGGAGACCAAGGCTGGGGGGAATGTGTGGAGTCGGGAGATATTGTATTTATATGCCACTCACTCCAAAAAGGGACTCAGAACAATCATACATATAACAGCGGTTAAAAAAAGGGAATAAAAACAGATTTTTAGATTAGTTATTTATATTAATTGGATCAGATATGTTATTGTATATTCCTTTTATTGATGTGTTGTGAGCTGCCCTGAGTCCACGGGGAAGGGTGGCATACAGGTCCAATTAATAAATAACAAACAAACAAACAAATAAATAACAATAAAATCAACAATGCAGTAAAAAACCCAAATCATTAGAAAAATCAAAATTATAAATCGAAATAAGAAATAAACATACACCAATAAATAAATATTTCACCAAACGCCTTATATGTGGTCAGTAGAATTCAGGACCAAGTTATAAAGAATAATATAATTACTTTGAATACTGAGCACATTGTTTTATGTTGTGTGAATGTTTTCTTGTTATAAAGATCAGTTAAAAAGTTTAAAAAATAAACAAAACCAAATGTCTTATATGCCATTCCTTTTTGGGTGGGGGGTTCGCTTATAAACCTTAATCTTTGGGCTCTTTTTTCCTATGGGGGAGGGGAAAGATCGCAGGTATTGGGATCCGATGTTTTTATTTTATATATATATATATATATATATATATATATATATATATATAAAATTCTAGATCTATCCTAGTCTCCCTTAATTTTCCAATTCAGGAAAAACATGTGACATATATATATGTTCCAATGAAATCACATTCACCATCATCAGGCTGAAGTTGTTTTAATATGTGTGTGTGTGTGTGTGTGTGTGTGTGTGTATTTATGTATCAATCACATGTTTTTGCTGAATTTTTAAAATTAAGGGAACCTAGGATAGCGCTATTTCAGCCTTGTTCTGGCCTCATCAGCTAGCCATACCCTCACTGGGATTGGATCCTGGGGCTTCTGCTTTCTAAGGCAGCAATCCTTCAATATACCAGGGTGATCCAACAGAATATATATATATATAGTCTGCGGAGAGGGGCGGCATACACATCTAAATAATAAATAAATAAATATATGTATATTTATATGTATGTGTGTGCGTGTGTGTGTGTATTATTTGTTTTGTATTCATGCTGTCATGTACGTATTGGTGGTATATAAAGATATAACAATAGTTATATACACGGTACATCAGGACAGGGGACAGGAGGCACGCAGGGTCACTTACGCCCCGTTAACTGTCTGGTCTGGTGCTGCAACCCACCAGGACCGACACGGACTTCAGAGGAGAAGCAGAACGGCAGAGAAAACCACGGCTGCCAACCTGCCTTCCCTTGAGGACCTGTAGACTGCACGGGTCAAGAAGAGGGTGGTGGAATACTTACTGACCCTTCGCATCCTGAACACAAACTGTTTCAACTCCTACCCTCAAAACATCCCTACAGAGCCCTGCACACCAAGACAACTAGGCACAAGGAGTTTTTTTCCCCCGAACGCCCTCACTCTGCTAAACAAATGATTCCCTCATTCACCCTGTGTTACTATTATTACTAGTTTTTTCTCATAATTCCTATCACCCTTTTCCTCCCACTCAGGACTGTATGACTGTAACTTGTTGCTTGTATCCTTAAGATTGTTATTGATATACAGTACATTGTTTCTTCATTGCTTATTTGGCCCCTATGACAAACATTAAGTGTTTTTTACCTCATGAATCTTGACAAATGTCTCTTTTTCTCTTATGGACACTGAGAGCATCTGCACCAAAGACGAATTCCTTGGCCAATAAAGAATCTATTCTATTCTATTTATACACTATGCTATTGTTAATAATAATAATTAATAATAATTTATTAGATTTGTATGCCGCTCCTCTCGAATAAACATAGTTTCTGGATTTGTACAACCTAGTAGCTGAGCCCTGAGCAAACTACACTAGTAGGATTCAAATGATGTTTATTAATATTGTTTTCTCATTGCATGTTTCTCCCTTGCGTGTTTTTACCTCATGATTCTTCACAAACGTCTCTTTTCTTTCAGGTACACTGAGAGCATCTGCACCAAAGACAAATTCCTTGTGTGTCCAATCACACTTGGCCAATAAAATTCTATTCTATTCTATTCTATTCCATTCTATTCCTGGTCGATAACGGGGCTGGGTAGGAAAAAGGCCCCGGCCCTTCTCCCTCCTTTTCCTTCTTCCTTTCGCCTGCTCGGCGGCCATCAGGGGGGGACATCGGCCGCCGCCACAGTCCCAAGGCTTCGAGAGGCGGGAGCGGCCGGCCGAGGAAGGAAGGAGGGAGGGAGGGGAGAGGAAGCGAGCCCTCCAGCGGCGGCGAGGAGAGCCGGGCCGCAGCCGGCGGAGGGAAAAGAAGGAAGCGGGAGGACGAGGGAGGGAGCCAGGCTCAGCGGCGGCGGCAGGGAATTAAAATGGCCACCAGCCGCTGGAACCGGAGGAGGAGAAGCAGCAGCAGCAGCGGCGGGAAGAGCGCCGCCTCCCTGGCCGCCTCCCGGGATTCTCCGCTCGGCCGAGCCGCCGGGCCTTGATTGATGAGAGACGGAGCTTGCGAGAAGCCGGGCGAGAAGGAAGCCGACGGCGGGGGGCGCTGCCGCCGCCGCCTCCTCCGCCTGAAACCAGCCCCCTGCGCCCGGGCTGCAGAGCCGAGCCGTGGGGGGAGGCGGGCGGGCGGACGGACGCCCCTCTTCCCTTCCCTTTGCGCCTCGCCTGCGGGACCGCCCCGGACGCCCCTCGGCGGAGCCCCGCATGCCGTCCTGAAGACCCCCTCGGCGGGGAGCAGCGCATCCGGCCCGGCGCCCACCCAGCCAGCCGCCCACCCGGGGCGAAGACCACCGCCGGGCCGCGCCACGCTTCGGGTGAGTCGCGCTCCCTCCGGCCGGGCAGCCTCGGGAGGATCGGGCGACCCTCCGCCGGCCCTTCTCCGCGTCCCCCCCACCTCCATCCCGCTTCCCTAGGCCGCGCCGGCGCTCCGAACTTTCCTCCGCCGCCTTCCCAGGGATGTGGCTGCGGCGGCGGCTTCCCGACCTCTTTCTCTCCCGGCTTCCCTTGGCAAGACCCGCGGCTTCCCGCCTCCCTTTTGCGGGGAAACGGCGGTTTTGTGCCCGGAGGAGAGAAATTTTGGTGGGGGGGGGGAATTAAAAATAAAAATATAAAAGGGAATTTTTTTCTCCTAGTCCCATGCATATGAATATGGTTACATCGAATGTTGCTCCCTATTGGTTTTTCTTGTTACCAGGATCATGTCTGGGAATATTATTGTATCTTTACATTATTCTATCTTTGCATGCGTCCAATATGTGCTGGACAAAACAAATCAATGAAGAAAAGAAAAGAAAAAACCTTCCGCAGGCAGCGAACGAAGCCCCCAGGCTTATGGAGGGAGGAGGGAGGGAGGGAAGGATTCATCCTGTTAAAAGAAAAGACAAAAGCCCAAAGGTTTCGTTTCCTCTGCTTGGGAAACCAGAGTAGGCTGCTTCTCTTGTTATTTGTATTATTATGATTATTTTTTCCCCTCAGCCCTGTTGGGAAACTGCCCCGGTTGCTGGAGGGCCTGCATTCCCAGGAAAGATGGGGAAATAGCCAAGCCCCAAATAAATCAAAGTTTTCAGGGGGGGGGGGGATAGGAGACCTCTGATCTCTTGGGGGGACCACGACAGTTGATCCTGGTTTGTGGAAGGGGGTGGAGGTTTGCTGGAAGAGGCCTTCAAAATCTTTCTGCTCTCTCTGGCTCTGCAGTGAATGTGTATATATATATATACAGACGTATATGTATACAGTATATGTAACATATTTTTCCTGTATTGAAAATGACAGAAGAAACATATGTATACAGTATATGTATATGTGTGTGTGTGTGTGTGTGTGTACACACACACATCTATCTATCTATCTATCTATCTATCTATCTATCTATCTATCTATCTATCTTCATTCCAAAAAAGAAAGAAAGAAACAATTCACTGCATCGCTTTGGTTTGGCTTAGTTGTGGTTTGTGGTGGTGGTATTATTAGGAGTGGTTCCGTTTTAGATCCGGAAAGGAGAAGGTTTGTTTCTTGTCTGTCTGTCTGTCTGTCTTTCTTTCTTTCTTTCTTTCTTTCTTCCTTTCTTTCCTTCTTTCTTTCTTTCCTTCTCTCTCTCTCTCTCTCTCTCTCTCTCTCTCTCTCTCCCTCTCCCTACCTACTGACCAACCAACCTACCTACCTACCTACCTATCCATCCATCCATCCATCTATCCATAAACCCATACTTTCCCAGCAGGAAAGGGAAAATAACAAAAGGTGCCCAATCCCAGTGGGATTAGAAAGAGGTGTCTTGTTTTTATATAGTGGTTTAACATGATGGGTCTATAGCGTGGGGTGGGGGGGACAGATACGTCCATGGGAAAAGGAACAGGGGGGGGGGAGGAAGAGGGTGAAGGCATCTTGTCAAGGAGAAAGTCCCTAGCCGCTAGAAACAAAGGTTGGCTTAAAAAAAAGGAAAGAAAGAACATGTTGTGCAGGGATGAATTAATCCTCTTAGTTCTTCTCTACAGAACCTTTTATAATGGCCCGCTTTCAGGGGGGATCTCTGGCTTTCGATTTCAGGGGGGGGTCTTTCTGATGCCACAGAGAAGTTTACAAGATCGTTCTTCCTTGGGCATTAATGTAAATATAGCAGGGCAACTTCTGTACGTTTGCTTCACAGTGCGTTTCATAACCTAGTGGGAAGGTTTCATTGTGTATGAACTGCGATGACTTGAGGGGCCAGGTTCCTTAAGGCTGAATTTTCAAGGGTCAAGTTAATGACCTCTCCTAGCTTTCTTTAATTCAGGTAGGGATGGGAGGGATGCAGAACAGCTATAGACGATTTCTGCCCTGCCTGCTATGGCTCCGAGATAATAGATATAACAGCTGAATCATTGGAAACCACTTAACCCAGTGCAAAAGCAGGGTGGTAGGTATGGCTGGCTTTTATCCCTGCTCTTTGTTTTAATGGGTTCCAATTCTCAAAATCAATTATTTCCAAAGAGGAAATACATCCAATTTTAAAAGACTGGAATATTTGAACTGGGGATGGAGATTGGCAATTGGTGTTAAAACTGGATGCATGGGTACATTTTCTTCATCATGGTTAAAATAAAAGTAAGGTTTTGTGAAGTTCCCTGGAGGGGTTTGTAATGCAGCCTAGTGTAAAATGTATGGATAACAGCTCCCCGTATATATCATCCGTGGAAAAACAGCACTTGTTAAATGTATTCTTCAATCGCGTTTAGATATAAACCGCTAAGTGCATGACCTGAACTTTTGGGGCTGTTTCTTTCTAACCTAGTAGAAAATGATGTTTCCCATTGAAATATAGTTGAATAGGCTTGATTAAGGTTGAAAGAGCAAACGGTACGGGAAACTTATTTAATGAAGGGGACAAATCACCAAACCGAGTTGTGAACATTTGTGACGTATCTTCCATGTCTGCAGCGCCTCCTTATTCAGCATTATCATATTGCACACGTGATTGTGATCGAAAATGTGTGTCAGACCCTTTTGTGAAGAGAAGGCGCTTATTTTCTCTTCCATTTACCTATTTACCTGTTTTGTCGTGAAACCGTAATGAGAACCAGCAGCAGAAAATCCGTGGGCAGAATAATGATGGTGTATTTCATGGTAATTAAAAGAAAATTCATATGTTCACTGATATTGCCCATGATCTTAACCAGAGAAGTGGATATTTGAGGAATTTAGAATCACTGTGTAATTTCAACCCAATAAGACAAACATACTGCTGTTCTGCTTATTTGTTGAGTAGTATTGGCACTTTCTGGGGTTTTTTTTAAGGTCCCCCCAAATGTAATGCAATAATGGTTCAGACTAAAATGTTGGTCGAGTGTCATCAAATCTATATAAACCTATCGACTCTAGGAAAAGTGCAGAGAAGAGCCACAAAGAGGATTAGGGGACTGGAGCCTAAAACATATGAAGGACGGTTGCAGGAACTGGGCATGGCTGGTTTAATGAGAAGAAGGACCAGGGGAGACAGGATAGCAGCCTTCCAAATATCTCAGGAGCTGCTACAAAGAAGAAGGAGTCAACCTATTCTCCAAAGCACCTGAGGGTAGAACAAGAAGCAATGGGTGGAAACTAAACAAGGAGAAAAGTAACTTAGAACTAAGAAATTCCCTGACAATCATAATGGTCATGTGATTGATTGATTGACCAGTGGAACAGCTTGCCCCCAGAAGTTGTGAATGCCCCAACACTGGAAGTTTTTAAGCAGATGTTGGATACCTATCTGTCTGAAGTAGTGTAGGGTTTCCTGCATAAGCAGGGGGTTGGACTAGAAGACCTCCAAGGTCCCTTCCAACTCTTATTGTTATTGTTGTTATTATTATTTGTAAATTGAGGTTCTTCCTTGCACTTGCATGTGTAAGACTACAGCAGAATCAGCATGAATGCGTAGATACAGATAGACACACTGCTAACACAATATAGATCAGTGTTACACAACCTTGACAACTTTAAGATATATGGACGTCAACTCCCAGAATTATCCAGCCAGCTGGGAAAATTTGTAGAGAGATACTACAGCTCCTACATCTTGGATGCTAGCTCTGTTGAAATACTGTGTATAATGTTATTCATAATCAAAATATTAATTCTGGTACCTTTCCATGATATTTACTTTTTCATATTCCTGCTTTGTTGAAGGCGAATTAGATTTTAATAGTTATGTTCCAATCAGATTTGGAAATAGGTTGCTTCCATGATTATCTAGGTCCCCAGCAGTCGGGTTTCAGGGCCGGTTACAGCACGGAAACCGCTTTGGTCGCGTTGATGGATGATCTCTGGCGGGCCCGGGACAGGGGTTTATCCTCTGTCCTGGTGCTCCTTGACCTCTCAGCGGCTTTCGATACCATCGACCATGGTATCCTTCTGCACCGGCTGGAGGGGTTGGGAGTGGGAGGCACTGTCCTTCAGTGGTTCTCCTCCTACCTCTCTGGCCGGTCGCAGTCGGTGTTAGTGGGGGGCCAGAGGTCGACTCCTAGGTTTCTCCCTTGTGGGGTGCCTCAGGGGTCGGTCCTCTCCCCCCTGCTATTCAACATCTACATGAAACCGCTGGGCGAGATCATCCAAGGACATAGGGTGAGGTATCATCAATATGCGGATGATACCCAGCTTTACATCTCCACCCCATGCCCAGTCAACGAAGCGGTGGAAGTGATGTGCCGGTGCCTGGAGGCTGTTGGGGCCTGGATGGGTGTCAACAGACTCAAGCTCAACCCGGATAAGACGGAGTGGCTGTGGGTTCTGCCTCCCAAGGACAATCCCATCTGTCCGTCCATCACCCTGGGGGGGGGAATTATTGACCCCCTCAGAGAGGGTCCGCAACTTGGGCGTCCTCCTCGATCCACAGCTCACATTAGAACAACATCTTTCAGCTGTGGCGAGGGGGGCGTTTGCCCAGGTTCGCCTGGTGCACCAGTTGCGGCCCTATCTGGACCGGGACTCATTGCTCACAGTCACTCATGCCCTCATCACCTCGAGGTTCGACTACTGTAATGCTCTCTACATGGGGCTACCTTTGAAAAGTGTTCGGAAACTTCAGATCGTGCAAAATGCAGCTGCGAGAGCAGTCATGGGCCTACCTAGGTATGCCCATGTTTCACCATCACTCCGCAGTCTGCATTGGTTGCCGATCAATTTCCGGTCACAATTCAAAGTGTTGGTTATGACCTTTAAAGCCCTTCATGGCATCGGACCAGAATATCTCCGAGACCGCCTCCTGCCGCACGAATCCCAGCGACCGATTAGGTCCCACAGAGTGGGCCTTCTCCGGGTCCCGTCAACTAAACAATGTCGGTTGGCGGGCCCCAGGGGAAGAGCCTTCTCTGTGGCGGCCCCGGCCCTCTGGAACCAACTCCCCCCGGAGATTAGAACTGCCCCTACTCTTCCTGCCTTCCGTAAACTCCTTAAAACCCACCTTTGCCGTCAGGCATGGGGGAACTGAAACATCTCCCCCTGGGCACGTTTAATTTATGCATGGTATGTCTGTGTGTGTGACTGTTAGCATATGGGTTTTTTTAAATATTTAAATATTTTAAATTTGTCTGATTGCTTATGATTTGTTTTTTACATGTTGTGAGCCGCCCCGAGTCTTCGGAGAGGGGCGGCATACAAATCTAAGTAATAAATAAATAAATAAATAAATAAATAAATAAATAAATAAATAAATAAATAAATAATTAGATAAAGGAATTATACAGAATGTTAAAGTGGATAAAAAGTAAACATTAAAAATGACTTTAAATTTTTTAAAAAACAAACTACAATTTATTAATTCAAATTATGAGCCATGTACTCAAGTGTACTAAAGTACTACTAAATTCTAAGGGGTTCAACTTTACAACTCAGTTTCGAGATCTATTCCCGCAAATGCCATTCTTGCAAACTAAAAAAAAAATAGTTGCTTAACTTCTGGGTGTAAATGTTAAAATAAATGGATGCAAATGATCTGCACTGGAGCTGGTGAATAGCACTGTCATAAGATTATCCATTTTTTTCTGACTTCTCTTCCCCTTCTCTAAATTTTGATTATAATGATGACAGCAGCCATCTTGAGAAGTCTTGAGAAATCCTGTCTGTGCTGGTGTTTGGCCGTAATAAATGATTTGATTTGATTTGATCTTGATTTGAAACGCGTCTGCGTGCATTGCTGCATTGAATGAATTTGTAAGAATCTGGTAAATGACCATGGAGATTCTCAGTCATCTACCTCGTGGTTGTCCCAAAGATGCTTTTTCAAGAGGCAACTGGACTTTCTGGCTTTTCCTTGAAGACATTTCACTTCTCATCCAAGAAGATTCTTCAGTTCTGTGGAATGGTGGGAGGTGGGAAGGTTTATATTCCTTGCAGTCATCTGATCATTTTCCCTCCTTCTGAGAGCCATGGGGGCCTCTTGGAGGTTTATCTGAGCCCTCGGGGTGACCTGAATTCTGCAAATGGGTGTGGAAGCTTATTGGAGTTGCTGGAAGGAATGTGTTGTAAACAGGTGTTGTTGTATCCATCCCTGTCTGTTGAAAGAGGTCTATTCAAACTTCATGTAGATTGTCTCTTTGGTCTTCAATCCACATGCCTTACAGATTCAGTAGAAAGTTGCTAATGATTGTTGAGTAATAAAGACCATTTTTGTTTAAAATTATGCAGTTGAAGAGTCTCAACACAAGTTAGAAAGTGATACGATACTTGTTTCTTCCAGAGAACTTATTGACTTAGTTATTAAAGCAGGTAGACAAAGCAGAAGTTTATCATATTGCAAGTTACAATAAAAATAAAATGTTGAATTATTGAATTGAATTATTTCAATGTTACAATTGAAATAAAACGTGCTTCGGTCCTTCTCTTGGGAAAGGTATGGAGTTGCTAAATGTACAGTGATACCTCGTCTTACGAACTTAATTTGTTCCCTGACGAGGTGAAAATAGCTTGGAAGAAGAGGCAAAAAAATCTTTAAAAATCATGGCTGCCTGAGGAATTCTGGGAGTTGAAGTCCACAAGTAGAGTTGCCAAGGCTGGAGACCTCTGCTTTAGTAATACTTGACTTTGTTGGTAAATGTCATTGAGCAGAAGGATGTTCTTGAACTTTTGAATCTGTTGTGATTGTTAAATGGAAGAGGAAAGCAGTTATTCAGAAGGTTTCCGGGTGGAAATTCACCGTGAATATGATGAAGCATGAAACCCCCCTTCCCCCCCCTGTCAATCTACTTTTATGAAAGGGGATTTGATGCACCTATTACAACCAGCATCAAACATTGAAATAAAGTCCAGGTAACATTTAACAAAACTGGGAGTTGATGAAATATATTGTCCCGTGTGCAAACTGGTAAAACATGTTGAGATTTATGCTAGGCATGTTAAATATAATGGAAAGAAAGAAAGAATATTATTTTACTATTCCTTTTACTCCCCCCCCCCTCTAATTTTCCCATAGTTTAAAAAATTGCTCAATGTTCTGTGGTTTTGAAAAGACTGAAGCAATGCTCAGCTGCAGCCTTAGATCCTGAAACAAGGGGAAGATCAGTATTAAATGTATGAGAAATGGAGACATTCATGTTTCATTGCATTTATGCTCTGGAAATAATTCTCATTTGAATGTTTCCTCATGATATCTCAGGTAGTTTGTGCTGAGTATTTTTGTATGAACTAACCCTTCCTTTCCTTCCTTCCTTCCTTCCTTCCTTCCTTCCTTCCTTCCTTCCTTCCTTCCTTCCTTCCTTCCTTCCTTCCTTCTCTCTTTCTCTCACACTTTCTCTCCTTCCTTCCTTCCTTCTCTCTTTCTCTCACACTTTCTCTCCTTCCTTCCTTCCCGCCTGCCTGCCTGCCTGCCTCTCCCATTGCGAAAAGGACATTGTTTACTAGATGAGCAAGTTTATGTTAATTAATATTTACCAATATGAAGTTTGTTTAGGTAAATGAATTCTCAGGTGAAAGCGGTAAGTTATTTAATCAAGTGCCCTTTGGCCTCATCTGTTGTCTTTCAAGAGCCATTGGATCAACATTTTTCCAAATTCCCAGCAGGGCCAAAAATATTTGAATTCCACTTCGCTCCCTTCATTAGCTGAAAGGGATTTGGTTTATTCATAAGCACAGCAACATTATATGGCTGCAATGTGCTTTAATGTTCTTTAACTGCAGTTAAGGTGGCTATGAAATGTCTAAAAATGCACTGAAAGGCTACACAAGATTTGCTATTTAAATATATTATCACTTAAAGAGCTTTGTGTGTGTGTATGTATGTAAGTGTGTGTGTGTCCCTCCAAGTGAATAATTATAGGTAGCATATAAAACAGTATTTCTCAATCTAGGCAGTCTTAAATTGTGTGGACTTCAACTCCCAGAATTCATGAGTGGATGGGGAATTCTTGGAAATTAACTCCACACATTTTGAAGTTGCGAAGGTTGAGAAACACTGATGTAAAGTTTGTGTTGGAAAATTGTGCGCGTGTGTGCTTGTGTGGTGGGTTGCTGCCACTTTGGACCTGTTTTTTAGAACTGGTAGTGGAAATTGCCACCACTTGTATAACTGGCAGCGATGACTGGCGGTCCATGCTCCTGAACCTGCCCTCCAGTCACTGTGGCTTGCAACCGCCCCCCCGCTGCATATTTGTTTGTTTGTTTGTTTGTTTGTTTGTTTGTTTGTTTGTATGCCGCCCCTCTGCAATAAGACAGTGTACAATAATAATCCAATACTAAAAATGATTAAAAACCCATTAATATAAAAACCAAACATACGGTACATACAGACATACCATGCATAGAATTGTAAAGGCCTAGGGGGAAAAGGTGTCTCAATTCCCCCATGCCTGGCGGCAGAGGTGGGTTTTAAGTAGCTTACGAAAGGCAATGAGGGTGGGGGCAATTCTAATCTCTGGGGGGAGTTGGTTCCAGAGGGCCGGGGCCGCCACAAAGAAGGCTCTTCCCCTGGGTCCCACCAACCGACATTGTTTAGTTGATGGGACCCGGAGAAGACCCACTCTGTGGGACCTAACTGGTCGCTGGGATTCGTGCAGCAGAAGGCGATCCCGGAGATAATCTGGTCCGGTGCCATGAAGAGTTTTATAGGTCATAACCAACACTTTGAATTGTGACTGGAAATTGATCGGCAACCAATGCAGACTGCGGAGTGTTGGAGTAACATGGGCATATTTAGGGAAGCCCATGATTGCTCTCGCAGCTGCATTCTGCACGATCTGAAGTTTCCGAACACTTTTCAAAGGTAGCCCCATGTAGAGAGTGTTGCAGTAGTCGAACCTCGAGGTGATGAGGGCAGGAGTGACTGTGAGCAGTGAGTCCCGGCAAACGCCCCCCTCGCCACAGCTGAAAGATGGTTCTCTAATGTGAGCTGTGGGTTGAGGAGGACGCCCAAGTTGCGAACCTTCTCTGAGGTTTCCGCGCATGCGCAGAGGGTCATTTCTAGGTGCTTTGCATCTGTCGCGATGCAAACCAGTAGGGAAGGTAAGTGGAACCCACCCCTGGTGTATGTGCATATGTGTGTGCATGTGGCTACCTCTGAAGAGTGTTCAGAAACTTCAGATTGTGCAGAATGCAGCTGCGTGAGCAATCATGGGTCTTCCCAGATACATCCATGTTTCTCCAACACTCCATGGACTGTATTGGTTGTTGATTGGTTTCCGGACACAATTCAAAGTGTTGGTGATGACCTATAAAGCCCTACATGGCATCAGACCAGATTACGTATGGGACCCCCTTCTGTCGCATGAATCCCAGCGACCAGTCAGGTCCCACAGAGTTGGCCTTCTCCAGGTCCCGTCGACTAAACAATGTCGTCTGGCGGGGCCTAGGGGAAGAGCCTTCTCTTTGGTGGCCCCGGCCCTCTGGAATCAACTCCCCCCCGGAGATTCGCACTGCCCCCACCCTCCTTGCCTTTCGCAAGAGTCTTAAGACTCATTTATATCGCCAGGCATGGGGCAATTAGATGAAGCCCCACCCCCGCCCCCGTTTAAAAAATGAAATGTATGGTTGTGAATGAATTGGCTCATTTTATGGTATTGGGTTTTTAGTTTGTAATTTTTAATTGATGAAATTTGTTGCTGTATTGTTTACATTGTATCCTGTGAGCCGCCCCGAGTCTTCGGAGAAGGGCGGCATACAAAGCTAATAAATAATTATATATGTATAATTATATAATTATATAACTATATTTACAGCAGCACGAAGCTTACAACTTCAGCCTGATGATGGTGAATGTGATTTCACCGAAACGTTGCATAGACATGCAAAATATTACACGGGGCAAAACCCGAACTCAGAACAATCTACATATATATATCCCTTAATTTTCAAATTCAGCAAAAAAACATGTGACATACATACATACATACATACATACATACATACATATATATAATTAGATTTTTTTTAAAAATGTGTTGATTGAGACTTATTTCACATTCTCTCCTCACTTCCCTCTTCCTCAAAGAGCAGAAGAAATTCTGTTCAGATTTGATAAATGTGATGTTCTTTAAACCGATACAGTTAAACTTGGATAAAAACAAAATAGACCTTTGGCTGGAAAAATCATTGTTCTCATTAAATATAAAATGGGAACTTTGAGACCTACTGTATTCGTACAAATTGTAAAAGCAAATGATGTACACGCAATTCCGGCCCAATCAATACTTTTTCATAAGAATCCAGAGTATGAAAAGAAATGTAGACAAAGGAGGATGTGTTCAGCTTATTTATAGATAGTCTTCATTTTACAGCTATTCTTTTAGCAATCACTCAGTTACATATCTCACTGGAAAAAAGGGATTGATTGATTGATTGATTGATTGATTGATTGATTGATTCCAAAACGGACTCAGAGCGGCTAACAAGTTATAAATACAATAGTAAAAAAAAAACAGTAAAAAATACAACAATACAATCAAAAGTATAATAAAAATGATAATGCAATTTTAAAAAATCATGCACAAGTGGTCCTCATACTTACAACCACTGGAATAACCTTGCGGCCACACAAAGAAAACAGGGCCGCTGTTCAGTTGACTTCCACCAAGCAAAACCAATGGAGGGAACCCAGATGCGCTTAACAGCCATGTGATTCATTAACTGGAGGGAATCAATTAACCAAGATGATTAAAAGAAAAGTTGGAAAAACCCTGCAGGAGTCATTTAAGCACCAGCCTCCCTTTAAGAAATCTCTGGTCCCAACTACAGTGGTGCCTCTACCTACGAACGCCTCTACTTATGAATTTTTCTAGATAAAAACCGGATGTTCAAGACTTTTTTGCCCCTTCTCAAGAACCATTTTCCACTTACAAACCCCAGCCTCCAAAACTGTAACTGGAAAAGGCAGAGAGAAGCCTCCATGGGGCCTCTCTAGGAATCCCCTGGGAGGAAACGGCTGGAAAAGGCAGGGAGAAGGCTCCGTGGGGCCTCTAGGAATCGCTGGCCTGCTAGTGGAGGTTGTAAACTCCCCAACTTTGGACATTTTCAAGACAAGATTGGACTGTAGGAGGGGGTTTGACTTGATGACCTGCAAGGTCCCTTTCAACTCTAATAAATAAATAAAATCTCCTGGGAAGGAAGCAGGGCCTCCACCCTCCCTGTGGTTTCCCCAATCACACGCATTATTTGCTTTTTCATTGATTCCTATGGGAAAAATTGCTTCTTCTTACAAACCTTTCTACTTAAGAACCTGGTCACGGAACGAACTTTGTAAGTAGAGGCACCACTATATAGTCTTAAAGCAAGGACTATTATCTCTTCTCTTCAGCACTTCAGAATGGCTCAGTGTTTGGTATTTGAATTATTTTTTAACCCTGGATATTGTTTATGAGTTTGAGATTGTGCTGTTGTGTTGATTTTCGCAAAAGAAAAAAATGGAAATTTAAAAAGTGTGTTTTTGATTTATGGAGAGATGAATAACAGGGTCATATGGTAATAGTCTGTTGGAGAATTTTTCCTCCTTATATATTTCAGTGCCGACATGATTCATTATATGTCCCCTCAGGTCATCATCATAGTAAAGGCAACAACAATTTTGGTTTCCAGTTCAGCTTCTGCAAGCAAGAGTTTTGAAAAGACACATTTAAAAAGTAGATCAGTGTGAATCAGATCTCAATTAGCTTTGCACTCAGAGGCGTAGTACTTACTATCTCTCTATTGTGCCACCGGTCTCTAAGGCTACGGCAGGAGTTTTTAAAATATAGTGCATTTTTCTCACTGAGCGTGACTAATAAAATCCCTGAGAAGGCGCGTCTGAATATTTCATTTGAACTGACAGCAAGGACAGAAATTGGTTGATGACAGAGACAAAAGTGTGACTGCAGAAGAGATATATTGGCCACGCTGCAGTTGGTTCTTGCTCCTGTTAATCCCAGAATCTGAGTGCATGTGTGTGGCTTGAAATTGTGGCTAAATGGGAGGGGGTCACTACTACCAGTTCCCCCCAAACTACTACCTCTGGTCAGGAAGAAATGAAATATCTCTCTGAACTGAGTTATCTCATATGCATCTTACTCATTCTGGATATTGAACCCATAAATAAACAAGTGCGTATCTGGGAATTAAATTCCATGTGTAATTTTGGGAACACAATGGATTGGCGGGACCCAGGGGAAGAGCCTTCTCTGTGGCGGCCCCAACCCTCTGGAACCAGCTCCCCCCGGAGATCA
This sequence comes from Erythrolamprus reginae, assembly GCF_031021105.1. Classification (NCBI taxonomy): domain Eukaryota; kingdom Metazoa; phylum Chordata; class Lepidosauria; order Squamata; family Dipsadidae; genus Erythrolamprus; species Erythrolamprus reginae. The sequence goes on from NC_091956.1 coordinate 86,324,909, forward strand.
GAATTGCCCCCACCCTCCTCGCCTTTCGCAAGCTCCTTAAAACCCACCTCTGTTGTCAGGCATGGGGGAACTGAGATATTCCTTCCCCCCAGGCCTATACAATTTATGCATGGTGTGTTTGTGTGTATGTTTGGCTTTTTAATAAGGGGCTTTATTAGATTTGTCATACATTGTTTTATTATTGTTGTGAGCCGCCCCGAGTCTATGGAGAAGGGCGGCATACAAATCTAATAAATAAATAAAATAAATAAATAAATTACTAAAAATCCTGGAAATAAAAAAAAATTAAAAAAAGCCTTGTTAAACAAAAAATTAACACTCAATCTCCATCCAGCCAATGTAACTAACATTGGATAAAGACATTGTGACTGTGGATATTGCTGTGCTCGCCCTGTGGACAGCACATTGAATGAATGAGTATGTAAAGTGCAGTTCTTGTGGAATGTTTAACCTCCAGAATCCCTAGGCCAAGGCATGTGTGTTTGGAGCAATGCATTGTGTCAGATCCCACCTGGGTTGGTCATCAGGACCTGAGCTTTACTCTTCCGGGCTCCTGCTGGAGCTCTTCCTCTGTAGAGTCTCACTACTGGAGTAGGTGCTTTGGGCTACTCTCCGAGTCCTATTTATGCGGTGCCTTCTCATTGGCTAATCGTTGTGTTGATGGAGAGCGATTGGCTGTTTTTTCCTTGTGCTGCCACGCCCTCTGCTGCTAAGTACCTGATAGGCTGATGGCTTCGGTCATTTCCCTATCTTTGTACCTGCCCAACCAACAATCTTAGTAGCTGCAAAACTGAATGTACATGTCCTCGTTCATTGCAGTGGGAAGCTACCAATGATTGGACCCAGATTGGATTTTACCATATGATGTTGTGACTTGTATATTTGCCTCCATTTGTAATATATTTTGTTCCCTCATTGACTGTAAGATCTCACCTATTTATTTTGCAATTGAGTTTATAATCTCTCTACATTGAAACGCAGGTAATCCTTGATGTATGACCACACTAGAGCTCACAATTTATGTTGCTAAGTGAGAAATTTCTCAAGTGAGTTTTGCCATAATTTATAACTTTCCTTGGCACATTGGTTAACTGAAACAAGGCAGTGGTTAAATTAGTAACACGGTTGTTAAGTGAATCTGGTTTCTCCGTTGACTTTGCTTGTCAGGAAGTCTCCAAAGGGGATCACGTGACCCAGGCGAAGTCAGTTTTCAAGAATCCAAGTATAAATTGCATGACCATGAGAATGCGGCAGTGGTCATAAGTGTGAAAAAATAGTCATAAAATGTAACTTTTCTGCTGTAACTTCAGAGAGTAACTAAATGAAGGTGTGTAAGTACTACCTGCACTCCTTGTGTATCTGTGTAGGCCACGGTAGCTATGAACCTAAGCTGGCGTGGCCCCATGTCCAAAGAGGGCCCTAACCACGTGTGGCTGCCTAACCGAAAACAGACTCCACTGAATTCAGTATGACTTACTCCAAGGGAAATGAGTAGAGCAGCATTCCCCAACTAATAGTTTGCTTGAAGCTTATAATAAATAAAATAATAAATATTGATACTAAAATTCCATTGGGGCTCAGATTGGAGAGTTGGGGTGCACGTGAAATGTTTAATTCTTCCGGGTGGGGGGGGAGCGTAAGAGAAAATAATGGAGAAGGGCTGGGCTCAGCTATATAAATGGGAAACAGAGTTCACTGAAGGCTTCAAACCACAACTAAGTTATATTATCATTTAACGTGGGTTGCCAGACTGTGCTTTGCGGTCACCTGAGGCCGTGCAGCGACCTCTCGGGGGCTCCGCGGATTCCTGAATTACTAGTTTAATGTAGTTCACAGTTTGGCCCAGGGACACTGGGAAATTACTGAGGCAGTAAAGGTGATGTGATCTAAGGAAGCTTTGGAACCTCTGGCTTGATGTGATGCGTCAACCAATTCAAGTCAATCTTTCAGAAACTCTTTCCCGATTTACCCGTTCCTTCCTCATCCTCAAAACCGAGTCTCCGTTCTTCTGCATCCATTCTAAATGGCTCTTCTGTTTACTGTTTAGTGGTCAGCCTTCCTAAACTCAGCATAGGAGTACCAGGTGTATACTATACGAAGGGTCCTTGATGCTCTCTGGGATTGGTTGTTTTCCTTCAGACATTTCATTACTCTACTAGGTAATAGCATCAGGACATCCTCAAGGGTGTAGGGTTTGCTCTTTGTTTATATACAACTGGCTTGCCCCATCAGTGTTGGTAGGAATGTTGTTGTTGGTCCACTCCTTGAATAGGACTATGTATCCATGAAATTAAAAGTGTCCCTGCTTAGGGATTTCTTCTAGGCCCGGGGTGGTGAACCTATGGGACACGTGCCAGAGATGGCATGCGGAACCCTCTCTGCGGCCACACGTGCCATCGCCAGCTGCTCTTTTGGTTTCTGGTGCAGGCATGTGCACCAGCCAGCTGGTCTTTGGGTTTCTGGGCCTCCAGCATGTGTGAAGATTAGCTGGGCAGTGCACATGCTAGAAACCAGAAGACCAGGGGGTCAGCGCACACAAATGCATCGGCCAGCTGGTCACTTGAGTTTCTGGGACTCTGGTGCGTGCATGGGCATGCGTGTGTTCTGGTTTGGGCACTCGGTACCGAAAAGTTTCGCCATAACTGTTCTAGCCATTTATTAGCCAAGGTGGCACAGTGGTAGAGTGCAGTACTGCAGGCTACTAAGGCTGACTGCTAGATCTGCAGGTCAGCGGTTCAAATCTCATCACCGGCTCAAGGTTGACTCAGCCTTCCATCCTTCCGAGGGGGGTCAAATGAGGACCCGGATGGTGGGGGCCATAGGCTGGCTCTGTTAAAATGTGCTATTGCTAACATGTTGTAAGCCGCCCTGAGTCCAAGGAGAAGGGTGGCATAAAAAATTAATTAATTAAGAAAAAAAGAAAGAGAGAGAGAAAGAAAGAAAAAGAAAGAAAGAAAGAAAGACCATTGTGTATGATCTTTTAAAACACTTTCATGTTCTTACATCCATAATTTCTCACCTGGGAATATGTGGCTTGAAGAAAGCTTTGATTAGAGAGAAGTCTTCTGCTGGTGGGAGGGAATTATTCAAGCTGAACATGCAGGACATAAATTGTCAGTGAACAGAGAAGACACAGGTATAGATAGTGAAACATTTGTAGACCCAGATTGTGTCTTACTCTGTGGCTTTGGAAGTCTTAAGAGCTATGAATCCTCATTTGGAGTTTCATTAATGGTTAATAGTGACAGTAATTTATAGCTGAGCAGGAGAAAGGACGCATGGAGGAGATGGAGGGAGCATATAGTACATTTCTGAGTGAAAGAATGTGAAGCCTGCCTTCTATCATATGACTCCTGCACGGACCCAAACTTTTCTGGACTAAGAAGCTCACATGCTTGAAGGTGGATGGAGCCATGGATTAGGGAACACGGGAGTTGTGGGCCTGTGACCTTCAAAAGAAAAATTAAGAAACAGAAATTACTTTTTTTTTTGCTATTGCAAATAAAATTGTGCTTTTGGATCAGTGTTATTGACACAAAGGGTATCAAATTTGATATCACTGGGGGCCACATCAGTGTTGTGTTTGACCTCGGTGGGGCGTGGGGGGGCATGGCCAGGGGAGCACGACCAGCTCGAGGTCACTCCTGCCGGGCCGGGGGTGCCTTTGGCGCTCTGCCAGAGAAAAGGGGCTCCTGGAAGGCTTCTGCAACCCTCTGCCAGTAAGAGCAGATCTCGGGAGGGGCTTCCGGGGCTCCGTTTGTGCTTTTTTTATAACTTAGTACCAATTAGCATTAATTAGTATTTATTACTACTAATAATTATATTAGTAATTTGTATGTATGTGTCATCTTCGACTTAGAGCAATTGAGGCCCACATTTCTGTCACTAAGCGACACATTTGGTAAGTGAATTTTTCCCGGTTTTATGGTTTCACTTAGCAACTGTCTCACTTAAGCAACAGAAATTTTGGGCTCAGTTGTGGTTGTAAATTGAGGACAACCTTGTATAAATTACGCGTGCGTTATCCTTGGGTATTCAACACCTGCCAGTCAGAACTGTAGTTTGTAATGTCTACTGCTTGTGTGCCAAATTACTCTTGTAGTGATTATGTGCCAAATTTCTCTGATGTTCTCGGTGTGTAGTTCCAGAAGTAAAACAACACAAGCTGGGTCTTGCACATTCAATAAACAATAATGTGTGCTATGTGATTTTTGATTAACCATTGCAGTTTGCAAACCAGATTAGGATTTAAGCCTATTGATTGGATGATATATTATGTCACAACATTTATTTATTTATTTATTATTTATTATTTAGATTTGTATGTTAACCAGGTCATAATTCAGGCCAAACATCACCTTGTGCTATAAACAGGGTCCACTTGGCCTTGCCTTTGAAAACTGTTTAGAAACTTGTATAGCCACATAGGACATTATGTCCAGTAATCTTGCCCAAAATAAATTATTATTATTTATTAGACTTGAATGCCGCCCCCCTCCAAAGACTTTTAAATAAACTTTAAAAAATACAATTAAAACAGGACATCTTCCCATTCCCATGCTTGTGTGTATGTTTTTTAAATAATGGGTTTTTAGACATTTTTAAATATTAGATTTGTTATTGTACACTGTTTTATTATTGCTGTGAGCCGCCCCGAGTCTATGGGGAGGGGCGGCATACAAATCTAAGAAAGGAAGGAAGGAAGGAAAGAAAGAAACTCGTCACTGGCTCTATGCCTGCCAGTGTTTCTTTTCCACACAATTTGCTGGTATGTTTTGTACTGCCACAAAATTAATTTGGTGAAATACCTTCATTAAGTCAGATAAAAGAAAACATCCTGTACTTGCTTCATTCTGAGCTGAGCTGAATATTTGCTATCTTTTTTTCAATATATCAATCATGGATTGAAACATATGGCAGGCACTTTGAGATATAATGTAAATTTGTAATTTGAAAGTGGTCACAAGGGTGAGGCTTTTTGTGCGAAGACAATTTGTCGGCACCTACCCTCAATTACTGCTGAAGGCGTATTTTGCAGTCATTAAATGGTGGTTGCTTGCTGGGCTTTGTGAAAAGGTTGCGTGAAATAAATGCCTGTATGCTTCACTTCCAACTTGCCATACGAATGTTGGAACAGAATTCTCCCCATTAGATTTGTATCTATTCCCCTTTATAAATTATAAGCCATAAAATTTGTTTCATACTGGTACAAAAGAGTAGTGTTTAGAATGAATACTATTACATATTTATTTGTATCTCATCTTATTATTTTTTGCGAATAACCCAGGGTAGCGGATATTGTTGGGCGAACCCATCGAAGTTCGGGTTCGGCGAGTTCGGCTGAACTTGGCGGCGGAGTTTGGGTAAGTTTGCCGTACCCAAACCCGAACCCCAACACCTCTGGCCCTGCCCTCCTGTCTTCCGCCAAAGCAGCCCGCGGCCGCCTGTCTCCTTTTATTTCTTACAGAAAAGGCTCGGGTGCCACAGCCCCCCTCCTCCTTTAATTTCTTTCACCACCGTGCACGCGATCATGTCAGTTTCCCCTGTGAAAAAGCAGAAGATGGAGTCGGCACAGGAGCAGCTCAAGCAACACACCACCATGGTGGCCGATGACCGTGGTGGCTGAGCCTTTTCCGTAAGAAATGAAAGGAGACAGGCGGCCATGGGATGGTTTGGCGGAAGACGGGAGGGCAGGGCCTGCGTCAACACAGAACCCGCCCCCTCTCCTTTCCAAAGAGCGCCAGGGTGAGCTAAGGCTGCCCTGGGCAATGGGCGCAACGGGGGAGAGCCGCACCACCTCCGAGCCCCAAATACCCGCCTTGTTTGGCGGCTTTCTCTTCCGGGCTTGGAGCAGAGTGCGATTGGGGAAACACTCCCCGCCTGGGGGAATTGATCAAGAGGGGCCACACATGTTCCCCGGGGTCCTACGTAGCCCTCTCCCCTCTGGCATGGTTCCCCCCCAGGGGGGCATGCCCCACTATTTGAGAAGGACTGCCCTAGTGGGGTCTGTTAGATGCACCAAAAACTGTTAATGAGCTGTAAGTATAATAACGTTGCTTCTTAAAATTTTTCTTTTTTGCAGTCACAATTTCCTTTGTAGCTGTTAGAAGGTCTTCACATTAATGGAAGATTATAGAACATAAGCCACATTTCATTGTGACTCTATTTTTTTTTTTTTAAACCCAAAATTCATTCAAAATCCATTTTAACTTGTTTGGAAGAGTAGTGTTTTATGACTAAGTTGCTGCATTTTTTATGAATCTTAAAAACTACAGAGTGAGCTGGAATCTGCTTGTCAGACTATGCAGCTCACAATATAATAAAAGTTAAAAGGGGCTTCTCCTCGGCGGTGGGCGCCACTGGAGTTTCTCACAGCCCCCTGGCCTTTCCCAGGAAGAGCCCCCTCCGGCAGGCCCAGTTCCCTCCTCCTGGGCTTCTCCTCGGCGGTGCATGCCGGCGTGTGCAAAGCGCATGCACGCCCACAAGGCGAAGTCACGCAGTGCAAGAGGAAGAAGCCAGCAGCGACCTAAGTTAGAACCTACCCCGGAGTTTCCTAATAGTTTTATTATTTTATGATTGGGGATCACCACACCCTGAGGGACTGTATTAAAGGTTCGTGGCTTTAGGAAGGTTGAGAGCCGCTGTTCTGGAGACTGTTGCATGTGGTAGCAGTCAGATTTTCTTTTGAGATTTGGAAAAAGTTTATAATACTTCCACGAAAACAGCTGCTTTCCTTAGGCATTGAGGGACATTTTAATTGGGAATGTTTTAATTGTATGCTACCCAGAGTCACAGATGTGAGATGGCTATATAGTTGAATAAATAAATAAATTTAAAAGTACTGTCAAATAATGGTAGTATGCTAAATTTAATGAAACACGAGTAGAATATTTTTGTAGCTTTTTGCAGCTTTCTTGATGACAACGTTGTCAACTCCACCACAGGAGAAGTGTTCAACCATTGTTTATAATTTATATGAGTTTCGACTGTGTATTTTATTTGGGAAAAATCTCTTGTTGATAAATTAGATGGAATATGTTAAATCTAAATACAATGCTGGAGGCATATAACATGACTAAGGTCACAATGCAATGCTCTATTATTTTATGACTTTCTTTTTCTTACTGGTAATTGGTTTTCTGTAGCAATCTATTTTCTTTCTCAATTTTGTAAAGCTGCTCAAAGTCTGTAATGAAGCAAACTCTAAACTTCACAGTAACATAGAGTTGGTTTGGTTTTGATTTAGCATGAAACCCACCATTTTGCTTTATATATCAAGCTCAATAAACCCTACTTAAATCAGGTTTGTGATTCATTCTGAACCAGGGGTGTAAAACTCATTGAGGGCCTCATCAGGGTTGTGTTTCATCTCGGGGGGTGGAGGGGGCTGGGGGGGGGCATGGCCCGGGAGGGGGCTTGGCCAGCTCATCATCACTCGAGCTCCATTTTTGGCTGCGACGGCTTCCTGCAGTCCTTTGCCAGAGAAAATTGAGCCCAGTGGGCTGCCTGCGGCCTGTCCCGATTCTGTGTTTGGCCATGACAGCCTTCTGCAGCCCTCCGTCAACGTATACGGCCTGCCCAGGCTCCATTTTTGGCCGCAACTGTCCCCTGCAGCCTTCTGCCAGTGAAATTTAAGCCCAGGGAGGCCCGTTTTCGCCGTCAGAGGCACAGCAGGCTGGTCCTTTGCTGTTTCCATCGCGGCCCCATGGGCCTTGGACACCCTGTTCTAAACCATGCTTTATTAGAGGTGATGGAATGGATCACTACGGGCTATATTTATGCAACTGTGTTAAATTGTAAGCCATGATTTACAGCCCTTGGTGTGTTCATGCAACACAAGTTATCTAAACCAAACAACGTGAGTATAGTTTAGGGTAGTATCTGAATCCATATAATGTGAATTATAACTTGGATTGTGGACCCAATTGGTAATTTTGGCATCAGTTTCTATAAAGTTTATTTTTTATTTATTAAATTTATTTATTTATTTGTTAGATTTATATGCCGCCCCTCTCCGGAGTCTCGGAGCAGCTTGCCTTTCGCAAGCTCCTAAAAACCCACCTATGTCGCCAGGCTTGGGGAAGTTGATATTCTCCTTAGCTACTATGATTTATGAATGGTTTGCTTGGGTGGCGTGGTTAATTTTTATGATAAGGGTTTTAATCTATTTTTTTTAAAAATATTGGATTTGTACATTGTGTATTGTATTGTGAGCCGCCCTGAGTCTTCGGAGAGGGGCGGCATACAAATCTAATAAATTATTATTATAAATTTATTATTATTAATAATAATAATAATAATAATAATAATAATAATAATAATATAAGTAGCACCAGAGCCAATTCTGTCCCTATCTTTACCTCTTTCTCTCTTCTCATATTGCTATAATTCAAAATCCTGTTGTTGAATAATAATAATTATAATAAAAAGTGTGAGTTTTAATTTTCCACCAGGGCCTGAACTAAGTGCTTTCACCAGTATTTCCTTTAAATTGGGCAAGATTTAAGTCACCCTGTGAAAATTGGAGTAGAATGTTTTTAGCGTCTAGTTTCTTATCTTGCCCTCGGGTGCTTTGGGAAATAGGTTGACCCCATTTTCTTTATGGCAGCCTCTCAAATCTTGGAACACTGCTATCGTGTCGCCCCTGGTCTTTCTTTTCATTACACTAGAGATATCCAACAACAACAACTGTCCTTTGTATGTATCTCCAGTCGCCTCAAGCAGGACGGCATAGACATCTAATAAATAAATAATAAATAAATAAGTAAATAAATAAATATGCACACACATATACCTATATTGTATGAACTGATTCTTTGACGAATGAAGAGACCTCTTGAGTTTGCTTCATTTTGAATTTGCCCTTCAGAAGTTAGTAAAGTGGAGACACTTTTGCATTACAGGGGATGGGTTTTCTTTTCAATGTTTTTACCTTCTGTTTCTCCTTTCTGGGGAGTCAGTTCCAATCCAGGGCAAATTTCCCTGGGATGAATCGGATGCAGCTGAATGCAGAGAGGGCTCCACAGACGTCTATCAGCTTAGCACCCGTGGATAGGCAAGTGTTCCTAGCAACCCTGACAAGTGGAGCTGAAGGGGAAGAGTGAGAACATGATCAGATAAGAGGCAGAGAGGGTGTTCGGGAGAAAGAAACTTCTATGTGGGATTTATAGATTCCACGAATTCTCCAGAGAAAGAAAGAGGGGGGAAGGAGGTATAATTTCTTGCTTCTCTGTGAATATTGGGAAACTCAGAGGCTGGATTTATATAACAAATTCAGCAAAATGTGTGTTGTTTTGGGGTTGACTGAACGTGCTTTGCAAACCAAGCCAAGGGTGTATCTCACTTAATGCAACACCATAAATCCAAGGAGAGAGAATCTAAGTGATTTTCTGACTTATAGACTTTCTACTCCAGTTAAAAACGTGGTAATCAGCCGCAGTGTTATTGATAATGGGAGGAACGGTTTCTGTTGAAACATATCAGAGAAAGCTACTGGAGAGAGACTGATGGGCAGAAGGGCGGATTAGCTTGTTATTGGGGACCCAGCAGCCAAATCAGTTGGATGGTAAAGGAAACATTTGGAATGAGAAACCTGAAAAATGAGCCCTTGAACACAAAGGAAAGACTGGAATTTAGGTGGAGAGGGAGGAGTAGGAAATATCCCACTGTAATTACATACTGTAGTTGGTCATGTTTTACACGAGACAGTCCAAGTCCTTAGAGTCTAAATTTGTCCCCCTCAGGAGCAAATAAGACAAAGGATTAAGAGTCTAACAACTCTAAAGTGCAGTTCCTTATAATAGCAAATTTTAGCTATAATGGAGAGTGTTCTCTGAATAGAAGCTGGAACCGAATATTTCTGGGGTAGTTTGCAGATTTATCAGGAGAAATATAAGGAAGTGAAAAGGCTGCAGGCAGAAGTAGAGGACAGACGTGTTTTCTATAACTTTGTAAACAACCAACTCAAAGACTCAAGATCCACTCCACCCTTTCAAGGACCGAATGGTAAAGACTATAACAATGACACACTTAAAACCAACCTCTTTAACACATTCTTCAGCTCAGTCTTTGTAAACAGCAATGGCTCATGCCCAATAGTTCCTAGTCATACCACAGTTAACTTCAACGATCTACATTGTACAGAAGATAATGTTAGAAAGGCATTATGCAACCTAAAACCATCTCTGTCTATTGGACCTGATGGACTATGTGCATACTTTTTTATCAAAAATTTCTCCACAATCTTGACTGAACCTCTAGGCATAATTTTTTTAAAAAAAAATCCTTCAGGACTAGCTCCTTACCCAACCTGTCTATGGTCACTAGCCACAGTCATCCTATCTTCAAAAAAGTGAGCCTCTGTGGGGGCCTTGTAGGAATCTCCTGGGAGGAAACAGGGCCGGAAAAGGCAGAGAGAAGCCTCCGTGGGGCCTCTAGGAATCTCCTGGGAGGAAACAGGGCCGGAAAAGGCAGGGAGAAGCCTCTGTGGACCCTCTCTAGGAACCTCCTGGGAGGAAACAGGGCCTCCACCCTCCCTTTGTTTTCCCCAATCGGACACATTATTTGCTTCTACATTGATTCCTATGGGAAAAATGGCTTCTTCTTACAAACCTTTCTACTTAAGAACCTGGTCACGGAACGAATGAAGTAGAGGTACCACTGTAACTGTCTTCTTTTGCAACGTTCTTTTAGACCTAATCTGGAACCTCGCCTAAGAGGAGAAGAGTAAGTGTGAGATGAAACTTGCTGGAATAGAGTAAAAACGTGGGGCGCCATTTCTACGTTCTCCAGTTCTTCAAGTGGAGTTAGTGGAATAATGGTTAAAGTAGGTCATTGGAAAATTGTTCCTTTGTGGACATGAGATTAAAATACAGCCAGGGCAGTGCCAGGCTTCCTGGTGGCACCAAGGGTTTGATAGCTGGAAATAAGACTTTAATCCCCTTGCAGGTGCTGGCCTTAGCGTTCTGAAAGCCCAAAGCCAAATTTTCAGGCAAAACACAAGGAGGAAGAACTCCCTTCGTTTCAGATGTACTGAAAGCCATCCGTGGGAACTAAGAAACCAGACCTGGTGGAAGACAGTTGAATTAACCCACTTGCCACGTTCGTACCCTAGTTTTTCTCTTCTCTGATTACAGATGAAATGCTGCAGTTGAAACATTTTGTAGACCCAATAAAATATACTGCTAAAAAATAAATAAATAAAGGGAACGCTCAAAGAACCCACCCTAGATCTGAATGGATGAAATATTCTCACTGAATCCTTTGTTCTGGACAAAGTTGAGTGGGCGCAATTGATGGTCAATCAGTGTTGCTCCCTAAGTGGACAGTTTGATTTCACAGAAGTTTGATTGACTTGGAGTTATATTGTGTGGTTTAAGGGTTCCCTTTATTTTCTTTGAGCAGTATAGTTCTTAGGGATTTAAACTTGACCTTTCCTAAATTGCCCATAGTCAGTTTACACAATTTATAAATACATTCTTATCAGTAATTTCCATTCACACCATAAGCAAAAAGGTATCATTAATAGCCAACTCACAAGGAATCCAAGAATTTAAATATTATTTATTGAGGAAAGTTAGAGTAAAACGTTTCCATCAGCTCCCACAATTGAGAGAGAGGCTTTCCATAATTAGAAACTTATCAAAACCTCTTGCATTTATTTATCTCTTTCCCGCCTCCCCCTCGGCTCCCTCCTTATGAGCAGGCTGATCTGTTTCTATCCGTCTTTTTTTGTCACAGTCAAGATTTGTTGCCATGCTGTTGTTCACCCAGTGTGAGAATCAATCGACTCTTTTCACACTTGTGAATTTAGAAGGTACCTTTCGTGTGCTGGCTGTGTGGAAAGCAGGCTCAGATATTTTTTAAGAAACATTCTTTTTCTCCCTTTTATGTAATTGCTACTTTTTCTATCTTGATGGTTTGGGAAACCACCCGACACTTGACGGATACTTGGATCGTCTGCTAGAAAACAAGGGGCAGTTTCCTTCCAATCATCCTTCCAAAGGGGCTTTTTCAAAAGGTAACTGGACTTTGGCTTTGATTTCCCACCCCCCACCCCCCCAGGACTTTTCACCTCTCATCCAAGAAACATCTTCAGTTCTGATTGAATGGTGGATTGTGCTGAAGATTGAACTGAAGATTGGAAAATTGAAAGAGTAGTAGATGCTTGGAACAAACTTCCAGCAGATGTGGTTAGTCAATCCACAGTAACTGAATTTAAACCTGTCTGCTTTAAACATACTGTATATCCATCCTAAGTTAAAATACAGGAAATTGTTCTGTCGGGCTCTCTGGTAGAATCCTCCCAAAGATTCACAGGTACAAATTTCAGACAAACACATGTTTGAAAATTCAAAACAATGTTCTTTATAATGAAAATTCACTTAACCTAAGCCTTCTTTTGGTATAGCCAAGAGCCCTTGTCTCCAAACAAACTGGTAATTTGTACAAGTCCCTTATCAGTTCTGTGATACTTAGCTTGCAGCTGTGAGGCAATTCACAGTCCTTCTTCTTTCACAAAGTGACACACACTTTGCTCTGGGTTAGTTTCAAAGTGGGGAAAAATCAGCACACAAAAGGTCAAAGTCAGTAAAGCAGCCATGAAACACAAGGATCAGATAATCCTCCACAATGGCCAAACCCACAGGCTGCTCTTTATAGCAGCCTCACTAATGACCACAGCCCCACCCAACCACAGGTGGCCTCATTTTCTTTGATAATAATATCTCAGTTGTTGCTGCCTATGCATCGCTCTCCGCATGCGTGGCTGTATCATTAACTCTTGTTCTGAATCCAAGGAGGAGCTAGATAATTGATCTCCTTCTGAGCTGTCTGCCCCACTCTCCTCCTCCCTGTCACTCATGTCTTCTTGGTCAGAAGAGCCTTCATCATCAGATTCCACCGGGGGCAAAACAGGCCTGCAGCATGTGGATGTCTCCCCCACATCCACAGTCCTTGGGGCAGGAGCTGGGCCAGAGCGAACCACAACAGGAAATAGTATAAGGGCAGACTAGATGGACCAGGAGGTCTTTTTCTGCCGTCAATCTTCTATGTTTCTAAGATGCTTCATGGATGGGAAGCGAAACATCTTCAAGAGAAAAAAATGAAAGTCCCGTTTCCTTTTGGAAAAATAAAAAACCATCTTTGGGGCAACTGGATGACTGAGAATCTCCATAAATATTTCCCTTGACCCTGTTGCAAGGAAATTGGGGCCGCTCCCCTTGCTAACTATTGGGGTTGGAGAAGGATGGCGTTAGCACTGTCAGAGCAAAGCCCTGCCCAGTGTTCATAACAGCTGTTGCAGCTGTTTTTGCTTTCCCTTTATTGCATAAATAGGGAATTACTTCATTGTGGGTCTGAAATCCCTGGTTAGTCATAGTCACAATGATTTCAGGAGAGGATCTTTCTTAGGCCAAGAAAAATAGAAGTGTTTTCTACTGTGGTGGTGATGCTGGGATTATGCTGACTGAATTCTGCACCAGATGTCGCTCTTGTATTTCTAAGAAGGCGTTTGGCTGTAGTTTCTTTGTATAAATAAATATCGGTAAAGGCTAATGTAAAAAATAGGTTAATCCTTTTCAGAAAAAGGTGAAAGAGTACTATGGTACTCAAGTGACGACATATTATCCATTTATTCCAGTATGATGCATTTAAATTCCTTTCGGATATTCTTTTACTTTCCACAGCTGTTGCGCAATACCACTGATTTTTGTGCTTCATTTCAATCTGTTTCCACCACCACCCCAGGCAAAAATATGTGCTAATTTTTGCATCTTCAAATCTTGTAATTTTAGTGAGTCTGATAGAGTCGTACATACTCTTTGTGCCAGTTGCATAGACATCATCTCTTAAAGTCTCTTTTGAATTACATCTAAAGTGAAAAGAAATATATGCAGACAAATCCTGCAAACTGTTACTGATTAGTGCAGGTTTATTTTTATGTCCGTTCGTCCGTCCATCCATCCCTCCATCCATGTTTGTTTTGGTAGTACCAACTTGATAAATATTAGCAAAAAGATGTATTGCTTTTCAGGTTCTTCAAATCAAATCATTTTTCTTACTAACTGAAAATAAACGCGTACCATCTGGTTCCTTATCATGACTTTGATAAGTCATGCACCATTTCTCAAAATTATGCTTTGCAAAATGCACCCAGCCCAAAGTTCAATTTCACTTCTGCAAGGATAAAGGAAAAAAATTGGATTCTCTGGGTTTCAGAAACTGGCTTCTATGTATATATTTTAATTTTTTATTAATTGTATCAGAAAGGGTTAATGTAGCTTGACTTTTCTGAAGATTGTTGAATCCTGAATTTATTTTATCTATTTGCCCTTGAATCCAGGATATTTATCTTCTCCATATCTTTTTTTGGGGGGTGGGGGGGTTAGTTAAATAGTTGTAACCAGTATTAACCAACATTAGCATAAGGAAGAGAAATATAGAAAAGTTATGTGAGACAAATATACACTGCTCAAAAAAATAATGGGAACATTTAAAAAACAGAATATAACTTCAAGTTAATCAAACTTCTGTGAAATCAAACTCTCCACTTAGGAGGCAACACTGATTGACAGTCAATTTCACCTGCTGTTGTGCAAATGGAATAGTTGTGCAAACGAAATATTCAATGAGAATATTTCATTCATTCAGATCTAGGATGTGTCATTTGAGGGTTCCCTTTATTTTTCTGAGCCGTATTCATTAAAAACAGAATATATTAATAGATGAAAACTGTGCAGAAGAGCCAGAAAAGAGAAGAGGCATTAAATAAATAATCAACCGAGACGGCTGGGGGGCCATCCTGATATTTATCAGAATAAGAGAACACTACAAGAGACTATGGCATTAACCATTTAATCAAAACATCATTAACCTTTGGATCATCGCTTCTACTTTCCTTCTGGTCACCAGGCCCATTTGCTTTCTAGGGTTTTCTGCATGAATCCCTCCCCCCTCGGTTGTTTATATTTAACCAAGGAGGGGGGGAAATCAATACAGTTACTTGGAAAAAGATTGGCCTCGTGATCATGAAATAAGTGGAAGTGATGATATAAAGGTGAATGATACCTAATCATATTTTTTATTTATTTATTTATTTATTTATCAATTTATCAAACAATTATAGGGTGATAATTTGTACATATTAAACATTAGATAAGTAATGATAAAAAGTAGACAATAGGACAGGGACGGTAGGCACAGTGGTGCGCTTATGCAGGCCCCTTACTGGCCTCTTAGAAAGGGGGAGAGGTCAACTGTAGATAGTCTAAGGTTAAAGGTTTTGGGGTTAGGGGTAGAAACCACAGAGTCCGGTAGTTCATTCCAGGCGTTGATTCCTCTGTTGCTGAAGTCGTCTTTTTTGCAGTCAAGTTTGGAGCGGTTGACGTTTAGCTTAAATCAATTTCGTGCTCGTGTGTTGTTGCGGTTGAAGGTGAAGTAGTCGTTAACAGGTAGGACATTTTATATATATATATTATTTCATAGAATAAACAAGCAGTAATATTGTGATTTAATATAAATCTTTTCGTTTATATAAATGAACTAGACTCAGCAAAAGGGTTGCAAGTCACTAAATTGTTTTCCCCTGTTTGTGGTTTGTATGACATCAGCTGTGGCTTCTTGCATCCATTCGCTGTTTTAACATGTTACTGGAAACATCCAGATAGTCCTTGACTTACGACCACCATTGAGCTCAAAATTTCCATAACTAAGCAGGGCTGTTTAATACGTTCCAAGGCACCAGAATAGGGGAAATTTGTCTTTTCTGGTGGTCTCAGGCAACCCCTGTGAAACGGTTGTTCGGCCCCCAGAGGGATCCCGACCCCCAGGTTGAGAACCACAGCTCTGGTTTCTACTGGAGAAGGGAACATTGTATGGTTAATGACTCGACATTGCTGGGTGCATAAAACATCCTTCTATTGTTGCGCCAGCTTGTGCGCTGGTACAGCCAGGTCCCAGGGATTCTGGTGCAAAGCGCTGACTTTCATGCGAGTTGTCCTGAAAGACTCGGTCGGGCGGCAGAAACGGAGCCCATTGTGCTGTGCTTAAAAGACCCATTTCAAAAACTCAAGATGCCTGCAAGGAACCTAAAAAGCCCTCGGTAAGAGAAAACCAGGTTTGTTTGGTTCTAGCGAAGAAAACAAGCTTTAATATCAAACCAGCTTTAATGCATTCCTAGTGCAAGGTTTCTGACTGTGTTTTGATGCGTCTAACCATTGTAAGACAAGCGACTCCGGGCCGCATTTTAAACGGAAAGAAATTGGTATGCGGAATTTTTTAAACGCTGTTTTGAAGTTAGCACAGGTTTTTCACCCATTACGATGTTCCTGTCACTATTTTTTCTTTTTTTTTGGATCTTGTGCTAAGCATGGAAACAGTTTTGTTCTATTGCTATGGAAATGATGTTAATGTGTTACCAAGATATTTCCCCCTTTCCTCTCATTTTGCCTTGAAGATGAAAACTGGGCCACCAGGAAGCTTTCACGTTCTGCTGAATGGTTGACCACGTTGTTTAGCAGAGAGGATGTGCTGATAAATGATTCAAAATAGCAATTGATACCCAGGTCTGGATTTTTATGTTTTAACGTTTTACACGTGGAAGAGAGGTTTATGATCACTTTGTACCCTGTGCTGTCTTCCTGATATTAAAGATACACAGGGAAAGTGGTCTTTGTGTGTTGATTTAGCGATTGTGTGCACTTCTGCATTGTTCAAACAAGCCAGGTTAATGAAAGTTATAATTTTTGTAGAAAAATCCCTTTCTACATTGGGGATTCTTATGTGTTGAATCACTGCACATGCCTTTTGTGAAGGAACGTTTTGTGTAGAACAATTCGGAAGGCAAGTGATGTGGTTGTGAAAGTCGTCTTTGTGAGAGGATGCATTGGAGAAACACCACTTACTGCAACAGCCATTTTGTAGCCAATGATAGTTGGGTCGCAGGTTTTATCAATCGGCTTCATACTGTACGGAAAACACGTTAAGGAACATATTTTATATGGTTTTTTTCCTTCTATACAGTTGTGTCTGATATTTGGAGATTGCCAAGTTCCTGCAGTTTTCTTGGGCAAAGTTTTTCAGGAGTTTGTTTGCCATTGAGAGCCATGATGGCCCAGTAATTAGAACACTTCTGCTGACTGCCAGCTGCCAAGCAGTTCAGCAGTTTGATCCTGATCAGCACCAGGTTGACTCATCCTTCCATCCTTCCAGGGTGGATAAAATGGGGACCCAGATTGTTGGGGGACAATAAGCTGACTCTGTAAACCACATAGAGAGGGCTGTGAAGCAATGTGAAGCAATATATAGGTCTTAAGTGCTATTGCTCTTGCCTCCATTCTGGGGCTGAGAAAAACCCTGGGGTAATTTATTCTAGCTGGCTTCGTGCCCAACTCACTGGTTTCTAACATGATGCCTTAACCCAGGGGTCGGGAACCTATGGCTCGCGAGCCAGATATGGCTCTTTTGATGGCCGTATCTGGCTCGCAGACAGGGCTCCTAGCACTGAGCTCCCGCTCGCAGCTGTCCCCTGGCTCCTGCTCGATGCCACGGTTTTCGGCGCTGTCCTGCTGGGCCCCAAAGACGGAAGGCAGGAAGAAGGAGAGCTCCATTCTTCTCGCCTTTTTCCCGCCTTCCGTCTTTGGGGCACAGCAGGACAGCGCCGAAAACCGCGGCATCGAGCAGAAGCCGGGGGACAGCTGCGAGCGGGAGCCCCAGGAGGGAAGTACCAGCAGCGCCCTGCCCAGCTGAAGCTTCACTGGCGTCGGCGGCAAATGTCCTTTGTGGCCCGGTGGGAGGGGGGGCTGCAGCGGCCGCAGGCAGTCGCAGGGAGATGGCGGCGGTGAGAGGGAGCTCCAGCTGGGCTGGGGGTTCGGGGGGGCCATGAACGCCGCCCGGAGCCAATGGCTTCTTTTGGGCTTACTTGAATTCCTGCTGCTGGTAAGCGCGCGCGGGTGGCCGGGTGGGAAGGGCGAGGCGCGAGGGGGAGGCAAGTGGAGAAGCGGAGAGAGAGAGAAGTGGACCAAAAGAAAGAAAAGGGAAAGAGAGGGAGGGAAAGAGAAATGGAGAGGAAGGAAGGAGGGAGGGAGGGGAGGGAGGGAGAGAAGGAAGGAAGAGAAAGGAGGGTAGAAAGAGAGGGGGAGAGAGAGGAGAGAGAAAGGAAGAGGAGAGATAGAAAGGAAGAGAGAGAAAGAAAGAGGGATAGAAAGAGAGAGAGAGTGAGAGATGCTCAGTGAGCCTTTCTTTGAAGTTGCCTTTCTTTCTTTCTTTCTTTCTTTCTTTCTTTCTTTCTTTCTTTCTCTCTTTCTCTTTCTCTCTTGCTCTCTTGCTCTTTCATTCTTTTTTCTTTCTCTTGCTTTCTTTCTTTCTCTTTCTTTCTCTCCTTCCTTCCCTCCTTCCATTTCTTTCATTCCCCCTCTCTATTTTTATTTCTCTTTCATTCTTTCTTTCTCTCTTTCTTGCTTTCTTTCTTGCTCTTTTTCTTTCTCTCTTTTACCTTCCCTTCCTCTATTTCTTCTTTTCTTTCTCCTTCCTACCTTCTTCCCTCCCTCCCTTCCTTCAGTCCTTCCTCTCTTACTCTCCCCTTTCATAAGTTTCCTTGCTTCCTTCCTCTGTTCCTGTCCCTTCCCCCTTTCTTTCTTTCTTTCTTTCTTTCCTTCCTTCCCTCCCTCCATTTCTTGCTTTCCTTCTCCTTCCTCCCTTGTTTCCTCCCTCATTCCCTTCTTTCACTCCTTCTTCTCTTACTCTCCCCTTTCACACCTTTCCTTGCTTTCTTTGCACCCTTCCTCTGTTCCTGTCCCTTCCCTCTTTCCTTCCTTCCTTCCCACCCTCCGTCCATTCATTCACCCATTCCTCTCTTGATCGCCCCTTTTACCATTCCTTCCTTCCTTCCTTCCGATGTGGGCCTGGGCCAGCAGAGTAGTTTGCTTTTGCACCCCGTCTCGAGCTCCCTTGGTGCCAACCCGGCCCTCCCCACTTCAGAGAGAAGGGGGAGAAAGAGAGAGAGAGAAAGAGAAAGAGAAAGAGAGAGATAAAAAGAGAAAGATAGAGGGAGGGAGAGAAAGAGATAGAAAGAGACAAAGAGAGGGGGAGAGAAAGAGAGAGAGAAAGAAAGAGAGAAAGGGAGATACGTACGGCTCTCGCGGAATTATATTTCAAAATATGTGGCGTTTACGGCTCTCTTAGCCAAAAAGGTTCCTGACCCCTGCCTTAACCACTAACCAAACTCGCTGTCCATGGTTTTGATTTAATTAGTTATTTAGTTTAAACTTAACTCAATACCTCAGTAGCTAATTTAGCGTTTAACTCAAATGGATGTTTCAGTTATTCCAAATAAATGCATAGCTCTAAACTGACATTCATTTTATATCTCTATAATTCCTTAAGGTAGTGTTTCTCAGCTTTGACAATTTTAAGACCTCTGGACTTCAACTCCCTTCTTAAATTTAAATTTCTCCAAGATTCAAGCTAGGGAATTCTGGGAGTTGAATTACAAACAAGTTGCCAAGGTTAAAAAAATACTGTTTTAAATGCTTGGTTTATTTGTATATACAGTACACTGCTCAAAAAAATAAAGGGAACACTTAAACAACACAATCTAACTCCAAGTAAATCAAACTTCTGTGAAATCAAACTGTCCACTTAGGAAGCAACACTGATTGACCATCAATTTCACATATGCTGTTGGGCACACTCAACTTTGTATAGAAGAAAGTATTCAATGAAAATATTTCATTCATTCAGATCTAGGATATGTTGTTTGAGTGTTCTCTTTATTTTTTTTGAGAAGCATATATACGATATGTATACATATTTATACAGATAGTTATAGTGTGTGTATGCATGTAAATATGTGTGTGTGTGTGTGTGTGTATTGCTTTAGACTAGTATAACTTTCTGTTAGTAAAAAATAGCATAGTTTTATTTTAAACCCTGGTTATCTGTGTAATATGGTTGGGTTATGTGGTAGCAAGATAAATTTCTGGATTGCTATAGTAGGGAACATCTGAAAGAAAATCAAATGAAAAAAATAACCTGTTTAATCCACCAAATACTAGGTTTAGAAAATGGAATTACCCATAGTGATATGATAAGCATGACCTATTAGGAATTCACATAGCTTCCAGTCCTGTATTTCAGATTTCTGTCTCTGCAAATTGGAAGGTAAGGAATGCAATTTCCCAGTGATTAAGTAGGCATCACATTATGAAAATAAGCAGTGAAATCATGTACTGTATTAAATTCAATTTTTCCATTGTCACATTCTTGCCTTCTGAATGTTTCCTGAAGCAGTGATTATAATCATAGAGTATGTCCGTGTGCCTTTCCTTCATCAGTCAGCATGACCATAGGCTTTATATGCTGCAGAATTATATCTGCTTAAATATTTAAAATAAATTCCGTATAGCTCTTTATTTTGTGTGTGTGTGTGCGAAATTTATTTTTGTTGATTAAATTTAGCAAATGCTGGCTGGGGAATTCTGGGAGTTGGAAGTCCAAATATCTTCAAGTTGCCAAGATTGGGAAAGACTGGACTATCTGGTTGGCACTTCAATCTCAAACGACCAATGTTGATTATTCATATAGCGTTGTTATTCAAGTTGAATGTAGAGATATAATTTTTAATGGTTATTGTAGCTTTATGTAAATAAACAGTCCTTTGGGGATTAGTTTATACAGTTTGAAAAAAACGTCTTCAGGATGTCTTGTTCGATAGCTAATGTGATTCAAAGTGAAGGTTCTTTTCATTTTATCTCTTGAGTTGACAGTGGGAAGTGTTGTTGTTTAGGTGTCTTCTTTTTTGATAATATACAGATATTATTTTTATTATTATTATTATTATTATTATTAATTAGATTTGTATGCCTCTCCTCTCCGAAGACTCGGGGCAGCTCACAACACAAAACATTACAAATCCAATGATTAAAACAATTTAAAACCCTTAATATAAAAAACAACCATACATCTCATACAAACCAACCGTAAAACGGAAGCAGCCCAGGGGAATAAATTTCCCCATGCCTGACAACAGAGGTAGGTTTTAAGGAGTTTACAAAAGGCGAGGAGGGTGGGGGCAATTCTGATCTCTGGGAGGAGTTGATTTCAGAGGATCGGGGTCACCACAGAGAAGGCTCTTCCCCTGGGTCCCGCCAGACGACATTGTTTAATTGACGGGACCCAGAGAAGGCCAACTCTGTGGGACCTAACTGGTTGCTGGGATTCGTGCAGCAGAAGGCGGTCCCAGAGATATTCTGGTCCGATGCCATGAAGGGCTTTATAGGTCATACCTTTATAGGTCATATTAGCCATTGGTACCGTTTTTCCCAGGCTTTGTAGATTACATCTTTAATGATGCAAGAAGTTTGCTTTAGTTTGGCTAGATAGACTTCTCTCTCTAGATGAAGCAACAACCAAGGAAGCTTCTCAGAAGCACCTCCGTGTGTCTTTCCTGGTGTTTCGGAGCCCGTCAGTGCTGACTTGAAAACAGCTGCTCCTATGGATGTTACTGTAAAGCCAAAAGAAGTCGTAACGGCTTATTTTATTTTGTCATATTTGCAACGTGTTTGTATATGGTTGCTCGTTTTTGCTTTTCGCATGCCAGCTTAAATAACTGAGCAAAGGCTCAGATAATTATCTGTTTGTTTACTTCTAAATAACACCCTTTGGAAGCAACCATCTCCTTTTGTAAGTCCTATATAATAGCTATTGTTAAACTAAAATATAGTGTGTTTTGCTTATTCTCTGCCCCTTTTTGTTTTTCGTAAATGTTTTGAAAACTGCTGAATTAATTATCCCTAAATTATACAACTTTGAGGTTCATAATCAATGTATATTAATGTACTGGGCTGTTTCGATCTGTATAGCAGAGGTGGGTTTCAGCAGGTTCTGACCAGTTCTGGAGAACAGGTAGCGGCAATTTTGAGTAGTTAGGAGAACCGGTAAATACCACCCCGGATTTGCTCCATCCCCATCTATTCTTGGCCTTCGGATCAGGAGGAAATGGAGATTTTGCAGTAACCTTCCCCTGGAGTGGGGAGGAAATGGAGACTTTATAGTATTCTTCCCCTGCCACGCCCACCAAGCCACGCCACGCCTACAGAACTTGAAATAGTAAAAGAAGTGATGGTGATTTGGCCGCAAAAATTTGCCTTTACAATTGAATTAGAACATTGGGGGGGGGGGATGGGGGGATGGGATCAAAACTATAACCTAACAATGGCAGCATCGTACAAAGAAAAGATCTATACGATGTTCTATAGGTGGCCCCGACCTCCGGCAAGAGAAACTGTCTGAATATATCAGCAAAGTGCTGGAAAGGCAATGAAAAGCTGGGGATGTGCTGCCACATGTGGTGGATGTGCTCAGAGTTAAGAAAATATATATTGGAAAAGAGATTCAAAGATGGTTAGAAGAAATCGTAGAAGAAAAAGTAGATTTAAAACCGGAACTGTGCCTGTTAGGAAGAATAAAAGGGAAAATAAACAAAAACAATCAATACCTCATATTTCATATTTCATATAATAACTGCAGCTAGAATCACTTGTGCTCAACACTGGAAAGGAGATAATTTTGGTGACCTTCTAACAAGCAAAGTCAATGGGGAAGCCAGCTTCACACAACAACTGTGACCAGAAAGTTCGTAATATTGGACCAAACCTGACTTTAACAAATGTCTCACTTAGCCACATCAATGTTGGGCTCAGTTGTGGTCGTATGTGGACAGTGGAGACTTGTGTGTAGACCAGGCCCTTGACCCTGAACCTAGAGTATTTCTGTGGCCCAGCCTGCATGAAAGGGAAAGAGGCGTTTTGACCTATGTTTCATTTGTGTTTTGGTGGAACACAACGTGATGCATGTTTGGAGTGTTTGCGTAAGAAAAAAGAGGAAGCTGCCTATATTTTGTGTCCCAGGTTCACAAAAACTACTTGGCAGCCCACACTGGGGGCTTCTTACTCATTGGGCAATCGGTCTGCAAAGGGAAAGAAGCTTCCCCCCAGCAAAGGGGGATAAGCATTTTA
Source organism: Erythrolamprus reginae (assembly GCF_031021105.1). NCBI lineage: Eukaryota > Metazoa > Chordata > Lepidosauria > Squamata > Dipsadidae > Erythrolamprus > Erythrolamprus reginae. The sequence continues at coordinate 86,347,921 of NC_091956.1, forward strand.
CACCAGCAAATAGAACAGGAGCAGAGCAGAGAAGAATAGGATTCTTTATTGGCCAAGTGTGATTGGACACACAAGGGATTTGTCTTGGTGCAACAGAAATTTTGGGCCCAATTGTGGTTGGAAGCTGAGGACAACATATATTGGTTGTAGCAGGTTCACATTTCCACTGAAGAGACAGTGTGCCTCAGAGGGCTGAATTAAATGCCACCAATGTTTTATACAAGTATAGTGGACCCTCTACTTACGAACTTCATTCGTTCCCTGACCAGGTTCTTAGGTAGAAAAGTTTATAAGAAGAAGCCATTTTTCCCATAGGAATCAATGTAAAAGCAAATAATGCATGCGATTGGGGGAACCACAGGGAGGGTGGAGGCCCTGTTTCCTCCCAGGAGATTCCTAGAGAAGCCCCACGGAGGCTTCTCCCCACCTTTTCTGGCCCTGTTTCCTCCCAGGAGATTCCTAGAGAGGCCCCACAGAGGCTTCTCCCTGCCTTTCCTGGCCCTGTTTCCTCCCAGGAGATTCCTAGAGAGGCCGTGGAAAAACAAGGGACCACCTTTGGTGGGAAGGTAACAGCGTTTAGTAATGCCGGCCACATGACCACGGAGACATCTTTGGACAGCGCTGGCTTGAAAACGGAGATGAGCATCGCCCCCTAGAGTCAGGAACAACTGCATAAAAGGAAAGTGTTTTGCATTCGTGTGTCTTAACATTCTTGGTGATTTCTTCTTGTTCTTCCCGAACAGGACCCAAGGGATCTTTCAGAAAGAAGCCAAGATGAATATGGTAAAAAGGATCATGGGTCGACCTCGGCAAGAGGAGTGCAGCCCTCAAGACAACGCGTTGGGATTAATGCACCTGCGCCGGCTCTTTACGGAACTGTGCCACCCCCCTCGGCACATGACGCAGAAGGAGCAGGAGGAAAAGCTGTACATGATGCTGCCAGTGTTTAACAGGGTAAGGGAGGCTTTCTGGACCCGGTGATGGAAACACTGCACATTCTCTTAAGGCAGGGGGTCTCCACCTTTCGAATGCTGACACCCCTTAATACAGTTCCTCGTGTTGTGGTGACCCCCAACCATAAGTCGTTCGACCCCCAGATAAAATATTACAATTAATGGCGAGCTATCAGTATCTAAAGTCTGCCTAAATTGTATAAGCAGTGTAACAAAATTTAATGTGACTTTCCCCATTTTGTCTGTGCAACGCATCCTTGCTTCTACGGCATCCTCCTATTAGTCCACACAATGGTTTCTGGCCTTTAAGTATCTTCCAGTTCTGTGACTTTCTGAGTCTTCCCCTCTCCTACGTCCATTCTTCCTACAGGTTTTTCTTTTGCGATGAGTAGGGTCACTTCACTCTTTCCGCATTGCCAAATAACACGAACGTACATCTTGTATAATGCTTACTTTACTACACGCCCACACTGTCCCCCCAAAGTCAAACACAACCCTGATGCAGCCCTCAATGAAATAATAATAATAACAACAACATTATTATTATTATTAATAATAATAATGAGATGATGATGATTATTATTATTATTTTATTGGATTTATATGCCACCCCTCTCCCAGGACTCCTCAGGGCAGCTTACAGCATATAAAAAGAACAATACAAAATATCTGAAATCCAATAGTATTATGATGAAATAATATATGAAATTGAGTTTGAGGCCCTTGCTGTGGAGGATCCTTGGTCCTTTTGAGGGGAACACCGTAGAGCATTTGCTAAAGTGCTTTTCTTTCTTTCTTTTTGAATAAAGAGCTACTGAAAAAAAATCTGAATAGTAAACCTTCCTTTGGCTCATCATGTGTTGTGTTTCCAACCCTGCTTTAGTTGTTCAGCCCTTGATACTTCATGAGGCATTTGAAGGTTTTGGAAGGCAGGCAGGACTCCCATATGGAACGAGGGTACTAAAACGGTTCTTAAATAAATAAATCAGTAAATAAATAACTGAAACATGCATAAATATTGGCTTGAACTATATATGCTACATTCGCATTGCAGCAGTAATAGTGAGAGAGAGAAGAGCTTTTTAATTGAAGAAAAGAGGAGATCAATTTGAGGAAACACTGAAAACAAATGGGCTCCCTTGCCTTTTTGTACACAAGTTCAAAGAAGATTTCAAAGCCTGGCTCTTCATCCCCCCCCCCCCCTTAGTCTACCTTTTAATCAACATAGGTGGTCACCTCTGTCATTGGGACTTTTGAGTCAAAGAAAAGGAACTGGAAAAATTACAACCTGGCCATTGAAACCACGTTATTATTGATGAAACGTGTAACAGTGATATCTCAGTGGTATTTGCCGGATCCCCAAACTACTCAAAATTTCAGCTACTGGTTCTCCAGAACCTGTTGGATTTCACCCTTGGAATTAATATTAGTGGTACACTTTTTCTCAAAAATAGGGCTCTAAGGATTGGGAGTAATCATATAAAATATGACTAAGGTCACCTTTGCTGAGGAATGTAGGAAAAAGAAAAAAAAATAAGAAAGCCCTAATTGTTGCAGAGAAATAATAGCAAAAACATTGCCAAAAATTTCTTCTCTCTGTTTACTTATAGTTCTCAGATTTCTCCCCTTTTACGTAAAACAATATTTAGAAGTGGCTTAAAGGAAAGCTTTTATACATGTGGCTATTTTTCATTTGGTCATTATTTATTTAATAATTCATTCAAATTTGAAGGCCATCAACTGTCTTACAACCCTGGGGATCTTAACATTAAAGAGGAGGGGGGAAACAGAGAAAAAGTGGCCAGAAAACAATGACCGGAAGAGGTTATGGTCTATAACAAGGGTCTCCAACCTTGGCAACTTTAAGACTTGTGGACTTCAATTCCCAGACTTTTGGGAGTTGAAGTCCACAAGTCTTAAACTTGCCAAGGTTGGAGGCCCTGATCTATAATACAGAACAAAGCTCTAATTTTGTGTATTGAAGTTTAAGGATTATATATGTGACTATATTGGAATATAGCAAAAGGATCTTTCATTAGCAATAGTGTAGAGATTGATATATCACTTCATAGAGTTTTACAGCTCTCTAAGCAGTTTACAGGGTCAGCACACTGCCCCCAACAATCTGAGTCCTCATTTTACTGACCTGAGGAGGGCAGAAGGCTGAGTCAACCTTGTATCAGCCAGGATCGAACTCCTGGCGGTCAGCAGAGTCAGCCTGCAATACTGCACTCTAACCACTGCACCGCCACAATTTCATTGATCAGAATTTTTCAGTAATAATGCTAAAGCCATGTTGTTAAACTGCACCTTTTGCTACTTGTGTCACGTTAACTTGAACTCTGATTTACGCGCTTAGTTTCTTAGCCATTGTCCATCTCTTTGCAGGTGTTTGGAAATGCTCCTCCGAGTACAATGATAGAAAAGTTCTCAGATCTTCTTCAGTTCACAACACAAGTGTCACGACTAATGGTGACTGAAATTCGTCGGAGAGCTTCGAATAAGTCCACAGGTAAATGCTTCGGTCTCCACCGTATTATTCATTTTCTGCAGATATGAGCCTAAATAGCCCGGGAGGGGGGGGCGCAAAGTAAGCACAGTGAGAACTGGTTAAGAGTTCTGAGAAAGTCCACCTCTATAGTCTTGGCCAGCAAGCTTATTTTTTTTTATTGCTATCAAGAAAAATGTGTGGGGATGACCAAATAAACAAACCTGCTTTTTCCATTGAAAAACTTTAACCTGGGTGGGGAACTGTAGGAAAGTTACTATCAGTTGGACTACAGTTGTACCCAGATGGCTCCGTTAATAAATTGGGGCTTGGAAGAAGGCCAAGGTTTGGACTCCGCCTTATTTCTCAGATGTTTCCTGGGATGCTGACATGTGGTTCATGAACCAGTTGCCAAGCATCTGGACTTTGATCACATGGTCGTGGGGATGCTGCAAAGATTGTAACTGTGAAAAATGGTCCTTAGTCCATTGCAACTTTGAAAGGTCACTAAATGAATTGTTGTATGTCGAGGACTTCCTGCACTATTGCTCCTTCCTAAACAACCACAGTTGAAAGCAGCAACTCCATCACAAGCCACACAATAATTACGTGACACATCACCTGACTGCCAGTTGCGACTTTATTGCTGGCTTCTCCTTCGATTCTTGATTCTCTTTCGCTAGTTGTGTGCGGTGCAAGTGATGATCACACTGCAATGGTTGTGGTTGTGACGTGCCCACCTCTTGATCAAGTAACCATGGAGATGCTGTGACCCAACCATCAGTGTGAGGATTGATCACAAAGTTACTTTTTCGGCACTGTCACAGCCTGGGTTGCTAAACAGGGCAGTCATTAAGTGAGAACTGCCACGAGTACATTGGACACGAATGTGAGGGATCTTGACACATTAAAATAAGTGGAGTTGGAGGGGTTGTGTGTGGGGGGGTTGATTTTTTCTCCTTTTTCTCCTCTGCCGTTTAGAAGCTGCCAGTCGTGCCATCGTTCAGTTCCTAGAAATCAATCAGAGCGAAGAAGCCAGCAGAGGTTGGATGTTGCTCACTACAATTAACCTGTTGGCTTCATCCGGACAGGTGAGTCCTCAAGGAACAGCAGGCGGCATCTGGCAAGAAATTGTTAAAAGTGCCCTGCTTCTTCACTCATGAATGCCTCACCTTCATATTGTAAACTTACCAGTACTTCCTCATTTGGATGGACATAGATATGGATTGGAGGCTTGGGTGATTCAAATAAATCTATCTATCTATCTATCTATCTATCTATCTATCTATCTATCTATCTATCTATCTATCTATCTATCTATTATCTATCTATTATCTATCTATTTATCTATCTATCTATTTATTATTTATCTATCTATTTATCTATCTATCTATTTATCTGTCTGTCTATCTATTATCTATCTATTTATCTATCTATTTATCTATCTATCTATCTATTATCTATCTATTATCTATCTATCTATTATCTATCTATTTATCTATCTATCTATCTATTATCTATCTATCTATCTATTTGTCTGTCTGTCTGTCTGTCTGTCTATCTATCTATCTATTATCTTAGACTTAAAAAGTCTTTTTTGTTGTTTCTCCCCAGAAAACCGTGGACTGCATGACAACTATGTCAGTGCCTTCCACACTTGTGAAATGTCTCTATCTGTTTTTTGACCTTCCACATGTGCCTGAGGTGGCCGGAGGAGCCCAGAACGAATTGCCTCTAGCGGAGCGAAGGGGGCTGTTGCAGAAAGTGTTTGTGCAGGTGAGTGCACGGCAGCGATAGTACATTTGAAATGAAATTTCTTTATCAAGAGATTGGGCTGCAGCAGTGCTTCCCAACCTTGGCAACTTGAAGATATTTGGACTTCAACTCCCAGAATTCCCCAGCCAGGTCTCTGACTGGAGCAGGTTGAGCGTGAGTTAGATATTGAGTAGAGTAGTGATAGTGATACCGAGAACTCTGGATTGGTTTAGTATCTACTAGAAGCCTGAATTGGTTTAGTATCTACTTGTAACCTGGATTGGTTGAATATCTACTTGTAAGTCAGCTGAATTTAGCTAATGTAAAGTTCCTGAATATAATAGACTGGAGCAGAAGATATTTTGCACTGAAGAATAAAACTATTGTTTTCTACAAACGTGTCTTCAATATTTTTCTGGTTCATTAATTGCCACAATATATTCTGGTATCTTATCTAGTCCTCCTGCGTGTGTTTGTGTGTGTTTGTTTGTGTGTGTTTGAGTGTGTTAAATCTTCTCATGACCCCTAAGAATAGTTCATATCTTCTTCCGTTTCAGAAGCCTAAGAGTTAAAGATTCTTAATAGTATGTGTGTAGGTACACACATTCTCTCTCTCTCTCTCTCTCTCACACACACACACACACACACACACAAGCAAACTGGTTACTGAGAATAGAAACCACCCTAAGTGTACAGTGGCATAGGAGTGCTGTTTTTATGATATAGTTAAGCTAAAGGCGGCTACATAAATTTGTTTAATAACTTAAGTCCCTCCAAGGACCTTTTCACGGTTGCCTATTTTGTTTGCAGTTTTATTTATTAAATTAATAAATATCTCAATCTTGTTAACCTGAACAGCATAAAAACAAGGAGAAATATTTTAAAGCATTTAAAAAACAACATGTTTAAATGAGTGGGTAAATTAGGAACCAGAAGATGAATGGGCTGGGAATGAAGTTTTCTTTACATAGTAATAAATACTTATAAATAGTCATCAGTAAAGAAAACCTGTTAAGTGAATTGGGTATGAAAAGCAAGACTAGGAGGGCCATGATAACAGCGTCCCCATATTTGAAGGGCTGCCACAGAGGAGAGAGAGGGGCCAGCCTATTTTCAAAAACACCCGAGGGCAGAAAAAGCAGTGTGGTTCGTTTGGGATGGGAACGGCTGATTTTTAAGGATATTTGGGTTTTTAGATTAGCTAGTTAGAAACATATAAACATAGAAGATTGACGGCAGAAAAAGACCTCCTGGTCCATCTAGTCTGCCCTTCTACTATTTCCTGTATTTTATCTTAGGATGGATCTATGTTTATCCCAGGCAGGTTTAAATTCAGTTCCTGTGGATTTACCAACCACGTCTGCTGGAAGTTTTTAAATTTTATTGGATTCAGGACACTTTGTATTGTTGTTTTATATGTTGTATGCTGCCCCGAGTCAGATAGATAGATAGATAGATAGATAGATAGATAGATAGATAGGGAGGGAGAGAGGGAGAGAGAAGCTAGAACTAAGGAGAAATTTCCTGACAGTTAAGAACAATTAATCAGTGGAACAACTTGCCTCCAGAAGATGTGGATGCTCTTTTAAGAAGAGACTAGACAACCACTTGTCTGAAAATGGTATAGGGTTGAGATGTCAAACGTGATTTCATTGAGGGTCACAGCAGGATTGTGTTTGACCTTGGGAGCCAGAGAGGGCCGGGCCAGCTCCACATCACTTGTGTCGGGAGTGCCTGTGGTGGCCTGGGCTCTGGAGCTCCGTTTTCAGCCACGACAGCCTTCTGCAGCCCTCTGCCGGTCAAAGTGGAGTTTGGGAGGGTCATGTGCAGCCTTTGCGAGCCATGTTTCCTTTGGCAGAGGCACCGCGGGACCATCCTTTGCTGCTCCCAGGTAGCCCTGCGGTCCGGATCCGGCCCCCAAGCTTTGAGTTTGACACCCCTAGTAAAGGGTCTCCTGCTTAAGCAAAGGGTTAGAGTAGAAGACCTTCAAGGTCCCTTCCAGCTCTCTCGTTCTGTTATTTGTGTTGGGTTTGGCCTTTTCCAAATGGGCTTTGTTGCCTTCTCTTCCAGATCTTAGTGAAGCTGTGCAGCTTTGTGTCCCCAGCGGAAGAGCTGGCCCAGAAGGATGACCTCCAGCTCCTTTTCAGCGCAATAACCTCGTGGTGCCCTCCCTACAACCTGCCTTGGAGGAAGAGCGCAGGGGAGGTCCTGATGACTATATCACGCCACGGCCTTAGTGTCAACGTAGTGAAGTACATTCACGGTGGGTGACTTTTTTTATATATACAACTAAGGAAATTAGGTGGGATGAATAGATACAGGTGGAATTCCCTTTGTCTTGAACCTGTGCAGCGGGAGGAAAATAGTTCTGTTTCGTAGGTAACATGTGTGAATGATTCCTTCTCCTTCTCCCTCCTCCCTTCCTCTTCCTCTCCCCTCCTTCTTCCTCCTTCCCATTATTATTATTGTTGTTGTTGTTGTTGGTCGTTAAGCTGAGAACTCCCCGTGTGTATTTTCTGAGCGCCTCAGCATATACTTGTGCAAGGCCAGGACACATTTCACATTAGGGTTAAGTTTGACCGTGGTGGGCTGGGGTGAGTGTGGCTCGACGCCACGCATATAGGGGCGTGCTTGTGGCCCCAGTGAAAATGGGCTCCTGAACTCTATTTTTGGCTGCGATGGCCTCCTTCAACCCTCTGTCGGTGAAAACAGACTCCGGGAGGGCTGCGGACAGGTCCGTTTCACTGGCAGAGGCACCGTGGGCAGGTCCTTTGCTGTTTCCAGGGTGGCCCCCAATGGCCGGATCTAAGCGCCCCACGGGCAACATTTGGCCTGAGGGCCTTGAGTTTCACACACCTGTGCGAGGCCTACAGGGCATATGGCATTGACTACAGTGGCCTTGAGAGCAGCCCATGCATAGTAGGCCCAGTTCCCTTAATTTTCCCACTCGGGGGAATACATGAAAACAGCGAGCATGATGGAGCATGTTAATGACAAGTGGTGCCACTCCCTCCAGGCTCTTAGTAATGGACGTCTCCTTCAGAAACGCTTCTCCCGCAGCCTGGATGGCTTTTAGGTGAAGTGGTAACCACACTCTTTCTCAACACTCGGGAGGGAGTGTGTTATGCTGCAGGTTTTGGAAATGGGGCAAGTCCTGGACTGTGCTTTCCGGAGCATTGCTCTCCCTCCTGCGTCTCCCCACGTGTCTCTTGCCTCTCCCCAAAGATTCCTTGGGGTGGATCCATCAGTCATCTTAATTGTTTAATGGGGGCCACACCAGCCATAATTCCCCCTGCTTTATATCTGGTACTGACCATGCTATTATTACCTCCTGATAAAAAATGACCCTCCTTATAGTCCATCTGCCACCTGGACCTTCAGTCTCCTGAGCCGTTGACAGGTGATTTAGCAGAAGTCTCCAGAGCTCCAAGAAGCCACAGACAGGGACATGCGTTGAAGTGAGGCGGCAACTTTTATCATGCTTGCTTTGCTTCCAGAGAATATGTGTCATGGTTTCATATTTATTTATGTGTTTGTTTGTTTGATTGATTGATTGATTTTTATGCCGCCCTTCTCCTTAGACTCAGGGCGGCTTACAACATGTTAGCAGTAGCCCTTTTTAACAGAGCCAGCCTATGGCCCCCACCATCCGGGTCCTCATATACAGTATATATTATATATGTGAGTGCCTACAGTTTGAGGGGCCTTTGTTTTTGCAGTTGTTCCATCCCAAAGGTTTCACATTTTCCTTTCTGAAAATCTGTCTTACTCTAAGGGTCGCCCAGAAAGTAATGCACCACATTTTCTCCCTCCCACCCATTCTTTCCAGAAAAGGAATGCCTCTCCACCTGTGTCCAGAACATGCAGCAGTCCGACGACCTTTCTCCCTTGGAAATAGTTGAGATGTTTGCTGGTCTCTCCTGCTTCCTCAAAGACTCCAGCGACGTCTCTCAAACGCTGCTAGATGATTTCAGGATATGGCAAGGATATAATTTCCTTTTTGATCTTTTACTCAGGTAGGCAGGTCATGCTTGTAAGTATAACTCCTTGTTCAAAGGAGGCACCTTACCGATGTATAAATATTGTAAATAAAATATTATTGTGAATGTGCAGCTGGAAGATTTATGAGGCTGTATTAAAGTAGTACTATCCTGCAGTGTCTGTTTAAGCTTTCTTGTCTTAATTCGAATAGAATAGAATTTTATTGGCCAAGTGTGATTGGACACACAAGGAATTTGTCTTGGTGCAGATGCTCTCAGCGTACATAAAAGAAAAAGAGACATTTGTCAAGAATCATGTGGTACAACACTTCATGATTGTCACAGGGGTCAAATAAGCAATGAAGAAACAATCAATATTAATAAAAATCTTAGGATACAAGCAACAAGTGACAGTCATACAGTCCTAAGTGGGAGGAAAAGGATGATAGGAATGATGAGAAAAACTAGTAGAATAGAAGTGCAGATTTAGTAGAAAGTCTGACAGTGTTGAGGGAATTAGAATTAGAAATATCTAATAGTTTTATCATCAAATTGTTTTCATGCAGAGTAATTTTAATGGCAAACATCTGTAGCTTGGGTGTTGGATGAGAATGGAGGTTTGTTCCCCAACATTTCATTACTAGGCCTGGTAACATCTTCAGTGCAGTTTGGGGGATGTCAGTGTCCCCTGAAGATACTATCTCGTCTGGCAACGAGACATTTGGAAACCAACACAAGCCTGGAGATTGAGCCTCCACTTCCATTGTCTATGGAGGCTGTCAGTCATCCAGGTCATGGTTGCCCCAAAGGTGCTTTTTCAAGAGGCAAACGGACTTTCTGGTTTTCCCTTTCAGGCTGTTTCACTTCTCTGGGCTGAAAAAAAACTTCTAGGATGGGAAGCGAAACATCCTCAAGCCAGAAAGTCTATTTGCCTTTGAGACTCCACTTTCATTCCTTCTTTCTTATAAATCAGTGGTTCTCAACCCTTCTAATGCTGGGGGCGCTTAATACAGTTCCTCATGTTGTGATGACCCCCAACCATAAGTCTAGCAGCAATTCTCCCGACGGAGCTTGAAGCTGATTGGCCAGAAGGTCAGGGGGACGCCCCCTTTGTAACGCCTGATTGGCCGGATTGTAAAAATATGTTCCAAGGCGCCAGAATAGAAGCTTTAGTTCCAAACACCATGGGAAATTTGTGTTTTCCCATGAAGGTCTTAGGTGACCCCCAAAGGTGTCCCGATCCCCAGGTTGAGAACCACTATTATAAATAATACTGGAAATGGTGTCTTACTATCAGATCTAAGACTTGGATTGATAAGGGATGTTTACATTCATCTTTCAAACGCATTAATAAATGAAATTCATTGTCATTTACCTCTTTCCTTATGAGAAAGAGTCTGGGCTTTTTCTTTATGCTAAACCTTTTCTACTTTAAGTCTTTATTTTGACATGAGTAGACTAGACGGGTCATCCTCAGGCATCTCAGGAAGAAAAGTCTCCAGCAATAGAATTATGAAAGGATTCGTGCACATTGTCTTGGACTTTCCAATCAAACTTAATTGTCCTTCGGGTACTTTGGAATTTAGAAAGTCTAATTTGAAAGCTTAATCTGAAATAAAACATTGATAATAATTCCTAAAGTAATGTAGAATTTTTTGACTGGTGAATCAATTTCGGATCCCTTCTTTGGTAAGAACAGAAACTAGTATAATTATTATACAGTGGCACCTCTGCCTAAGAACGCCTCTACTTATGAACTTATCTAGATAAGAACTGGGTGGTCAAGATTTTTTTGCTTCTTCTCAAGAACCATTTTCCACTTATAAACCCGAGCCTCCAAAACTGTAACCACAAAAGGCGGGGAGAAGCCTCCGTGGGGCCTCTCTAGGAATCTCCTGGGAGGAAACAGGGCCGGAAAGGCAGGGAGAAACCTCTGTGGGGCCTCTCTAGGAATCTCCTGGGAGGAAACAGGGCTGGAAAAGGCAGGGAGAAGCCTCCGTGGGGCCTCTCTAGGAATCTCCTGGGAGGAAACAGGGCCGGAAAGGCAGGGAGAAGCCTCTGTGGGGCCTCTCTAGGAATTTCCTGGGAGGAAACGGCTGGAAAAGGCGGGGAGAAGCCTCCGTGGGGCCTCTCTAGGAATCTCCTGGGAGGAAACAGGGCCTCCAGCCTCCCCGTGGTTTCCCCAATCGCACAGATTATTTGCTTTTACATTGATTCCTATGGGAAAAATGGCTTCTTCTTACAAACTTTTCTACTTAAGAATCTGGTCACGGAACGAATTAAGTTCGTAAGTAGAGGGACCACTATACTAGTTACTAGTTAAATCATCATGTTTTTAAGTATTTACCTTATCATTCTAAGAGTTCTTAAATTCTGCAATATGGTGTGGCCCTAACATGATAAATAATTTGTGCAACCACTCCCCAAATAATAAATGAATCAAATTGTTTTAATATGATTATGGTTGAAGAAAATATATCACCTTCATTTAAAGCGTGTGAAATTTCACCTATTTTCGGATTTTTCTGCTTCTCCGCGAGATTTCACTTGCGACGCATGCACAAAAGCCAAATCTCAAGCCGACACATGTGCACACCCACGCCGGGTGCCCGCGCTGGTCTCAGAAAGCACACCGGTAGCGCTGGAGACAAGCAGCCCTTCACTGAAAGACAGGGTCTTATTTTCGGGGAAACACGGTAGAATTGAACTCACAGCTTCCTTATGAAATGAGAGTTCCACCTCTGGGCCAGCGCACCACTCCGGTTGAAGAGAAATGCATAATGATCAATATTTCTATTCTATAAATCCAGAGAAGGAGGGCCACAGCTGCTCATTGTGGCTTTGTATTTTTTGTATTGTATTTTTTCATTTTATTTTTTAAAAATTGGGTTTGTTCACTCTTTATGTTGTTGTGAGCTGCCCCGAGTCCTCGGAGAGGGGAGGCATACAAATCTAATAAATAATAATAATAATAATAATAATAATAATAATAATAATAATAATAATATTTGTGCAGTTGTAATGGGAGCATTGCCACAATGCACTCACTGGTTTATGGCAGTCTTAGGCCGGTGTGGCTGCAAATTTTAGTCCTCCAGCTTCTCAGCCCCTTTTCCTGGAATGGGCTTGTTCAGCCCTAGACTCTCCGTCATGACTCAGTAGATCCTGTAGATCCTGTATTGCGGTCAAGAAGGAAACGGACATCAAGCCATTTACTTATTACTGCAGCATACACCAAGCCTCCCTATACTGTATAGCAGGGGGTCAGGATTTGGCCATTTTTGTCCTGCCTTTGTGGACATTCTCTTCAAGGTCAAAGAAAACACTGGGGAATTTATTTTTACAACAGTTTTAGGTAGTTTATGAAGATCCCTGATATTCCAGTTTCGTAACAGCCTGTGTCATATCTGAAATCCTCTTTTTTTCCTTTTTATTTATTTATTTTATTTATTTATTCAATTTTTTTTATGCCGCCCTTCTCCTTAGACTCACTAGACTCAGGGCAGCTTACAACATGTTAACTTAATATGTATATATTCCCCTGAGCAATTTGGGGTCTTCTTTTTTAAAAAAAGAGGTGTAGCTCTTTCCTTGTATTACAACACTGCCATCTAACAAGATGAGATAATTTTATGGTGTGGATAGTAACTCCACTCCCCCATACTGACACAGTACATTAATGAATTTAATTTGTATATTCTTGTGAATCAATTCCCTTTTTTGTCCAAAGAAGTTTCCCTCAATCTCTGATGGTGATACAGGGGCAGTTTCCATTGCAAATGCTTGTGAAATAAATATGGATATTTGCTACGCGCATGAAATGTGAAGTGTTTTGAATAGGAAGTTATGTTTAATTTAAAAGGACAGAGACGGAAAGGAAGAGAAATTACGGAAAGGCAGCGGGTATTACGGAATATGTAGCCCATCTTATCTCTTTTACGCCCCTATTCACTCAATTAACATTTTGCGTAGAAAATTTAGAAGAATGTGTAGACCTAGCCATAGTTTCTGAGACAGATCTATGGTGTGGATCAGGGGGAATATGCTCCTGGTTCGCTCAGGCCTATCGGTCGTTGGAGAGCCGGTCGCGAAGGAAGCACCGGACTCCGCCCACCCACCGCCACTTGGGTACTTTTATCTGCACATGCACAGAACTCTTTGCGCATATGCAGACAAGAACTCAAATGGTGGCGTCCAGGTGGAGCCTCATGCTCCCTTCACAGCCAGTTTTCCGACGACCGCTAGGCACGAGCGAACCGTGACCATTCCACCTGGTGTACCTGCTTAAAATGCCCTTAGGGTTTCTCCTGCTATAATGAGCCCTGCACTTTTAACTTTGGACCGATGCCAAATAAAATTGTGTTTGGAATCAGCTGGTGTATTAATTCATTGCAACATTGCAAATTTCAGTTCAGAGAAAGCCGTGTGGTTTTTGTGTGTCGTAAACGTGTGTGTTTTTCCTGAAGGTTAGAACAAGCAAAAGAGGCCGAGTCCAAGGACGCTTTGAAGGACTTAGTTAACCTGATAACCTCATTAGCAACCTATGGTGTGAATGAATTAAAGCCAGCCGGCGTCACCACCGGGGCCCCTTTCTTGCTGCCGGGATTTGCAGTCCCACAACCTGCAGGCAAAGGTAACTACTATTCCTTTACACCTCTTGTACATGCATAATAACATGGGCATCGTATTGTTCTGGGTTTTATAGGGGTTCCATTTTAGAAAAAAATCGGTTCCGAGATTCTTAATCATGGGCTTAAATAGATCCCAGAATACTTTATGTTTTATTCATGTACAGAAGCATTGCACACAAAGCAAGGGCCGGTTCCGAACCCATGGCAAAAGGAAGTGAAACCCACCACTATCCCCAACCCTCAGCAAAACCCCTTTGCACCCTTGTCAGATTCCTGTCCTGCCTGCTTTGGAGAACGCTAATAGTTTGTGTGTGTGTGTCCTCTCTTTCTTTCTTTCTTTCTCTCTCTCTCTCTCTCTCACACACACACACTTGTGCAAAAAAGGGCCACAAGAATGACCAAGGGAATGGAGCCCCTCCCTCCTGAAACCAGGTTGCAAGGCCTTGGTCTCTTCAGCCTTGAAAGACGGCGTTGAAGGGGGGACTTGATCGAAGTGTATAAAATCCTGCATGGGATAGAAAAGGTGGATGGAGAAAAAATATTTTCTCTATCCCACAATACTAGGACGAGGGGGCCCTCCCTAAATCTCATAGGTGAGAAAGTGAGGACAAATCAAGGGAAATATTTCTTCACCCAGTGGGTCCTTGGTTGGTGGGACTCCCTTCCAGAAGAGGTCATGACAGTGTCAGCCTGGAGAGCTTCAAAGCAGGATTAGACAGATTCATAGATGCCAAGTGTATCAGTGGTTATTGAAACGGATGTCCATGTGCCGCCTCTATGTTGGTTGAGGCAGGCAGGATTCCCCTGGGTCCCATTTGTTGGGGGTCAATGGAAAGGGAGGGTCTTGCCTTCTCTTTCTGCTCAAGATCCCCATGGACAATTGGGGGGCCACTGGGTGACACAAAATGCTGGACTCGATGGGCTTTGGCCTGATTCAGCAGGGCTCTTCTTAGGTTCTTACGTTCCTATGTTCATTTTCTCTCTTGTAGGTCACAACGTGAAGAATATCCAGGCCTTCTCGGTCCTACAGAATGCTTTTCTTAAAGCAAAAACCAGCTACCTTGCACAAATTATTCTTGATGCCATTTTGAATATATACATTGCAGATAACGCCAACTATTTCATCCTGGAATCCCAGCACACTTTGTCTCAATTTGCAGAGAAAATCTCCAAGCTTCCGGAAGTGCAGACAAAATACTTTGAGATGCTTGAATTCGTCGTCTTTAGCTTGAACTACATACCTTGCAAAGAACTGATCAGCGTTAGCATCCTCCTAAAATCCAGCACCTCCTATTCGTGCAGCATTATTGCCACAAAGACTCTGCTTAAGTTCACGCGGCACGACTACATCTTTAAGGACGTTTTCAGGGAGGTGGGACTTCTGGAAGTGATGGTGAACCTCCTGCACAAGTACGCTGCTCTGTTGAAAGACCCCACACAAGCCCTGAGTGACCAAGGTAGGCCCCACCCCCCACTTTCCTCCCCTTTCTTCAAAATCTACTTTCAGTTGGATATTTTTTTAAAAAAAACCTTGCTTTCGATTATTATTATTTTTTTGTGTTAACTGGAGATTATAAATACAGTGGTCCCTCTACTTAAGAACTTAATTCATTTCGTGACCAGGTTCTTAAGTAGAAAAGTTTGTAAGAAGAAACAATTTTTCCCATAGGAATCAATGTAAGAGCAAATAATGTGTGTGATTGGGGAAACCACAGGGAGGGTGGAGGCCCTGTTTCCTCCCAGGAGATTCCTAGAGAGGCCCCACGGAGGCTTCTCCCTGCCTTTTCTGGTTACAATTTTGGAGGTTCAGGTTTGTAAGTGGAAAATGGTTCTTGTGAAGAGACAAAGAAATCTTGAACACCCGGTTCATATCTAGAAAAGTTCATGCTTGGGATAAACATAGGTCCATCGTAAGATATAGGAGCCAGCCGTGTGCAGCAGCTGCCCAAAAAGCCAACACAGTTCCAGGCTGCATCAACAGAGGGACAGAATCAATATCACATGAAGTGTTAATACCACTTTATAAGGCCTTGGTGAGGCCACACGTGGAATACTGTGCTCAATTTGGTCGCCACGATGCAAGAAGGATGTTGAGACTATAGAAAAAGTGCAGAGAAGAGCGACAAAGGTGATTTGGGGACTGGAGGCTAAAACACATGAAGAACGGTTGCAGGAACTGGGCCTGGCTAGTTGAATGAGAAGAAGGACCGGTGGGACATGATATCAGTCTTCCATTATCTCAGGGGTTGCCACAAAGAAGAGGGAGTCAGGCTATTCTCCAAAGCAGCTGAGGGTGGAACAAGAAGCAGTGGGTGGAAACTAAACAAGGAGAGAAGCGACTTAGCACTAAGGAGAAAATTTCCTGACAGTCAGAATAGTTAATCAGTGGAACAGCCTGCCTCCAGAAGTTGTGAATGCCCCAATACTGGGAGTTTTTTAAGCAGATGTTGGATAACCATCTGAAGTACTGTAGGGTTTTCTGCCTAAGCAGGGGGTTGGACTAGAAGACCTCCAAGGTCCCTTCAAACTCTGTTTTTGTTGTTGTTGTTATTGCTCAAAAGCTGAGTGCTACACAAACGCTCATTTTCATAGCAATTTTACCTAAGGTATCGTACATACGGTAGTAGCAATGTTCAGAGTTAATCAGCATAATAAAACCAAAGAAATGCATGTGGACATGTGAGTGGCAGAATGAAATGGATGGGTGTTTTGGAGGGGAAAAAAGGCATATTCTTCCACTAGAGCTTCTTAACATTGTTTCTGTAGGAGAGTCCAAGAACAACAGTTCACTTGAAGACCAAAAACAACTTGCGTTGCTGGTTATGGAGACCTTGACAGTGCTGCTCCAAGGATCAAACACAAATGCAGGTATTTGACCAATGGTTGGTTGAAAGGAATGAGCAGTAACTGGTAGGTGAGGACGTTTGTTCTCAAATGTATTTAACTTTATCCTGGCCTCCATGTCTAGGTAGCTTTTTGAAGTGTGAAACCAATTGTTTGAAGGAAAAAAGTATATTAGTATCAGAATTCTTATTTCATTCGGTATTTTTAGTATTTATTTTTATTTAGGACATAGACTAGCATAAAACTAATAATATATTAATTTTATGCTGGTCCATGATTGAAATAAAATAAATAATAACTACATTTGGTCAAAGTCAGGTGATCATTTTCCTTTGCAATTGCAAAAGGTAGATCATTTTTAACAACGTTATATTAAAGCATTTCAAAATACATTCACCTTTTAAAAAGCAAAGTAGAATATAGTGTAATATGGTGTAATATGCAATATCAGGGGTTTTCAGTTCAATATTATAGAATGTGAAGGATGTATGCTTTTGTTTTATTTTTATAGGGTTTTTTAATGTATGATGTACACTGAAGATGGCATTTAATTTCATTGTACGGGGTGCAGTGACAAAGTAAAGTAGAGTAAAATGGAAATTAATTTGGACTTACCATAATCCTTTCCTCCCATTTTTGAGATAAACAAACGAAACTTTATGTATCTGATTACGGTATCTTGTAAAACGATTATGAAGTTCTAAAACAGTTTAAAAGACATTGAAACAATGACAAATTCAGTTTGATTAGGAATTATTAATCAACATTATTTGAGTTTGATCTTTGAGCTAAGTACGATCTTGTCATGCCAACCAGCCCATACTTAGCTAATTTACTAATGAAAATGTGATGGTGAACGTAATCAAATATTAAAGTTACCCAATCAGAAAAATGTGATAACATTCATTGAACAAGATTGTTTTTCCTATAGAGCCATAAGTGGAAAATAACTGATTAACAAAATACATGGGGTTTTGGGGTAGTTTTGCCACAATCTCTTCCAAGTTCACGATCCGCTGTTTCTGATTCGGAATCCTTGCTGGCATTTTTGAGTTGGCAGCCTTTATAGATCATAGTCCAGTTGTTGGTGTCTCTGGATTTCGTTAGTGGCATTTTTGCAACTATTCATTTTCACTTGTTCACATGCTGTAGGCATCTTCAGGGAGTTTGGTGGAGCCAGGTGTGTACATAACATCGTAAAATACCCCCAGTGCAGGCAGCAAGCACTGATGATCATCCAGCAGCTGGTGTTGTCACCAAGTGGCGATGATGACATGGGGACTCTCCTAGGTTTGATGCACTCCGCGCCTCCCACAGAACTGCAGCTGAAGACGGATATATTACGAGTACGTGCGCCATTCTTATCCCCCCCCTCCACTATTTCACTAGTTCAGCATTCTGTCACCATAATCAAATGTGATTGTTCTAAAAATTAGTTGTTGAGCTTTAAAATCTGCTATTCCAATATGTTGTAATGTCAAATCTGTGTTAGCAAAAACTTCAGAAGAGAAGGAGTTAGGGGTCATGATTTCTGAAAGTCTCAAAATGGGCGAACAGAGCAATCAGGCGGTAGGGAAAGCAAGTAGGATGCTTGGCTGCATAGCTAGAGGTATAACAAGCAGGAAGAGGGAGATTGTGATCCCCTTATATAGAGCGCTGGTGAGACCCCATTTGGAATAATACTGTGTTCAGTTCTGGAGACCTCACCTACAAAAAGATATTGACAAAATTGAACGGGTCCAAAGACGGGCTACAAGAATGGTGGAAGGTCTTAAGCATAAAACGTATCAGGAAAGAGAAGGGAAAGGGGGGACACAATCAAAATATTTAAAGATGTGAAAGGGTTAAATGAGATTCAGGAGGGAAGTGTTTTTAATAGGAAAGTGAACACAAGACCAAGGGGACACAATCTGAGGTTAGTTGGGGGAAAGATCAGAAGTAACATGAGAAAATATTATTTCACAGAAAGAGTAGTAGATGCTTGGAACAAACTTCCAGCAGACGTGGTAGATAAATCCACAGTCACTGAATGTAAACCTGCCTGGGATAAACATATATCCATTGTAAGATAAAATACAGGAAATAGTATAAGGGCAGATTAGATGGACCATGAGGTCTTTTTCTGCCGTCAGTCTTCTATGTTTCTATCATTTGGTCATTACCACTTCCCTATAATTCCAAATTACAAAACGTTATGATCCTGGAAAGTTCCTTTATCTAATTTTAAGTTAATAATTCATCCAATTCATATAATGATACTTGATTATTTCATTTTTAAAAAAAAATCCTAAAGTTGTCTAGTTGGACTGACCTCCGCGGGCCGGTCACAGACAGCGGGTGGGCCGCATCCGTCAGGCTGGCCGCCTCTTGCCCAGGTCTGCTCGAACCAATGCCCCAGAGACCCCGTGCTGCCTTATTCATACTGCCATGTTTTCAACATCCGTGCAGGCCTTGCTCTCGGTCCTAAAGGAGAGCCATCGGACAAGGACCGTTTTCCGGAAAGTGGGTGGATTCGTGTACATCACCTCGTTGTTGGTTGCCATGGAAAGGTCCCTATGTTCTCCACCCAAAAACGGCTGGGAGAAAGTGAACCAGAATCAAGTCTTTGAGCTGCTACACACGGTGCTGTGCACCTTGACCGCAGCCATGCGCTACGAGCCGGCCAACTCCCACTTCTTCAGAACGGAGATCCAGTATGAGAAGCTGGCCGATGCCGTCAGGCTACTTGGCTGCTTCTCCGACTCCAGGAAGCTGAGTCCCGTGAACGTCTTCCCCTCCAACACCCAGCCATTTCAAAAACTATTGGAAGATGACCTCATCTGCATGGACACGGTCACGCCCACTCTGAAGCACTGCAGCAAACTCTTCATTTACCTCTACAAAGTAGCCACAGATTCCTTTGACAGGTATGTTGTAGACTTGCAAGAGGGCTCTGGATATTTGGGTGTGTGTCTCATTTCATGTCTGTGATGCTTCCCTATGCACGGGCCTCCGGAGCGAACCCCAACTCAGAAATCACTTGTTTTATGGTAAAATCCCACTCTTTATTCGAACTCAAGCATACATTATTGTTGTTGTTGTTGTTGTTGTTGTTGTTATTATTATTATTATTATTATTATTATTATTATTATTATTATTATTAGAGTTGTATGCCGCCCCTCTCCGGAGACTCGGAGCGGCTCACAACAAAAACAACAATGTGACAAATCCAATATATTAAAAGACATTTAAAAAACCCATTATTAAAACCATGCAACACAGTCATAACATACATAAACAATATAAGCCCAGGGGTATTTTAATTTCCCCATGTCTGATGACAGGGTCTTCAATAGCTTCCGAAAGGCAAGGAGGGTGGGGGCCGTTCTGATCTCTGGGGGAAGTTGATTCCAGAGGGCCGGGGCCGCCACAGAGAAGGCTCTTCCCCTGGGGCCCACCAGACGACATTGTTTAGTTGACAGGACCCAGAAAAGGCCAACTCTGTGGGACCTCATCGGTCGCTGGGATTCGTGCGTCAGAAGGCAGCTCCGAAGGTATATGATGAAATAGAGGGTTTGAAAGAGCACAGAGCTGGCTGTAATCTGTGTCTGGGAAGAATGCCAGAAACTCAGTCTTATCTGCATTCCTGAGATAATAAAGTCCATTCATTACTCAAACATATGCTTTTATGCTCACCAAAGGTTTTCCCCAGCACAGCGTCCAGTAAGGATTTGTCTTTTTGAAGCAGAAATCATGGTTTTAAAGCTTCATTCAAGCACACCCCCAGTTTCATGTCTCTTCCAAAGAACAGCACTGAGTCTCCACGCCCCATTTCCCACAATCCCATTCCTGTATACTACCTGGAAGTGACATCATACCTCCAAGAGGCTCAGGCTGTAAGCTGATATATTTTACTCTGCAGCTCCTCTCGCCTTGAAGCATTCTTCTATAGTGAGGGTCAGTCCACTGAGTTTCCCCTCTCATGTCTTCCTCCCTCTCTGACTGGGACCACTCCCCCATTGTCACATCAGCCCCCCTCTAGTGGTTCCTTGGGTTCACTCAAGTCAAGGAGCATTCACAACAGTTTCCCCACAGGCATTCAAGTGTGTAGGTATCTCACAGGCATGAATTGAAGGCCAGTAGACATGTCCCAGGAATATATGTTGCAAGATCCACTCTGGGTTCAGAGATTTAATCTTCCGAGCTTTCAGATTCGTGCTGGAGCCCATCCTCAAGTTACTTCTCTCTAGCAGAACGGAGTTCAACTATTCCAGTAGAGCAGGGGGTCAGCAGCCTTAAACACTCAGAGCAGAGGTCTTCAAACTTGGCAACTTTAAGACTTGTGGACTTCAATTGGCTGGAGAATTCTGGGAGTTGAAGTCCACAAGTCTTAAAGCTGCCAAGTTTGAAGACCTCTGACTCAGAGCCACCTGGACCTGTTTCCCACAGGAAATGTAACCCCGGGAGTCACAAAAGCAGTGATGTGCTCCTATGCGTCAGGTACGCAGAACTGAGGTTGAATGTGTATAATTTTAGAAGAGCTCTGTTTGTGTGTGTGTACATACACATACAGTTTATATGGGAGATAATGGGACATAAAGAAAGTGATTGGGCTTCTTCAAAATAATAGTTGTGGAGCAGCAGATAGTTTTGCTGAAATAATATCTCTGTGTTTGGAAGCTTAGAAGGACCTTTGTTATTGTATAGAAACATCATTTATTCATAACGTTGGATTTGCCCCCCCCAAAAATGTACCCTCTTTTAAGCCTGTTTATTTGGAATAAAGCAAACAAACAGTGCTTAAGCCCTGGTTTAAAAGAGGGTTTGTTTGTTTGTTTGTTTTATTATGTGTTTTTATTTTGTTTTGTTTTTTTAAGAAATCAAAACTCAACATTTAAAAGCAGGGCCAAATTCGTACTTTAAATAATACATGAGTTTTAAAGGTTTTTGGAATTAGAATAATGCTTGTTGGAACATGTATTCTTTTTACAGTATTTCAGAGCATTTGATTTCTGGAAATACTGATATTCCTTACAATAGAAATCAATACATTTAAGTATATGTTATTGTACTGTAGACTATATTGTCTACACTTTTCCCCCTCATTGTTTCCTCTTGATGGGAAAAACTGAACTTCAGTAGCAGCATTTTGAGTCTTGATACTATTTGTGCAGCTTGTATTGTGATACATTAACAAAAAGACTCAGACATAAGGGAGTATTTAATGTCTAGTCATAACAATATTTAAGCATATGTGTAACTAAGTTATGTTTCACTGACATTGGTTTATTTTTTTAAATGTCATACTATATATTTAAAGTATTTTCAGATTTCTGAATAGTTGGTATATTCTCTAAGGATGAAATTGAAGGAATCTGGACTAAAATTGCTGCCTCAGTATTTCTCTCTCCCGACCTCTTATTGTTTCCTCTTATTCACATCGTTCTGCTTGGAAACTTCAATCCTACTGTATTATACAGACTGCTGTATGGGGCCTAATGATGAAACTGTAATCATTCCTGCTTATTTTACATGCAGTAAAAAGGGATCCCCTATTACCTTTTTCTAAATCAAACGATCCATGATGTCACAATGAGAAGAAACCGTTGTTAACAGCCCAGTCTAGCAATTGCTCCTTCGTGCATGAACCATTGTTACAGTAAACGTGGACTCTGCTCCTCCTCCTGTGTGTCTGCGAAAGCTTCCTCCGGTTCCCTTCTGTTTCCTTCATCCGTTGTGTGTTGTGTTGTCTTTCCGAGCTCCTCCTGAAAAGTCCAAACTGTGAACACTAACAAAAGCTTCCAGCCTTGTGGTCTCTCTTCTAACTTCTCTCTGTCCCGTCTGTGTCTGTTTTGTCTGTAGTCGTGCTGAGCAGATTCCTCCCTGCCTGACCAGCGAGTCTTCTCTCCCTTCTCCTTGGGGGACACCAGCTTTGTCCAGGAAAAGGTACCGATCCTCTTTAAACAAGACGTCTTAAAGGGTCTTCACCTTCCCCAAACCGAGACCGTGTCATTCTGTGTCCTTCAATCGTTGTTGTTGCTGTTGTGGTTTTCTTAAAAAAAATCTCTGGGGTCAGGCTCTCTCTCTTCTTGAGTCGGTAAAACAGAAGTGTCCAGCTTGGTTTCATTGAGGGCCACACTAGGGTCTTGTTGGACCTCAGAGGGAGGGCTCAGCGACGGTGGCCGGCTCAAGAATCCTCCGTCTGAGTATTGCATGGGCAGTTCTGTGTTAGCAAAAACTTCAGAAGAGAAGGATTTAGGGGTCGTGATTTCTGACAGTCTCAAAATGGGTGAGCAGTGCAGTCAGGCGGTAGGGAAAGCGAGTAGGATGCTTGGCTGCATAGCTAGAGGTAGAACAAGCAGGCAGAGGGAGATTGTGATCCCGCTGTATAGAGCGCTGGTGAGACCATATTTGGAATAATACTGTGTCCAGTTCTGGAGACCTTACCTACAAAAAGATATTGACAAAATTGAACGGGTCCAAAGACGGGCTACAAGAATGGTGGAAGGTCTTAAGCATAAAACGTATCAGGAAAGACTTCATGAACTCAATCTGTAGAGTCTGGAGGACAGAAGGAAAAGGGGGGACATGATCAAAACATTTAAATATGGTAAAGGGTTAAATAAAGTTCAGGAGGGAAGTGTTTTTAATAGGAAAGTGAACACAAGAACAAGGGGACACAATCTGAAGTTAGTTGGGGGAAAGATCAAAAGCAACGTGAGAAAATATTATTTTACCGAAAGAGTAGTAGATGCTTGGAAGAAACTTCCAGCAGACGTGGTTGGTTAATCCACAGTAACTGAATTGAACTATGCCTGGGATAAACATATATCCATTGTAAGATAAAATACAGGGAATAGTATAAGGGCAGACTAGATGGACCAGGAGGCCTTTTTCTGCCGTCAGTCTTCTGTGTTTCTTCCATAAGATGCCTCAGTCTTCCTTTGGTGTGTTCTATTCATCCAGAATATTGAACAGCCCACAGACCGACTTGCTTCCTCTTCTGTCCAGTTGTTACTGGCCATTTATGGAAATTTTCCACTCTGAGTCCACTTTGGATTGAGCGGCATATAAATACAATAAATAAATAATTTTTTCTTCGCTAATTATCTTTGAACTCTGGCCTTTAAGAGCCCTGGTGGTGCAGTGCAGGGGTGGGTTCTGATTCTCTTTGCTGCCGGTTCGCTCCGGGATGCGCCTCAATGTCGTGCATGCATGCGCAGTCCTTAAAAGAAGCTTCTGCGCATGAGCAAAAAGTAAAAAACAAGATGGCACTGCCACAGGGGCCACCAAAAGAACCAGTTTGGGGGTGTGGAAGGCCTAGGTCATTGCTGATTCTAGTGACCCAGGCCACCAAGTTACTATAGAACCAGTCTGAATAGGGAGGAACCACCTTTGGTACTACAGGCAACTTCTGCTGATTGCACCAGTTCAGCAGTTCGAGTCTCATCGACTCAAGGTTGATTCAGCCTTCCATCCTTTCAATGTTGGTAAAATGATGCTGACTCTGTAAAAACTGCTTAGAGACGGTTGGAAAGCAATGTGAAGCGATCTGTAAGTCTAAGTACTATTTCCTTCCTTCCTTCCTTCCTTCCTTCCTTCCTTCAATCATTCGTTCATTCCTCCCTCCCTCCCTTCCTTCCTTTCTTCCTTCCTCAACCATAGTTTTGCTAGGATGAAGGTTTTGTGATCTGGTTTGGTTTTACTAGGCAAACTGCAATTTCTAGCTTCCCCCAATATTTCATATAACCTGGTGCTGTTGCTGATAGAGGCAAAATGGAAAGGAGGACTGTCCTGCAAACATCTATGGTGATGAGGCAAAGTGCCCGGGCAGAGGTCAGAATCTGGTTGAGGTTAATAGGATGCTATCAAATTGGGCTCGGTCGTTAACGGCTGTACGGGCAAGTGGTTATTTACAGAGCCAATGTATTTTGTTTTTGGTGGGGGGCGGGGGCTGCTAATTATGGGAACAAAAATGACTTCATCCCCCCCCTCTCAACATAACTAAGTTAGGTCAGTAGTGGGCAGATGCTTTGTTTTTAAAATGGAGATATACACTACCTTTTATAGCTACAATTCTGTTTCCCCATGTTTTCACTTAAAATTGGTAGGGATTGTTTTTATTTTTCAGTGTGCCCGTTATAGGCTTTTATGTTGCTGAGCCTGAAGGAAAATGGGATAGGACTGGGGTGTGTGTGTTCATTCATTTGCACAAGATCCTGGGACAGCTGCCATCTGGATTAGATCCTATAGAGCTACCTGTACAGTAATGTCATCTAGTATAATATGATCTTATCTTTCTAGAGGTGTGAAAGTGACCGAACTCTTCGTGTTTTAGGTAGTCCTTGACTTATGACCACAGTCAAGAGCAGAATTTTCATTACTAAGCAAGGTAGTTGTTAAGTGAGTTTTTGTCCCATTTTACGACCCCCCCCCCCTTTTTTTTTTTGACACAGTTCATTCAATCATCTGATAGTTAAGTCAGTCGGGCTTCCCCTGTTGACTTTGTTGAAATCCAGCCGGGAAAGTTACAAATGGGGGTCACATGAGTCTGGGACCGTGTATTCCAGGGGGGTCGAACTCAAGGCCCGTGGGCCAGATGTGGCCTGGGGGGCCGTTTCGGAAAATGTAAAGGGCTGGCCCGTGTTGCTTCGGCCCGATCTACCCAATACGAAGCAGAAACTTGTGGCTGCGTCACACAGGCCTGTTGCGATGCTTGTAAAAATAAGAGAAAGTGCCAGTTAGTGAGGAAAGGGGGAAAGTAAAGTAGTTGTAATGTTACGTCCAATTATTGCATATTAATAATTGAAGCGTAGGATTATTTGAACCTGAAATTGTTCAGTGCTTAATGCGACTCTTTGGAGAAGCCCCTAATACCGTCGTCTTTCCTTCCCACCTTCAGACACGCGTATCACTCCGTGTCAGCAGCATCTTCAGTGTTTCCTTCCAAAAATGCCACCGACGCAAAGTTGCACAAAGGAACGGTACTACTGCAGAATCTGGACGCCGTGATCATCCACCCTGGAGCTATGCTGGCTATGCTGGACCTTGTGGTCTCTGTGGGGTCAACTACGCAGCCAGAGGTGAGGGTCTTATATGGCTTCTTTGTGGACCATTCCAATAAGTTTTATAAACCAGGGCTTCTTCACCTGGATCGCTTTCACATGTGTGGACTCCCAACTCCCAGAATTGATTGATTGATTGATTGGTTGATTGATTGATTGGTTGATTGATTGATTGGATTTGTATGCCACCCCTCTCCGTAGACTCGGGCAGCTAACAACAGTAACAAAAAACAGCATGTAAATCCAATACTAAAACAACTAAAAACCCTTATTGTAAAACCAAACATCCATACGTACAAACGTACCATACATGAATTGTAAGGCCTAGGGGGAAAGAATGTCTCAGTTCCCCCATGCCTGACGGCAGAGGTGGGTTTTAAGGAGCTTACGAAAGGCCAGGAGGGTGGGGGCAATTCTAATCTCACAACTATGAACCTAGTACTGCCAACCTGTCTTCCATTGAGGACCTGTATACTGCACAAGTCAAAAAGAGGGCTGTGAAAATATTTCCTGGACATCCTGGACATAAATTATTTGGATTCCTACCCTCAAGACCATGCTATAGCCCAGTGTTTCCCAACCTGGGCAACTTGAAGATATCTGGACTTCAACTCCCAGAATTCCCCAGTCCAAATACCTTCAAATTGCCAAGGTTGGGAAACACTGGTATAGAGCACCACATAGCAAGACAACTAGACACAAGAACATTTTTTTCCAAAACACCTTCACTCTGCTAAACAAATAATCCCCTCAACACTGTCAAACTATTTACCAAGTCTGCACTACCATTACTACTAATTTTTCTCATTTCCTATCACCCATTCTCCACTGCAGCTGGAAGGAGAGTCCAACATGGGTAGTTAACCAATCTTATTGGTAGAGACTGAGTTAATTATTTACATATTAATTGGGTACCGCCCCCTTGTATCCCCCATGAGCTCAGTTTTAAAAACTCAGTCTAAGAGTAGAGACTTACTGAGTTTGATCTGAGCTAATTAAAGCTAATAATTTATTTAAAAAATTCGTAAAAATAGTAAAAAAATATTTAAAAATGTTGTGAACCTGTTTAATGTTCTGCTTTGTTTTTCAGACACAGCTAGCAGCAGTGGAACAGTCAACAAGGGGTACCTGCCCTCCGTGGGCAGCACCCCCAACGATTCTCCTCAGGGGTTTTGTATTCCCCCCGAGGGAACACCCCGTAGAGGAGCACCCAGCCTGGGAGTCCCTGGCCTCCGAGGCCACACTAGGGCTGCCGGCCGAAGGTGGGGGGGTCCGCCCCCCCCACTGGGAGGCTTGGAATCGCTCTCCGGGATCGGCGCGGCGAGCCGAAAGAGCGATCAGCTGTTCGGCGGCTGGAAAGGAGCCGCCGCCGAAGCCGCCGCCGCCGGAGGAGAGAAAAAGCCGCCGATAACGCCGCAGGCGCTGCCGAGACAACGGCGCGACCGCTGAGACCACCAGGCGTTTTCCTGGACAGCGGAGGCGAGAGCCAGGGCGACCAGCCTGGCGGGGATCGCCATTGAGGCGGGCGCAGAGCGGCGAGCCCAGAAAGAGCGCGAAGCGCACGGGCGCCGCCATCTTGGCCATCCCGGCGCGAAAGCCGGAGATTTGGGCGGAAAAAGGCGCGAGAGTGGGTTATGAGCCCCAGGGCGCATGCGCAAGAGGCCAAAGTGCCGAGACGCCATTTTTAAGGTGACTTGCACGGGCGTGGAGCCAAAAAGTTTACCGGTCTGCAATATTAGACTTGGATTACCTCCAACTGTGAGTAAAATGGAAGAGAAGGCAGGAACTGACAAAAGCAGTTCCCCAGCCGCTAAGGATAAGGGCAAAGGGAAGGCAAAAGACAAGACAAAAGCCTCCCAATCTTCTAGCTCCTCATTGAAGGAAGCAGAAAAACGTATTAAGGCCCTTGAAAAGAAACTAGAAGCGGCCCTGCAGCCATCTCCTTCGGGACTGCCCCTTACACAGCGGCAGCAAATGACCCCTGAACAACTGACCTCCCAATCTCCCCTGGGGACCACTGGGGCCATGCTAACAGGGGACTGGTCGCCTGACAGACAATTTGTACCTATACCTCAGGCCATGCCATCACCTGGCACCTCTTGGAACAGACCGGGGTCTGCAGGGCACTCGGTCAGAAGCCTACAGGGACCTTCAGCTACGTTTACCCCTACGGCTGCAGGCTTAAGGGGTCCCTCTGGCCCTTGGCAACAGATGACACCTGACCTTCAGGAGCTCATTGCCAATGTATACTCACAGGGCATTGCTACGGGGGCACAACAAGGTGCGAAGCCCCCACAACAGGCTCCAGAAAGAAATACATGGACAGTACCGCCCCCTTCTGGCGTGGGGTCGCTGATGGAGGAACCACAGTTTGAGGAGAGTGACAGAGAATATGATTGGTCAGAGGACGAGACAATGCCGGAGCCGCCACCATCGGTGGGACTGTTTAAGCCCGCATTATTCAGGACCTTGCTCTGTAAGGCCAAGCAGGTGATGAACCTCGCAGCAGCGCCTAAGGCAACTGATCCTACTGACACAACAAAAACTTCTGAGGCACTCCTCAAGGAAGATCAGCCTGAGACTGAACACTTTCCGGCCTCTCACATATTTGTAGAAGGAGTTAAGCGGCCTTGGCAGCACCCTGCGGCTGCACAAGGGCCTTCAAACATCGAACGGAAGTTTTACACCTTTGACGAGGAGGTCGAAAAACTCCTGGAGTTCCCGCCGATTGACCAGCCAGTGGTGACTCTGGTGTCCAGCGCGCTGGTGCCTTCCGAAACCGGCGACTGCCTGAAACCCGAAGATAGGAAGGCTGAGATATTGCTGAGGAAGGCGCATCAGGTGTCTGGCTGGGGGTTCAGAGCAGCTGCCGCAGCATCATTCATCAATAGAGCATCCATCATGTGGCTGCAGGAAATGCAGGCCAGACTAGGACCTGAGGACGGACGACTCCGGCAGGACCTGAGCAAGCTGCGAGCGGCAGCGGAGTTCTCAGCAGACGCCACCCTCCATGCGGCGAAGTTCTCGGCTCGAAGCATGGCAACCACCATGTCGTCACGACGGCTTCTCTGGCTGCGGAATTGGCCAGCAGACTTAAAATCAAAGTGGAGGCTGGCCTCGAGCCCTTTCCAGGGTTCCATGCTCTTTGGGGAGAGTCTGGAGAAGGTCCTCATTGAGGACAGGGACAAAAAGAAAGTGCTCCCCAGGGCTAATAGGAGACAAGACCGCAGGTTCACCCCATACACGAGGCGCCAGAACCCTCGCTGGGAAGCCAATACAGGTGCAGGACAGACCCAAAGATCCTTTGGTCAGGGTCAATACAACCAATACAATCAACCATCCTTTCGGTCCGATCGGGGATCTTTTCAGGACAGACCCCGAGGTTACCAACAATCGAGACGGCCATTTCGAGGAGGTAACCAGAGAGGCTTTCGTCGCTCCAAGTGACTCAGCCGGGATGCCAATAGGAGGGAAACTTCAGCATTACAGTCTCTCCTGGCATCACACATCATCCGACAAATGGGCCTTAGCCACTGTTTCACAGGGACTTCGACTGGAATTTGTCCAGTCTCCACCATCACGATTCCTTCATTGCCCCGCGATACGGGACTCACAAAAGAGACTACAACTCCGAGAGGAGATAAAGCATTTATTGGACATTCATGCTATAGAGCCGGTGCCCCGACAGGAAGAGGGCAAGGGGTTCTATTCAGTGATCTTTATAGTACCCAAGGCCTCAGGAGGCTGCCGGCTCATACTAAACTTGAAGCAACTGAACGTTTTCATAAAGTACAGGAGGTTTCGAATGCACTCCTTACAAACAATTATAGCATCCATACGCTCCCACGATCTGTTAACATCAATAGATCTCAAGGAAGCGTACCTCCATGTGCCCATACATCCAGGTCATCGACGGTTCCTCCGCTTCTGCACCGAAGGGGAACATTTTCAGTACAGGGCCATGCCATTCGGCCTCTCCTCGGCCCCCGCGAACCTTCACAAAACTGTTGGACATTTTGACGGCAGACCTGCGCCAGAAATCTGTTCGGCTGATGGCTTACCTGGACGACATAATCGTTTTGTCCAGGTCCCCATTGGGAGCCAGGAGGGACTTAGACAGGACAGTGCAATCACTGGTATCTCACGGTTTCACAATCAATATGGAGAAAAGCCACCTGTCTCCCACCACCAGATTACTCCACCTTGGAGCAGTCATAGATACCATATCAAACACGGTATCTCTCTCTCCGGAGAGACAACGCACAATACGACAACTAATCTCCAGCATCCGACACGACAGGAGAGTTTCTCTGGCGTTATTATCCAAAATCCTGGGGACCTTGGTGTCAGCCATCGGCATCGTTCCCTGGGCAAGACACCACATCAGGGACCTACAGTGGTTCTTGCTCCCAGCACAGAGGGCCCGGAGGAGCCACTGCAACAGGAAGGTCCGGGTTCCCAGGACAATCAGGGAGTCCTTGGAATGGTGGACGTCACCAGCCTTAAGCAAGGGTTCCACCTTCCGATTCCAAAGCCCAGTAACCCTCACGACGGACGCCAGCCTGTTTGGATGGGGCGCACACATTGGACACCATATGGCTCAAGGCCTCTGGTCGGACAGGGACTTGGAGCCGGTCAACATCAATTTCCTCGAATTGAAGGCAGTGTTTTTGGCCCTTCAAGCGTTCACCCCACTAGTGCGGGACAGACACGTGCGGGTCCTGACAGACAATGTTGCGACCAGGGCCCACCTGAATCATCAGGGGGGCACGAAGTCACAACGCCTCATGGCAGAGGCCAACCGTCTATTCAATTGGGCCGAGACCAACTTGGCATCCTTGTCGGCCGAGCATATCGCTGGCATCAGCAACACTCAAGCGGACTGGCTGAGCAGGGCCATTCTAGATCCCTCAGAGTGGAGATTGGATCCCGACATCTTCCAGCAGCTGACACACAGATTCGGCATGCCATCCGTGGACTTGTTTGCAACCCAGCGGAATACCCAACTTCCCAGGTTCTACACACGTTTTCCGGACCCAGCGGCGGAAGGGACCAATGCCCTTCTCTCCCCTTGGCCACCGGGTCTACTTTATGCCTTTCCTCCCACCAGTCTCCTACCCAGGGTGGTGGAGAAGATATTAGAGGAGAGAGCGGAAGTGCTATTGGTGGCACCTCACTGGCCTCGACGCCCTTGGTTCTCCGACCTCGTGGCGCTATCGGTGTCCACACCGTGGAGGATTCCGGATCGGATCATCGCCCTCAGCCAGGGGAACCTTCAACATCCGGATCCCCAGTGGCTACATCTAACCGTGTGGCACTTGAGAGGAGCAGGCTGAGGCAACAAAAACTACCAGAGAAGGTCATTGATACAATACAGGCAGCGCGTCGCCCTTCGACGTCAAGAATATACCAAGCAACTTGGCAAGCGTTCTGTAAGTTCTGTGACCAGCACCGTCTGAATCCAAGGGAGACATCAGTTATTCCGGTGTTGGAGTTCCTACAGCAAGGAATAGACCGGGGGTTAGCCCCTAACACTTTAAAGAGGCAGGTGGCAGCCCTCGCCACTATGATACAAGTTCCAGAGGCACGCTCCTTGACATTTCACCCGTGGGTGAGGGACTTTCTACGTGGAGCTACAAATAAACATAGCCCGCCAGTCCGAAGGTTTCCGTCATGGGACCTCTCGTTAGTTCTCAAAGCATTGACAAAACCACCCTTTGAGCCGTTGAGGACCATATCTCTCCGACTGTTATCCATTAAAACAGCTTTTCTGGTCGCAATTACCTCCGCACGCAGAGTGTCGGAAATAGCGGCCTTATCGGTCAGACAGGACCTCTGTATCTTTTACCCTGATAGGGTTGTACTAAGACTGGATCCCACCTTTATACCAAAGGTAAACTCTACATTTCATAGGAAGCAAGAGTTGATACTTCCTGATTTTTGTACTCATGGGAACCACCCATCGGAGTTGCGATGGCACAAAATAGACGTCAGGCGAGCCCTGAAGATATACATCAGGCGTACGGAGACGTTCAGGAAATCTGAACAATTGTTCATATCATTTTCACCTCACAAGATGGGACTTGGACTATCCTCCAAATCTATTAGTCGATGGCTCAAGGAGTGTATCACGGAGGCTTACAAGGCTAGAAACCAGACCCCACCATTGGGACTGACGGGTCATTCAACACGTAGCGCGGCCGCGTCTGCTGCCTGGGCCACGCAAGCATCCATCGAGGATATCTGCAAGGCCGCAACATGGGCGGCCCCTACCACCTTTGTTAAACATTATAAGTTGGATTCGTTTGCTTCAGCGGACGCAGCGTTTGGAAGGCGTGTTTTGCAACGAGTTTGTGCCTCCACGACGTCCCTGACAAGACCTTCTCCCTCCCATGGGCCTTAATCTTTGGCATATCCCATGTTGGACTCTCCTTCCAGCTGCAGTGGAGAAGGACCGTTGTACCTACCTGAACGGTCTTCTCGCTGCACTGGAAGGAGAGTCCAAACCCACCCGGCACTGCAGAAGTTCAGGGACGCCGGTGTTGGGAGGCCCTTGTTGTTGGTTGTTGACAATAAATATTGGTTATCCTCTTACATTGTCTTCGTTTTTAAAACTGAGCTCATGGGGGATACAAGGGGGCGGTACCCAATTAATATGTAAATAATTAACTCAGTCTCTACCAATAAGATTGGTTAACTACCCATGTTGGACTCTCCTTCCAGTGCAGCGAGAAGACCGTTCAGGTAGGTACAACGGTCCTTTCCTCCCATTTATAGAGTCATAGGACTGTAACTTGTTGCTTGTATCCTTACAATTTCTATTAATTTTGTTTCCTGATTGCTTATTTGTACCCTATGACAATCATTAAGTGTTGTACCTCCTGATTCTTGACAAATCTCTATTTTCTTCACTGAGAGCCTATGCACCAAAGACAAATTCCTTGTGTATCCAATCACGCTTGGCCAATAAAGAATTCTATTCTATTTTTATTCTATTTCTATTCTATTCTTATTCTATTTCTATTTCTATTCTATTCTTATTCTATTCTATTCTATTATTATTCTATTCTATTAGTATTCTATTCTTTTCTATTCTATTCTATTCTTAAATCTTAGGGCAGATTTGCTGTCTGGAATCTGATAACACTTATTAGTTCAGTTTATCGGAAGAAAGTTTCTATTTTGCTTGGCCCCCGGAACAACATGGTCACACAATGGCATGAAGCTCAGTGGGGGGGGGAAAAAGTTAATTACCCAATTGGTTTTCCCGAAAACATCTCCTTCCAGGTGAATCCGAGAGCTAATGTCATGGCTGGTAACTAGCCTGAAACATTTCTGCTTTCTGTGTTTATAGCATGCGCTGGATCTCCAGCTTGCGGTGGCCAACATCTTGCAATCTCTTGTACACGCCGAGAGGAACCAACAGGTTATGTGCGAAGGTGGGCTTCACGCTCGGCTTCTGCAGAAATGCGGTGCTGCTCTCACGGATGAGGACCACTCTTTGCATCCCCCTCTCCAGAGGATGTTTGAAAGGCTGGCTTCTCAGGCGCTGGAGCCCATGGTGCTGCGGTAAGTGAGCGCTGCAATGTTGGGACAGCAATAGATTTTGAGCGCATGGCAATAAGGCCCAAAAAAATATAAGACATAGTCTTATGTATGGTCTTATACATAAATGTGTTCTGCCAGCTCTTTGCACGAGCCTATAATTAAATGCAAAGGTAAAAAAAACAGACACACACACACGTGAAAAGTCAAGAATACTTTCTTTATCCACAGAAAAATAGAAGCAAACCCACCTTTTGGTAGTCAAAGGGCTCATTTTCAAAGCAAACAGACTTGAATGCAGCGAACAAACAGAAAAAAACAAACTCAAAGCAATTAACAAGTAGCTGTGAAGTCCTCACAGCTACTCTCCTTCAGACGTTTTCCAACTCACACATTTGACTGATTTACGTTCAGAGTCCTGATATCAAAGCACAGGGTCCTTGGAGAATCCGGAGAGTCAAGACACACCCACTATCACGAAAAGATAATCTTCCATTTATCAGCAGCCCTAATTAGTTGAACCCCACCCAACCACAGGTGAACTCTCTTATCTCTTGTAATACCTGTGTAGCTGCTCTCTCCTATTCATGGCCCTTCGCACGCGTGCGTCTATGTCTGCTCCTTCTTCAGAGTCCAACGAAGATAAGGAGGAGGATGATTGGCTTCCTCCTGGGCTGTCTGCCAAGCCCCCCTCTGAGGGTCCTATTTCACGGTCACTCACTTCGCTGCCCGAAGCAGTCAGCAGTAAAACAGGCCTCTGACGCTGGGGGGATTCACCCACATCCACCCCCACAGTCCTTGGGGCAGGAGCTGGCCCAGAGCCAACCACAACATAAATGATTACAACTTTTCTATCTTGATTACATAATTTGCATTCTATTTGATGACAAAACTCTACACTACACATTTTGTAAATAAGCGAAATAACTGGAAGAGTAATTTTAACTGGTGTGTTTACATGCAGTACAGACATTTTTATAGTGTTTTACCTTGATTAGTTGCAGTTGCTTTTTTAAAAAAAACCATCATTAAAGGCTTCAAGTGAAAGGCTTTAGATTAAGGGAATAAAGTTAAAAGCAGTGGAGAATAATATGAAGCTTGTCTTATTTTACTCTCCGTTTTTCCTTAGGGAATTTTTACGCTTGGGAAATCCCCTGAATTGTGGAGCCTGGGATAAAAAGCTGTTGAAACGGTATCGTGTGCACAAACCGAGTTCACTGAGTTATGAACCAGAGATGAGAAGTAAGTGTTCAGATACTACAGAAGGCATCTGGACTCCTCCTAGCACTTCTTAACAATGGAGTAATTCTTCCAGCAAAATCTAGAATGAGCACTAATGTGATTTGCCTTTTGGAATAGTCATAGAAAAAGCTGGTTGAATACAATTCTAAAAACCGTTTAACCTTGAATAAGGAATCAGAAATAATCCACACTATTAGAGTATGATGTCTCACTTTTAAGCTTTCTAGGGATTTTCATTGTCAGATCTAAGTATTCACTTTTGATAACAACTCCATCATTTAAGATCTGAAACCATCTTCACAATCTGATTTCAAATAAAAAATAGAATAAAGCCTGGATAAGAATAGTGTATCCGATAATTATAACTTCTAATAATAATAGAAGCATCACATACCTTGATTTGTGATTAAAAGACTGACTGTACTATGGCTATATTTAGCCCAGTGTCTATAATAGCTGAGGTTTACTTAATAACTTCTATTTCAGGACAAGGCTGAGTAGAAAAAGATTTATCTTAGCCCATAGAAATGGCTAAACTGGATTTAAGTAATTGTTGTGGAAATTAAAATGCATTTGGATGCTACTGTGTGTCATTAAGATGCGCAATGATTGATGGCTTGATTATATGCCATCAAGTTGATATTATCTCTTAATGACCACATAGATTAGATTTTCAGTGTGAGAATTAACTAGAAGAAAAAGAATATCTTAACATTTAATTCACAACCCAAAAGAAACTGGCATAGGGAGGATTTGAGTCTGTTTCAGTGAATGATTTCATTGGAATTTCACCAGTTAAAATTTAAACGCTTTCAATTATATAAATTGCTTTTTCGGTTCTTTTGTCTATTATGAGACAAGAACTGATTGTATAATCGGTTTAATTGCTTTTAGAATCATCTACTCCATTGCTGGTAGCCCATCCATGTAGAGTATGTGGATCACATTTTACAATATGTGGGACTTAACATCAAGCAACAAACGACAAGAGAAGAGCAACAATGATGATTGGGGGACTGGAGGCTAAAACATATGAAGAGCGGTGGCAGGAACTGGGCCTGGCTAGTTGAATGAAAAGAAGGACCAGGGGAGACAGGATAGAAGTATTCCAATATCTCAGGGGCTGCCACAAAGAAGAGGGAGTCAATCTATTCTCCAAAGCAGCTGAGGGTGGAACAAGAAGCAGTGGGTGGAAACTAAACAAGGAAAGAAATAACTTAGAACTAAGAAGAAATTTCCTGACAATTAGAACAATTAATCTGTGAAACTACTTGCCTCCAGACGTTGTAAATGCTCTAAGATGGGAAGTTTTTAAGCAGATGTTGGATAACCATCTGTCTGAAGTAATGTAGGGTTTCTCGCCTAAGCAGGGGGTTGGACTAGAAGACCTCCAAGGTCCCTTCCAACTCTGTTGTTGTTGTTGTTACAACAATGCAACACATCAAATGAGATCACCATGCTGGATTTCGTATTTCATCCCCAGTCGGGCGCTTCCCAAGCACCTAGGACTGTGTGATATAGTGGCAAATTATGTGTGCTGACCCCAGTAAAAGCGGCCTTTTGCAATTGACAGGTGGAGATTTTGTCAATTCCGATGGTTTTCAAATGTCCGCTGAGATCCTTTGGACGATGATGATGATCATCATCATCATCATCACCATCAACCTGTTTCTCCCCGCTCCCTTCCTATCCATTAGTCCAACCTCTTCCTTTTCCCACATTTGCTCTTAGCACAGCTCTTTGTTTTCTTACACCTCTTTTCCTCCATTTCTACTCTAGATAGTATGGTGTCATCCCTGGAAGGCCTTGGTGCTGACTGTGTGTTCAGCTTGCACGAGGACCTCCACTACAGGATTAGCAAGAGCCTACTGAAGCCAGCGGAAGGGAGCACGGTGCCTCTGACGAGAGTGAAGTGTTTGGTTTCTATGACAACCCCCCACGACATCAGGCTCCACGGATCCTCCGTCACGCCTGCCTTTATTGAGTTTGACACTTCCCTTGAAGGCTTCGGGTAAGGTCTTCCCAAGGGTTTCATCCCAATTCAGTGGTCTTGGTGGAGGCTTCAAGGGATGGCTTGGGTGTTACAACCATGAAATGTGACCCGGAAGGAAGGCTGCTCTTGATGCTGCACATTCTTCTGGAACAAAGTTTAAGACCACCCCAGAAAGTATTACAACATTCACACCCACACCCACTAAAAGCAGCCCTCGTATCCAATTGCCGATTACAGAAAGTTCAGTATAATTGATGACACGTTTTACAGAATTTGCTTGGATTTAATTTTATGCATGTTTACACAGCAGCTAGAATTGTGTTTGCACAACAGTGGAAAAATGAAGAGATCCCTGCAGAGGAAAATATATTTTTTTTTTTAAAAAATAGAATGCACAGAAATGGATAGATTAACATTTAACATTAAAGAGAAGGAAGAAACTGAATACTTTTTAACATGGAATTTGTTTTATCAGTGGCTAACTAGCAAAAACAGAAATTAGAAATTTACAAGCATAAGAGAATGATTAATTACATAAGGAAGAATAGAATTGAATTAGAATAGAATAGAATTAGAATAGAAGAGAATAGAATAGAATTTTATTGGCCAAGTGTGATTTAAGATTAATTTTAATATTAAATTTGTTTACATTGTCTTTTTATATTGTTGTTAGCCGCCCCGAGTCTTCGGAGAGGGGCGGCATACAAATCTAATAAATACAAATACAAATACACTCAAGGGATTTGTCTTTGGTGCAGATGCTCTCAGTGTGCATAAAAGAAAAAGATGCATTTGTCAAGAATCAGGAGGCACAACATTTAATGATTGTCATAGGGGTCTAGTTCAGTGATTACAGGACAAGATTGCAGTGTAAATCCACAATGTGTCGTTTTGCCATCTTCCCTCCAACACACACAAACACACATTCTTTTTGATTTTGAATGACATAGCTGTTATCCGATTGATGTTTCCCACAGTTTGTTAATCACAGGTCTTATTCAAAGAAGATGAGCGAGTGCTTCATTTTCCAGAATGGAGACAAATGTGACAGGTGGAAATCAAATGGCAAATGTCTCCTGACATTTCGGAAATATTTGTGGGAGGCGGGAAAACATATTTTGAGTCCAATAAATGGAACAGTGACGCAAAACGATGAGGGAACATCATGCATGGGGGTGCAACTGAGAGGATGGGCGTTACTGATCAGTTTCAAAGTAGGGCAGTTTTATTTTAAGCTTGCGGGAAAGTTTCTAGTGTCTCCCCCCCCCCCCCCCCAAAAAAAAGCAAGAAAACCATGCAGCTAATTTTGAGTGATTGTAGTCAAGCAAGTCCTCTAGGACAGGGTCTGTAGCTTTGGCAGCTTTCTGTCTGGTGGACTTCAACTCTCAGGATCCCCCAGCCTGCTGACTGAGGAATTCTGGGAGTTGAGGTCCCACAGGCTTAAAGTTGCCAAGGTTGGAGATGGAGACCCCTGTTCTGGGCCCTAGAAAAAGCATCTGACGGTTTGTCTGCAACCTGGGAAGAGCAGAGTTCCCACCACTGCTCTTAAATGGCAGCTAGGATATTTATTCCTATTCCTCATCATTATTTGTGCTTCTGCGATGTTAAGTTTTTACTTATGACATCCTTATGTTCTCTTTTGGAGATTTGTGTGTCCGTATGAGTGGGTGTGTGATTGCCACTCCTGCATTCTTCAGTCGATCCATGTTTCCTGGCTGAAGGTCAAAGGCCATTTCTGTCTTTTACCCCAAATAGGGATTTCGACATTTCTGTGGGTGTCAGTCAAATTTTCTTAAACGTTTGATTGATGTATTTTTTTTAGTGTTTTTAACTTTACCATTCTTTTATATTATTTATTTATTTATAAAATTTATTACCAATTTATCCCTTTTACTTTCTTCCAGGTAGGTAGGTAGGTAGGTAGGTAGATACTGTAGATACTGGAGAGAGAGAGATACTGTAGATAGATAGATAATGTAGATAGATAGATAGATAGATAGATAGATAGATAGATAGATAGATAGATAGATAGATGATAGATAGATAGATAGATAGATAGATAGATGATAGTTAGATAGATAGATAATGTAGATAGATAGATAGATAGATAGATAGATGATAGTTAGATAGATAGATAGATAGATAGATAGATAGATAGATAGATACAGACAGACAGACAGACAGACAGACAGACAGACAGACAGACACAGCTAGCTAGCTAGCTCTAGGTGGCTTACACAATTAATATACAATTAATACATTGAAAGTTAAAAAACAGACATTAAAACCAAGGCTATTTTACTGGGTTTTTAAAAATTCAATAAAGATACATATAGTTGCAAAAAAATCCAGGTGATGTGCAGTTTGCTGTGACTTGACAACCTGTGATTCATTCAGTCCTAATTTCAGGGATGAAGGTGGTCTTCTCCATTTACAGCAAGGCCAACATTTCCATTGCTGAGCAAGACAATTGTTAAGTGAGATTTAACCCATTTTATGGCCTTTCTGTCCACAATGGTTAATTGAATAATTGCCATTGTTAAATTGATAACACGATTATTAAGTGAATCTGGCTTCCCCATAGACTTTGCTTGTCAGAAGGTGGCAAAAAGTGACCCCATGACCCCGGGACATTGCAACCATCGTAAATACAGGCCAGTTGGCAAATATCTGAATGTTGATCTTTCAGTTGGCCCATTGGACCTATGTTGATTGCCCTGTAATCACTGTTTCTCCCCACTGAAGGTTGCAAACAGACAAACCGAAGAATTTTAATAATGTGTTGATGTTACTGTCACTGATTTTAGGCCCAGATAACTTGCAGAAGAGTTGGCTTTTGAGCTAATCTGCTTTAAATGTTGTTGGCTTCATTTATTGTTCAGAAACTGTTCCTACTTCCTTCCTCTCTCTTTTACAGGTGCCTGTTCTTACCTAGTTTGGCTCCTCACAATGCACCAACCAACAACGTCGTTACTACGGGGCTCATTGATGGCACTGTAGTCAGTGGAATTGGAACCGGTGAGTCCACTTAGATCAGGGGGGACACACGATGGCCCTGTTATGACTGATGAACTTCAACTCTCAGAATTCCTTGGAACAGCCGTAGCAGCTCAGGAATCCTCGGAGTTGATGTCCACAAGTCACAAAGGAGCCATATTCCCCTACCTTGGGCTTGCTAAGATACAGGGGGTGGACAAAGAAATGGAAACACCTTGCAGCTCTTCCGTGGAATCCAGATTTGTGAAGCTCCCTTCGAACAGTTTTTGTGGGTTCTGTACGTGTCTGTTGAGCTCTGCAGTGATTTTATGAGCTGTGGTCTTGCGATCCGCTCTGACAATTCGCTTTAGAGTCCGACGGTCTCTCTTCGACCACTTCGACTTTCGGCCAGGCCTGTGCTTGGCTGAGGACGTTTTCCCTTCTCTTTCAAAAGCAGTCATGACTTTTGAGACATGACCTCTGGAAACGCCAAACATCCGGCCACTTACACTAGTGCCTGCCATTCGAGCACCAACAATTTGGCCTCTTTGAAAGCCTGAGAGCTCTGCCATTTCTAGAAGGTGATAACCCATTTCCTTAAATTTCTGTAAAAGAAAAAGTTAGTTTAAAAAAACACATCAAATAACAGAATTTAAAATATGTCAAGTTTTGATTGATTTGAACATGTTCAAACATGATGATGCCAAAAAATCAAGTGTTTCCATTTTTTTGACCACCCCCTGTAGATGTGTGTTGTGTATTATTTTCTAAGAGTAGCAGTGTAATATCTTAAATTTCACGTTTAGCATGTAACAGAAGTGTCAAAACTCGGTTTCATTGAGGGCCACATTAGGATGGTGTTTGACCTCGGAGGTCTGGGGCGAGTGTGGCCATCTCAACATCACTCATGTCGGGGGCACCTGTGGTGGGCCAAGGGCTCTTCCAGCAAAAATAGGCTCCCAAGCTCTGGTTTTGGCTGCCACAGTCTCCTGCAACTCTCTGCCAGGGAAAATGCAGCTCAGGAGGCTCCGTTTTCGCTGTCAGAGGCACCACGGTCCGGTCCTTGGCTGTTTTCAGGGCAGCCCCTCGGGCCAGATCCAAACAACCCACGGGCTGGATCTGGGCCCCAGGCTTTGAGTGTGACACCCCTGGTCTATAACCTCATAGCAGGACCTGTAAATTTACCTTTGTGTCAGGATAGTGTTTGTTTGTTTTTAAACAGAATGATCCCTTGAGGACCCATTTTTGGTTTCATTTGTCACGAAGGAATAATTGCCACCGTCCCATTGTATTGTGAGGAATCATGAGCAGAGAAGCCACTCGATTTAGCTGCTTATTAGAGCGTAGCTGAGTCCTCGAACAATCGGGGGGACCATTTAATGTCAGGATTTTATGGGAGGCAAATGACCAGAAACCAGAAGTAAAAAATGGGTTGCGTATAAATGGAAAGAAAGGGGCAAGAAGCTTTCAGGACATTATGTCAGAATAGCCCTTCCATTTATACATTTATAGGGGGAAATAATATAGGAAAATGTTTCGTAATTGGCTGCAAGCAGTTGAAACGAATAGCAATTATCATATTTTATCTTCTTTTGTGATTGAATATATATCACTTCTATATTCATGATTCAACAGCAATCGCAAAGTGTGGGCAGTGATTCCCAAATACATGAATGAATTACTTAATTTCATGTCCTTTCATTTTTTTTACAATAGAATAGAATAGAATAGAATAGAATCCTTTATTGGCCAAGTGTGATTGAACACGCAAGGAATTTGTCTTTGGTGCAAATGCTAGCAGTGTACATAAAAGAAAATATACATTTGTCAAGATTCATGACGTACAACGCTTAATGATTGTCATAGGGGTCAAATAAGCAATTGGGAAAATAAATATTAATAAAAATCTTAGGGATAC
The DNA here is from genome assembly GCF_031021105.1 of Erythrolamprus reginae. Lineage (NCBI taxonomy): Eukaryota > Metazoa > Chordata > Lepidosauria > Squamata > Dipsadidae > Erythrolamprus > Erythrolamprus reginae. The sequence continues at coordinate 86,389,291 of NC_091956.1, forward strand.
AAGCAACAAGTTACAGTCATAAATGAAAGGAGATGGGTGATAGGAATGATGAGAAAAAACGAGTAGTAATAGTAGTGCTATTTATTTACTAAGTAGTGCAGACAGTAAAAAAGTTTGACAGTGTTGAGGGAATTATTTGTTTAGCAGAGTGATGGCATTTGGGGAAAAGAACTGTTCTTGTGTCTAGTTGTCTAGGTGTGCAGGGCTCTATAACAATGTTTTGAGGGTAGGAGTTGAAAGAGTTTATGTCCAGGATGCGAGGGGTCAGTAAATGTTTGATGTGGATAAGATTTTTATATTAATTTATTATATGGTCATGTATGAGTAGACCACAATGTTTGATGACTGAACCTGCACTTTTGTACTTTTGAAAGGAGTTTACTACAGTAGAATTATATTTTTTAAAAAACAAGTAATTTAAAAAAAAAAATTAAAGTCCAGCTCTGTCGGCAGCTGCAGGATCAACATATTTAAGGAAGATAAATTGGAAAAAGAGGTTGATGGCTAATTTCCTGTCATTTTTCTCTTACAGGAGAGCGGCTCTTCCCACCTCCGTCCGGATTAAGCTTCTCAAGTTGGTTTTGCGTGGAACATTTTAGCACAGCCCCAAATTATCATCCCATCAGGTTACTTACAGTTGTAAGGCGGGCAAACAGCTCCGAGCAGCACTACATATGCCTCGCTATCGTCTTTTCAGTCAAAGACCGTTCCCTCATTGTTTCCACTAAAGAAGAACTGCTTCAGAATTATGGTAAGAGCCAGCCTGTGTATTCATCCATATATATATATATTATATATATCACATGTTTTTTTGCTGAATTTGAAAATTAAGGGAGACTAGAATAGATCTATTTTGGCCTTATTTTGGCCTCATCAGCTAGCCATACCCACTGGGACTTGAACCTGCAACCTTTGCCTTGTAAGGCAGAGAATTATCCTCTAGGCTATATTTATTTTCCACTTTAGGACAGGAGGGTCAAACCCAAAGCCCGAGAGCTGGAGCTGGCCCATGGGATAGTTAGATCTGCCCTTGGGACCCCGAAAGTCTGGCCTGTGGTGCTTCGGCCATGGGAACCAGGCTCCCAATGTCCTTTGGCAATGGAGAGGCTCATTCCGTCTTCTTTTGTCTCCAGCTGACGACTTCAACGAGGAATCCTCCTGCTATGAGATCCTGCCCTGTTGTGCCCGTTTCCGTTGTGGTGACCACATAGTGGAAGGGCAGTGGCATCACATTGTTCTGGTCATGAGCAAAGGCATGCTGAAAAATAGTACTGCTGCACTTTACATTGATGGACAGCTGGTCAATACAGTAAAGGTAAATTCAAAGTCCGTAGCACCTACCCTTTACTAAAACCATATATGTAATAGTATATATTGCTTTAGGTTGGCTCAGAAATGCAAGGTTAAAGACACTGGTTTTGTCAGCTGGAAAGTTGACAGCTCGGTGTTTGAGACCCGAGTGCCACGTGATGGGCTGAGCTCCCATTACTGGCCTCAGTTCCTGCCCATCTAACAGTTCCAAACCATGCAAATGTGAGTAGATAAATAGGTACCAGCTTGGTGGGAAGGTAACAGTGCCAAGTGTCCATGTGCCGCCTCTATGTTGGTTGAGGCAGGCAGGGTCCCCTTGGGTCCCATTTGTTGGGGGTCAAGGGAAAGGGAGGGTCTTGCCTTCTCTTTCTGCTCAAGATCCCCATGGACAATTGGGGGGCCCCTGTGGGACACAGAATGCTGGACTCGATGGGCTTTGGTCCAGTTCATCAGGGCTCTTCTTATGTCCCTTCCTTCCTCCCTCCCTCCCTCCCTCCCTCCCTTCCTTCCTTCCTTCCTTCTCTTCCTTATTGAAACGGATGTCCATGTGCCGCCTCTATGTTGAGGCAGGCAGGGTTCCCTTGGGTACCACTTGTTGGGGACAATTGGGGGGCCCCTGTGGGACACAGAATGCTGGACTCGATGGGCTTTGACCTGATTCAGCAAGCTTCTTAGGTTCTTATCTTCCTTCCTTCCTTCCTTCCTTCCTTCCTTCCTTCTCTCCCTTATTGAAAGGGATGTCCATGTGCCGCCTCTATGTTGGTTGAGGCAGGCAGGGTTCCCTTGGGTCCCATTTGTTGGGGGTCAGGGGAAAGGGAGGGTCTTGCCTTCTCCGTATGCTTAAGATCCCCATGGACAATTGGTGAGCCACTGGGTGACACAGAATGCCGGACTCAATGGTCTTTGGCCCGACTCAGCATGGCTTTTCTTATGTCCCTTCCTTCCTTCCTTCTCTCCCTTATTGAAAGGGATGTCCAAGTGCCGCCTCTATGTTGCTTGAGGCAGGCAGGGTCCCCTTGGGTCCCATTTGTTGGGGGCAAGGGAAAGGGAGGGTCTTGCCTTCTCTTTCTGCTCAAGATCCCCATGGACAATTGGGGGGCCCCTGTGGGACACAGAATGCTGGACTCCATGGGCTTTGGCCTGATTCAGCAGGGCTCTTCTTATGTCCCTTCCTTCCTCCCTCCCTCCCTCCCTTCCTTCCTTCCTTCTCTTCCTTATTGAAACGGATGTCCATGTGCCGCCTCTATGTTGAGGCAGGCAGGGTTCCCTTGGGTACCACTTGTTGGGGGTCAGGGGAAAGGGAGGGTCTTGCCTTCTCTTCTTGCTCAAGATCCCCATGGACAATTGGGGGGCCCCTGTGGGACACAGAATGCTGGACTTGATGGGCTTTGACCTGATTCAGCAGGGTTCTTCTTAGGTTCTTATCTTCCTTCCTTCCTTCCTTCCTTCCTTCCTTCCTTCCTTCCTTCCTTCCTTCCTTCCTTCCTTCCTTCCTTCCTTCCTTCCTTCTCTCCCTTATTGAAAGGGATGTCCATGTGCCGCCTCTATGTTGGTTGAGGCAGGCAGGGTTCCCTTGGGTCCCATTTGTTGGGGGTCAGGGGAAAGGGAGGATCTTGCCTTCTCTTCCTGCTCAAGATCCTCGTGGACAATTGGTGGGCCACTGGGTGACACAGAATGCTGGACTCGATGGGCTTTGGTCCAATTCAGCAGGGCTCTTCTTAGGTTCTTACGTTCTTAACAATGTTCTATGTGCCTCGGCGTATAGTCATGCTGGACAGAGGACCACAGCAGTGTCTTCGGACAACACTCCCTTAGCTAAGACGAGCATCTTCTCCTAGAGTTGGACATGATTGGACAGGGAAAAACTTTAGCTTTTATATTGTTTCATTTTGAGTCATAAAGTTCATGTTTCTATAGCAAGTCCAGATTTTTGTCAAAATGACAAAACTTGCATGGCAATGTCACAAGCTCTAACCCTTAGTACTTGCGTGCAGTATCAAAGTCCTTGTATCAAGGTCTCATGGAAAACAAAACTATATTATTCAGTCATGTCATATTTTTAAAAAATTACATGCTTTGTGCCGTTCTGTTTGGCTCCCTAGTCCAGTGTATGTATATGTATACATCTGAAAGTACGGATATGTTTAGACAGTATATTCACTCTCTTAAATGCAGAGTTCATCAGATTAAAATGTTTATAATTAGATTATGTATATTTTTAATTGAACAGAGCCTGAATAAACATTTCTTTCCTTTCTTAGCACATAGAAATGTCAAAATAAGCTACATATGGCGCTAGTTTTGTTGATTTCTTCTGCACGCAAAGCAAGATAGTAGGAAATAGCAGGATGGTTTGGTGGCAGCCCATGGGGATTAATCGTAGGCAGAGCATGTAACTTTATTTGTCTAGAGGATAGGTATGATAGTCTTGCATTAACGTATTTTACAGTTTCACTATGTCCACAGTAGCCCTGGCGGTTCAAGTTGTGCCAATCCACCAATAGTCAGCACAGTTTATGCCTACGTAGGCACCCCACCTGCCCAGCGACAGCTTTCATCACTCGTTTGGCGGTTGGGGCCAACCCATTTCCTAGAAGAAGTCTTACCTCCATCGAGCATAAGCACAATTTATGAACTTGGCCCAAACTATGTTGGAAGTTTCCAAGCTGTATATATGCCTTGTAAGTAAAACAAGTTCTAATTTATTTATTTATTTATTTTAAAAAATGACTTTTGACAATTTACCTTCTCCCCCCACCCCATCCCAAAAAATTACAGTACAGTGGTAGCTCTACCTACAAATGCCTCTACTTACGAACTTTTCTAGATAAGAACCGGGTGTTCCAAGATTTTTTTGCCTCTTCTCTAGAGCCATTTTCCACTTACAAACCCCAGCCTCCGAAACTGTAACTGGAAAAGGCAGGGAGAAGCCTCTGTGGGGCCTCTCTAGGAACTTCCTGGGAGGAAACAGGGCTGGAACAGACAGGGACATTATCTTGGACTTTTCAATCAAACTTAATTGTCCTTCGGGTACTTTGGAATTTAGAAAGACTAACTTGAAAGCCTAATCTGAAATAAAACACTGATAATAATTCATAAAGTAATGTAGAAAAAGAAACTAGTATATTTATTATGCAGTGGCACCTCTGCCTATGAGCCATCTCTGCCAGCACGCAACTTGTTGCCCTGTAAACCCAAATATCCATGTCCCAGGATCAAATCTGGTTCCGTCCCCCAGAGCAGAGATGGACTCTTCCCACCCACCCCATTCTTGTGTCTCCCTTTAGCAATTCTGCCTTCCTGGGAGGAGACCGTTAGTATTTCATGCACAGTCCCACTGATTGTAATTGGGCCAACGTGCTGCTGGAGCTTTGTTTTTAATTAGTAAAACACCTGAGTAGGGTGAGACCACCTGGAAAGGAGGGAAACTGGCAGCTCATTTATCACAGGAGCCGTAGCTGTAATTGTTAAGGGTCCGTGAGGTGGGTCAATTTTATCCCATTGCTAAGCAACCCTTAGAATTTGCATGCAAGGAGGGAGACCTCTTTCAAAGTCCCAGGTACGGTGAAGTTAAAAACGGCTGCATTTGTGTTTATAGTAGCAAACTAGATACTGGACAGGTTCCTCCTCCTGGCTGCCCCCATTGATTTTGCTTGTGAGAAGGTCGCCAAAGGGGGATTACATGCCCCAGAACACTGCAACTGTCATAAAGGTGACTCAGTTGTCACGTGATGCAAATCACGTGACCATGGGGGATGCTGTAATGGCCCTAAGCATGAAAACTGGTCCTAAGTCCTTGGAGCAGGAGCTGGCCCAGAGCCAACCACAACACTCAGTAGGCCCAGTTCTTGCCCTCCCCAGGCACCAAAGGCTTCCCTAAAGCCTGGAGATGGTGAAAACAGCCTTCCCCCGCCTCCGGTGATCCCCCCGAGGCTGGAAATGGCCCGTTTCCTATCTTCCGGTAGGCCTGTTTTTCACCCTTCCCAGGCTCCAAAGGTTTCCCTGGAACCTTGCATCCCCAGTGGCCCCCCGGAGGCCAAAAACACTATCCCAGAGCCTCCACTTGAGCCAGAAATCAGCTGGCTGGTATATACATGCGCGCTGGAGCTGAGCTAGGGCACAGGCTCACCATCACGGTCCTGGGGCATTCCCAAAAGCAGTGAGACTTGGTTTAAAGATTGTATCTCGCCTGGTCTATAATGTATGGTATGTTACATCATCTCATGGTGAAATGCTTCTCTTGTTTGAAGGCAAAGATTCCAAAGCAGAGGGAGTCAGTCCGTCTCCAGTGTCGTTGGTCCCAGAGGAGAAAGTGTCTTTTGGCCTCTACGCTCTCTCCGTTTCTTCCCTGACGGTGGCAAGGATTAGAAAAGTTTATAACAAATTGGACAGCAAGGCCATAGCCAAGCAGGTAACACTCTTTTTTTATATATGTTGCTTTTTTAGTTTTTAGTGTTGACTCAACCAATGTTGCAATGCTCAACTTTGACCATGGGTAGACCTCACACAACATTGGATACATGAGAGACTATTGACGTTTGTTACAAAAATCAAAACCAGAAGCACATACAGATAACCGATTCGGCTGGATTCATTAACTTCTTTATAAATATAGTAACAGATGAATTTACAATACCGTTAGCAGAATTCTTCTTCTTCAATGTAGTTACAAGCAAATACAAGCAGGAGAATTAGTTTCATTTCAGCAGAGCAGACAAGTCCAGAGTGTGTGGACTGAGCCACACCCAGACTTAAGCATAAGTTTTAATTTTGATTCTCTGCACAGACTCAGAAGTGGTTAGCTCCCATTGGCTGACTTAGTTGCTATGCCTAATCATTGGCTAACCTTGTTAACATGGCTCTCCCCCGTTCATGAATGTCTTATAACAGAGTCACCAGATCAACAGGCATCTTTGGCTATAGGTTGTGCTTGTACATTTGTTCCACACATGGATGCATCCCAGAGTTGAAAATAATGTTCACGGCTCAAGGTTAATAAAACACGAATAACTATTTAGTTCCTAAATATTATTTATTAAGAAAATTTTTAATGAGCCGCGATGGCGCAGTGGATCGAATGCAGTACAGCAGGCTACCTCTGCTGACCACTGGACTCAATTCTGGACTCAATTGTGGCTGTAAGTCAAAGACTACCTCTAAATGTTTCTAGAATAGAGGTGGATAATGGAAGCCAACCAAGAGCAAATGGCTTATGAATTGACCCAAAGAGAGACAGAGAGAATGAAACAGGGGTTATGTACCAAACAAGAGTGATTATGTGCTTCTCCATAACTCTTTCTATTTAAGATATTATATTCTTTTGCAGCTTTTATAAATGAATGACTCTCTTTAGCTCCGGTTTTGGATGTGAGAGTTAGAAGCTTGGTCTTAAGTAATGACAAGTGTCCACAAAGGGTTTATCTCCGATCTGGAGAAATCAAAGATATTTGCTATACTGTTTCGGACATTGTCCAACTGGGGAAAAAATGTTTCTTCTATTATACAAGGAAACAACTCTTTTCTATTATTCTCCTGCTTGTGTAGATCACAGAATCTTACGTAACCTTTCTTCTCTTAGGCTTGAGGAGTTTTTCTGCCAATCTGTGAAAATGCTTAAAAAATATTGTTCCTATAAACTATGTCTAAACAAAGCTTTTCTCCCTCCTGTTTCTCATTAGCTAGCTATTTCATCTCACGAAAATGCCACTCCAGTAAAACTGCTCCACAATTCAGGAGGACATTTAAATGGACCTGCGCGCACCATTGGCGCAGCCTTGATAGGATATTTGGGTGAGAAAATATTAAAATAAACTAATATGAGCTTTGTATGGTGATTACTCAAGTATGTATGTATGTATGTATGTATTATTATTATTATTATTATTATTATTATTAATTAGAAATTGAAACGTCTTGCTGTTTATTTGGTTCTTTTTGACATAATAATTAAGTGGATGACTTTCTTGTAAAACTGACGTTTCCCTTTCATTTTGCCTCCTTCCTGCAGGGGTCAGAACGTTTGTCCCGAAGCCTGTTGCAACCACACTGCAGTACATTGGTGGGGCTGCTGCTATTTTGGGCCTGGTGGCCATGGCATCGGACGTGGAAGGACTTTACGCTGCCGTCAAGGCCCTGGTGTGTGTGGTCAAGAGCAACCCTCTCGCCAGCAAAGAAATGGAAAGGATCAAAGGATACCAGGTGCGGGAGAAGAGAGATAGAGCTGCTTGCGCCAACCCACGTTTGGGGGGAATTCATGGCATCTCATCTCAGAATCAGGGGCACGTGGCGGATTTGAAAGAGCAGGAAAATATTATAATATTGTATATAATATTATAATATAGAATATTATATAGAATATTAGAATATTATAATAATATATAGAATATTAGAATATTAAGTTTAGCAGCTGGAACAGTACAACGTACAATGGGACACAATACACAGCTGTGTTTGATTGATTGGAGAATGCTGGCTCATGCATGAGGCAATCTACTCCCTGATTGGTTGCTGTGGGTGGAAAGGGGGAGTTTCCCTTTTTCCCCGCCTTTTTCTTCTGTGCGTTGTTTGTTTTTCCTCATGAGGCTCCTGGCTACCTCATCTGCTGTGAATATAAAATGTTAAATATATCTATAAATATATATTTATATATTTTGAATTGAAACCTGCCTGGGATAAACATGGATCCATTGTAAGATAAAATACAGGAAATAGTATGAGGGCAGACGAGATGGACCATGAGGTTTATTTCTGCCATCAATCTTCTAGGTTTCTATATATATATTTATTATATGTTTATTTATACAAAAACTACATTTTTAGCGTCTCCGACAGTTGCTACAAATTGTCGACCAAATTGTATTGCTCAGATTTCAAGCCCTTGACGGAAGGATGCCATGGCTGTACAATTTGGGCAACGCCACAGGGTCAGCTGCGAGCTCAGCAGAGACACTTGGTGTTTGCCAGGTTGAAAGGAAGCGATCAAGGGCACCACACCATCTGTGCCCCTCGAAGGACATTTGTTGGAGCTGGTTCTCCTTACATAATTGGTGCAGAAGGTAGCATTCCATTGGCAGAAGCCTCTTCCGTCTGAAGAAAAGGCGCATGGTTGCAATCCAGAGCCAGAGAGCTTCCCCCACAGTGATCCAGCAGTGTGTATTGGCCTGGTCTGGAATGAGGGTGCCAGGATTTTCTCTCCCCCCTTCCCCCCCCTCTAAAATGAACCCAGAATTTAATTGACATTATCAAACCAATACATTAGTGATCTGGGTACGCCAGCTCTTCAGTTTGTCATCCCAAAACATGGGATGAGAATAATTAAATGATCTTGTCTGTCTGTCTGGCTATCCTTCCTGTAGCCCGTCTTTGGACCCCTTCAATTTTGTCCATATCTTTTTGTAGGTGAGGTCTCCAGAACTGAACACAGTATGTTATAGAATATAATACTAGCACCCAAGGTGTTACCTAGTTTGCTCTCAGTTTATATTTATATTTGTTTTTCTAAGCTGGGACAAAGTGCCTAATTTCTCTCCGTCTGCAAAATGCTTTGAGATTACAAAATTCAGAAACGTTGGTGCTTCACTATCTCTCTGTGGCTCCCTCTCCTTCCAGCTGTTGGCCATGCTCCTGAAGAAGAAGCGTTGCCTCCTGAACAGCCACATTCTACACCTGACCTTCTCTTTAGTGGGCACTGTGGACAGCGGACACGAAACATCCATTATTCCAAACTCAACTGCTTTCCAGGATCTGCTTTGCGATTTTGAGGTACGGAGGAAATTTCTGTACTCTGGCAATAAAAGGTTAATGGGCAAAGCTGCTGTAAGAGTGTTGCTGGGAAGGTAACAGGGACTATTGAGAGGAAGAGGGGTGTGTATGCATGGTTGCGTCAGGTGGCATGTGGTATACAGGGAATCCTTGATTTACAACTGTTCAAAGTTATAAAGTCACTGGAAAAAGTGAGTTATGACTGTTTTTCACACCACTGTTGCAGTATCCCTATGGCCATGTGATCAAAATTTAGATAATATAATAATAATAATAATAATAATAATAATAATAATAATAATAATAATTTATTAGATTTGTATGCTGTCCCTCTCCGAAGACTTGGGGCGTAAACTATTATTTAGACTGTATTTTTTGTTTTTACGGAACAACGTAAAGTAAATCTTAAAGCAGAATCAATAAAATTGTGATTTTGCTAATCTAGAATGACGATGAAGGCTCAACTCCTGGTGGATATCACTCAGCGAAATATTTTGATAGCAATATCATCTGCTAAATTAACAGCATGTAAGAATTAGAGATATTTTTGCATTTCAGGTTTGGCTTCATGCTCCCTACGAACTTCATCTTTCGTTATTTGAACATTTCATCGAACTTCTTACTGAATCCAGGTAACATTGATAAGTATTGTTTTATAAAAAGTTTAAGAAATTTAACACCCCAGATTTTTTTCCCCTCCATCAGCGTTCACAGAAAATTATGCTTGGTGGCTCTGTTTAATGCTCAATTAATTCTCTATTGTGTATTGTTTTTGAGGTGATGGAGGAGTAGGAGAGATACCTTATCTCATGATAAAATATATACAGTGGGGGGGGGGAGTATTTAGTCAGACACCAGTTGTGCAAGTTCTCCCACTTAAAAGATGAGAGAGGCCTGAAATTGACATCACAGGTCGACCTCAACCATGAGACACAACATGGGAAAACACATCCAGAAAATCACATTGTCTGATTTTTAACGAATTTATTTCCAAATTATGGTGGAAAATTAAAATGTGAGTTGTAACATAAGAAGCTTATCATTTTTAGTGAGAAGGACAATGGTTTTCTTATTTATTGCTCTGTTCTTTCTCTTACAGCGAAGCATCAAAAAATGCAAAACTGATGCGGGAATTCCAGCTCATCCCCAAACTCTTGCTCACTCTTCGAGACATGTCTTTGTCACAGCCAACCATTGCCGCCATCAGCAACGTCCTGAGCTATTTGCTTCAAGGGTTTCCTAGCACCAATGACCTACTCAGGTACCACTGAGATTCACTCTGGGTTTCCTTCCGAGAAAAATTAGAGGGGGCAAGAAATGTGTGAGATTTCTCTATGAGGACGAACAATTCTTAAAACAGGACCACTGTTCTTTATCATTTTTGAAAAATGCAATCCATTTTTGCATTTCAAAATCCATGTCAATTCTGAAATGATAATCCTGTAGTTTATCTACACATAATAATAATACAGTGATCCCTCGAGTATCGCGAGGGTTACGTTCCAAGACCCCTCGCGATACTCGATTTTTCGCGATATAGTGGTGCGGAAGTAAAAACACCATCTGCGCATGCGCGCCCTTTTTCTATGGCCGTGCATGCGCAGATGGTGGAGTTTGCGTGGGCGGCGGGGAAGACCCAGGGAAGGTTTCTTTGGCCGCCCAGCAGCTGATCTGCTCGGCAGCGCCACAGCAGCGAGGAGCCGAAGATCAGAGTTTCCCCTTTGCGTGGGCGGCGGGGAAACCCCGATCTTCGGCTCCTCGCTGCTGCCGCGCTGCCGAGCAGATCAGCTGCTGGGCGGCCGAAGAAACCTTCCCTGGGTCTTCCCCGCCGCCCACGCAAAGGGGAAACCCCGATCTTCGGCTCCTCGCTGCTGCCCGCTCGCCCGCCCGCCGCCCGCCGCTCGAGAGCAAGAAGGGGAGAGATAGAGAAAGAGAGAGAAGGAAAGAAAGAGATGAGAGAGGGAGGAAGAGAGAGGAAGAAGCAAGATAGAGAAAGAGAGAGAGAAAGAAAGATGAGAAAGGAAGAGAGTGACGTCATCGGGTGGGAAAAATCGTGATATAGCGTTTCGCGAAGATCGAGATCGCGAAGATCGAGGGATCACTGTAATAATAATAATAATAATAATAATAATAATAATAATAATAATAATAATTTATTGGATTTGTATGCCGCCCCTCTCCGTAGACTCGGGGCAGCTAACAACAATCATAAACACAACACATACAATCCAATAATTAAAAACAACTAAAAACCCCTATTATAAAACCAAACATACACACAAACATACCATGCATAACTTGTAATGGCCTAGGGGGATGAGCTATCTCAACTCCCCCATGCCTGGCGGTATAAATGAGTCTTGAGTAGTTTACGAAAGACAGGGAGGGTGGGGGCAGTTCTAATCCGAGTCTTCGGAGAGGGGCGGCATACAAATCTAAGTAATAAATAAATAAATAAATAATCTCCGGGGGGGAGTTGGTTCCAGAGGGCCGGGGCCACCACAGAGAAGGCTCTTCCCCTGGGGCCTGCCAAACGACATTGTTTAGTCGACGGGACCCGGAGAAGGCCAACTCTGTGGGACCTTATCGGTCACTGGGATTTGTGCGGTAGCAGGCGGTTCTGTATATAATTCATTTAAAATACATAATTTACTATTTATATGTAATAATTGGGCTTTATCACAGGTGTCTTGGCTTTTGAAAGTCACCTTTCCCAACTAACTTGCGTTCTGACATCTCAACACCAAAACCTCCAGCAGTACAAGCCGTGTTTCAGTCGAGGGAGGGAAGCTATTAGGTCAGCCCAAGGCCATTTTAATTCTAAACCAGCTGTCACCACAATTTACATTTTGTAATCCTTGCCACTTAGTGTTATTTTACTCTGCAGCTGATTTCAGCAAAATGAAACTCTGCTTGTCACACGAGTGCCTGCTCCTTCCCTCCTCCTGTTTTTCAAGGTTTGGACAGTTCATCGCTTCCACTCTGCCCACATTCGCCGTCTGTGAGAAATTTGTAGTCATGGAGATGAACAATGAAGAGAAGCTGGACACTGGTAAGTAGCTCCAAGCTCCAGGGAAAATGTGAAGGAGACGTTGAGAGGCGTTTTTGCAATAGTATCTGTTCTTTTAAGCTCATACTTTCCATTCGAGGGTCTGCAGGCAGTTCCTCCACTTATGACCATAATTGAGACTGGAGTTACAGTCATAAGATATGCTAGTTGTTAAGCAGGGACCATGTGACTGCGCCTGATATCACAACTCTTTTTACACCAGTCGAAATTTATAAGTAATGCTAAAAGACTACAGTGGTACCTCAAGATACGAACCCCTCGTCTTACGAACAATTCGTGATACGAACCCGGGGTTCAGAAAAAATTTGCCTCTTCTTACGAACTTTTTTCAAGTTACGAACGCCAAACCCGAACTTCCGGGTTCGGCATTGGGAGGCTCCTGGGAAGCCCCCGGGCTGTTTTAAAAGGTGACCGCCGGGCTGGGGGGCTTCCCAGCAACCTCCCGAATCCCGAACTTTTGCCGAACTTCCAGGTTCGGGGTTCGGGGGGGTGCTGGGAAGCCCCCCAGCCCGGCGGTCACCTTTTAAAACAGCCGGGCGGCTTCTCAGGAGCCTCCCAACGCCGAACGCGGAAGTTCGGGTTTGGCGTTTGGCTTCCGGAGGCTCCTGGGAAGCCCCCCGGCTGTTTTAAAAGGTCACAGCCAGGCTGGGGCGCTTGCCAGCAGCCCCGACTCCCTGCCGCTCGCCCATGGCCGGCAGAAGATCGCTCTTGCCCGGCTTCCGCGCGAGGCATCAGGTCAGCATTCTGTGGGGCGGGCGGCGGGGAAGCCGGCGGCTGTGGCAGCTGCTGCAGGAGGCTTTCCCCCTCCTCGTCCGCCGCCCGCCCGCCCAGAATGCTGACCTGATGCCTCGCGGGGAAGCCGGGCAAGAGCGATCTTCTGCCGGCCATGGGCGAGCTACAATAAGCTTCCACGCCCTCGCCCGTGCCTGGCGGGAGCTGAAGAGTGCTTTGCCCAGTGCAAAGTTGACAGCAAGCAGCTCCGCAGTCCCCAAAGGAGGCTTAACCCCGCCCCTCTGTCCCACCCCTCGCCCGTATCCGGCATAACTTCCTCCTGCCTATCCCCGCTCTTCTGCCGGCCACGGGCGAGGGGTGGGACAGAGGGGTGGGGTTAAGCCTCCTTTCGGGACTGCGGAGCTGCTTGCTGTCAACTTTGCACTGGGCAAAGCACTCTTCAGCTCCCGCCAGGCACGGGCGAAAGGCGAGGAAGCCTATTGTAGCAGCTGCCACAGCGGAGACATTTGGGGTTTTGGCTGGGGGGGGGGGAGGGGAAGGCAGGAGGTCCGGCCCTTCATTTGCCCTCCCAGCAAAAGACAAAGCCGCACAGCTCCGCATCGCCGAAGGAGGCTTAACCCCACCCCTCTGTCCCACCCCTCGGCCGTGGCCGGCAGAAGAGCGGGGATAGGCAGGAGGAAGTTATGCCGGATACGGCCGAGGGGTGGGACAGAGTGGTGGGGTTAAGCCTCCTTCGGCGATGCGGAGCTGCGCGGCTTTGCCTTTTGCTGGGAGGGCAAATGAAGGGCCGGACCTCCTGCCTTCCCCTCCCTCCCCAGCCAAAACCCCAAATGTCTCCGCTGTGGCAGCTGCTACAATAGGCTTCCTCGCCTTTCGCCTGTTTCAGCTTTCCATCCATCCACGTCACTTCGCCGCTAAATCGTATGGCAGCAAACAATCTTTGGGGTTTTCGCTGGGGGGAGAAGTAGGACCTTCCTAACTTCCTCCCCCCCCCCCAGCGAAAACCCCAAAGATTGTTTGCTGCCACACGATTTAGCGGCGAAGTGACGTGAAGGGATGGAAAGCTGAAACCGGGCTGTTTCAGCTTTCCATCCATCCACGTCACTTTGCTGCTAAATCGTATGGCAGCAAACAATCTTTGGGGTTTTCGCTGGGGGGAGAAGTAGGACCTTCCTAACTTCCTCCCCCCCCCCCCCAGCGAAAACCCCAAAGATTGTTTGCTGCCACACGATTTAGCGGCGAAGTGACGTGAAGGGATGGAAAGCTGAAACCGGGCTGTTTCAGCTTTCCATCCATCCACGTCACTTTGCTGCTAAATCGTATGGCAGCAAACAATCTTTGGGGTTTTCGCTGGGGGGAGAAGTAGGACCTTCCTAACTTCCTCCTCCCCCCCCAGCGAAAACCCCAAAGATTGTTTGCTGCCACACGATTTAGCGGCGAAGTGACGTGAAGGGATGGAAAGCTGAAACCGGGCTGTTTCAGCTTTCCATCCATCCACGTCACTTTGCTGCTAAATCGTATGGCAGCAAACAATCTTTGGGGTTTTCGCTGGGGGGAGAAGTAGGACCTTCCTAACTTCCTCCCCCCCCCCAGCGAAAACCCCAAAGATTGTTTGCTGCCACACGATTTAGCGGCGAAGTGACGTGAAGGGATGGAAAGCTGAAACCGGGCTGTTTCAGCTTTCCATCCATCCACGTCACTTTGCTGCTAAATCGTATGGCAGCAAACAATCTTTGGGGTTTTCGCTGGGGGGAGAAGTAGGACCTTCCTAACTTCCTCCCCCCCCCAGCGAAAACCCCAAAGATTGTTTGCTGCCACACGATTTAGCGGCGAAGTGACGTGAAGGGATGGAAAGCTGAAACCGGGCTGTTTCAGCTTTCCATCCATCCACGTCACTTTGCTGCTAAATCGTATGGCAGCAAACAATCTTTGGGGTTTTCGCTGGGGGGAGAAGTAGGACCTTCCTAACTTCCTCCCCCCCCCAGCGAAAACCCCAAAGATTGTTTGCTGCCACACGATTTAGCGGCGAAGTGACGTGAAGGGATGGAAAGCTGAAACCGGGCTGTTTCAGCTTTCCATCCATCCACGTCACTTTGCTGCTAAATCGTATGGCAGCAAACAATCTTTGGGGTTTTCGCTGGGGGGAGAGGTAGGACCTTCCTAACTTCCTCCCCCCCCAGCGAAAACCCCAAAGATTGTGCCTTTCTTTGTTGCGCTTCCACCAGCATGGCCTGGCTGGCAGCGGAAGATGTAACCGAGCTCACGGGGCTGGGCTCGGCTCCCCCTCTTACCAGCCCAGCAGGCAGCCGCCATGGAAGGCTCCGTTCCCTGTCGGCCACGGAGACCGGCCCCGTGGGCTCGTTTACATCTTCCGCTGCCAGCCAGGCAGCGCAACGAAGAGAGGCATTCGCTTTCCTCCCGCCGGCCCCTCAATCGGGCCGGTAGGGAACAGAATGGAACCAGCCCAGAAGCAATAGACGCAGGATCGGGCCGGCAGCAGGCGCAGGGCGAGGCAGCAGGTCTGCATCCTGGGCAGGCGGGCGGGCGGCGGGCGAGGAGGCGCGGCCGAGCGGCGACAGCGGCGGTTCTCCTCACTTCGGAGAGCTTCCTGGGCATGAAAACGCGCGAATCCAACAAGAACGAAAGCCAGGAAGCTCTCCCTGGCGGAGACCGCCGGCCCCTCAATCGGGCCGCCGTGACGGGGACCACTGGCCTGCCTAGCGGGCTGGGAGGGAGGTGGAATACGGGAGGAGGAGGAAGAGGAGGAGGAGGGAGGAAGGAGAGAGAGAGAGAGGGAAGCCGCCGGGCTGTTTTTAAAGGTGACAGCCGGGCGGCAGCGTTTTTTTGCGGTTGTTTTTTTTTTGTTGCACGGATTAATTGACTTTACATTGTTTCCTATGGGAAACAATGTTTCGTCTTACGAACCTTTCGTGTTACGAACCTTTCCCTGGAACCAATTAAGTTCGTATCTTGAGGTTCCACTGTATTTACATCTTAACTTGCTTAGGTGGATATTGGTAGATTAGCTTATTTAGAAAAGAAGAGGAGAGCAAAGCAGAGAAGGAAAATAGGATAGGATAGGATAGAGAAAAGAAGAGAGGAGAAGAGGAGAGGATAGAAGAGAAGGAAGATAGGATAATAATAATAATAAAAATAATAAAATAATAATAATAATAGGATAGGGAAAAGAAGAGAGGAGAGGAGAAGAGAAGAGAAATATTTATTGGCCAAGTGTGATTGGACACACAAGGAATTTGTCTTTGGTGCAGATGCTCTCAGTGGACATAAAAGAAAATATACATTTGTCAAGAATCATGAAGTACAACACTTAATGATTGACATAGGATATAAATAAGGAATCAGGAAACAATATTAATATAAATGTTAAGGATACAAGCAACAAGTTACAGTCATACAGTCATAAGTGGGAAATTTTCTGCAGCATAAATAATTTTCCGTGCCATAAATTTTCTGCAACGCGCCTCTATAAATTACAATTCATACATTATAATGTGTGTATAATTCCAGAGTGAATGCATTGGTGAATTTTATCTCCCACCCCCCTTAATCTATAATTCTTTCATCTTGTAATTTTTCGAGCATTTTTAGTTCAAGGAACATTCCCCATGCAATAGAACTGGGGAAGTATTTGCTGGCTAGATTGATTAGGCATTTAAGGTCCACTGATTGTCAGGGTTCCAACCCCGAAACTGACCTGACTGATTGACTGACACTGACACTTGCTCAAAGCAATAATTTGTATTTTAGGGACGGAGGAAGACTTTGGTGGCCTTGTTTCTGCAAATCTTATTCTCCTGAGAAACCGATTGCTGGATATCCTGCTGAAGCTGATGTACACATCTAAAGAAAAAACAAGTGTCAATTTACAGTGAGTACACATTGGAAAAAATAGATGTAACTGTAAGAAAATCCAGGTTGATTCTGCTTTTGTGTCAGCAGACGTCACACAAATCCATGTGAGTGAGATCCTGTGACACTATTGTGCAAATGCTGGGGAATAAAATGCTAGATCTTGTAAACCCCTTTTCCCCTGAAACATTGCCAGTTGTGGGTCCTTGCTGTTCCCTGAGCTTGGTGGCTTCATTGATTCCCCTCCCCTTCTTCCTTCGGCAGCGACTGTCCTCCTTTTCTTCTTCCTCCTCCTCCTCCTCTTCTTCCTCCTCCTCCTCCCACCCAAATTCCGACCTTTTATTTCTTTCCTAATGGTTTGCATGCATTATTTGCTTCTACATTGATTCCTATGGGAAGAATTGCTTCTACTTACAAACTTTTCTACTTGAGAACCTGGTCACGGAACGAATTAAGTTCTTAAGTAGAGGGACCACTGTACTTGATTGGGGTATTGTTTACTTCTTGATTCCTGGTCTAGTGTTGGTTGCTAATGTTATGGATTCTCCTTAGGGCTTGTGAAGAGCTGGTCCGGACGCTTGGCTTCGATTGGCTTGTGCTGTTCATGGAAGACCACCTTCATCCAGCTACAGTGACAGCCGCCATGAGGATCCTGGTAGTTTTGTTGAGCAACCCAACCATCCTCATCAAATTCAAAGAAGGCCTGAGTGGTGGAGGCTGGCTGGAACAGACCGACTCTGTGTTGACTAATAAGATTGGAACCGTGCTTGGTATGAGTCCCCACAATTTGCCATGTTATCAAAACACAGTACAGGGAGTCCTCAATTTGCAGCAGTTCATTTAGTGAACAATTAAAGTTACATCGGCACTGGAAAAGGTGATTTATGCCCCCCATATTCACATGGTCAAAATTTGGACGTATGGAAACTGGCATATTTATGATTGTTGCAGTGTCCCAGGGTCAAGTGACCACCTTTTGCAACATATGAATAGAATAGAATAGAATAGACAAAAACATATGAAGAATGGTTGCAGGAACTGGGTATGTCTAGTTTAAAGAAAAGGAGGACCAGGGGAGACATGATAGCAATGTTCCAATATCTCAGGGGTTGCCACAAAGAAGGAGGAGGCAACCTATTCTCCAAAGCAGCTGAGGGTAGAACAAGAAGCAATGGGTGGAAACTAACCCAGGAGAGAAGCAACTTAGAACAGTAATTTCATGTCAGTGAGAACAATTAATCAGTGGAACAGCTTGCCACCAGAAGTTGTGAATGCTCCAACACTGGAAGTTTTTAAGAAGATGTTGAATGACCATCTGTCTGAAGTAGTGTAGGATTTCCGACCTAAGCAGGGGGTTCGACTAGAAGACCTCCAAGGTCCCTTCCAACTCTGTTGTTGTTGTTGTTCTATAAAAGTTGGTTTTCATCTAAAGAATATAATTTTGTTCAGAAACTAGTTTATAACATGGTCAAATACCGAGCATGTTGTTACAGTCTCCCAGTTTAATGGTAGAAGGCCAAGGGGAAAAACAACGAAGCCAGACTGCTAATCCATTACGTTGACATATTTGAGTAGGAGGAGACATGTGTTCATTTGTATGCAAAGGTTCCCCTTAAAGGCCCTCCCAAATGATCTAATTAAGCTGATGTTATGGAACATCTGCCTGGGAGCAAAGGCCACAGCTGCTCTTGTGATGTAAGAATCAGACCATAAACTGACTATATGTGAAATCCTAAAATGACAAAATCCTCAGTCTTAGCATTGCTTCCTTGTTGATTGTTCTCATAATGTGGGTGTGCCTGGTGAGAAATGTTGTCACACCAGCTGTTAAGAGCATGCTCCGTTGAGTTTTGAAGGTAGACAAAGTTTTTAGCATAAATATGTTTAACCAGAAACAAAAAATGTTAAAGGGAATCAGCGTGGATATTTCTAATACACTGTCAAGCAAAGCAGATTGTTTATATTAATAGCTTTGTTTATTGGGAATTTACAGACATTCCTGATCCAGGTGAGCTAGTGCTTTTCTAAGGGATTATTGCTGCTCTGAAGTTAAGATGAAATTGGCTTGTATTCTTGAAAGTTTCTCAAAATACAATACTATTTGGTTTTTTTAAAGTAGTTTCATTCCTTCGTTCGTTTTTGCATCCAACAATAATTTTAGTTTTGTTTTTTTCTGCCTATACTAACCCATTTGCGATCTTTGAAAACTCCAATTAAGAATATAGATATATAGAAGTGAAAAGGAGTGAGAATGCATGTATTTGGGAGTGAAATGAAGAATTGTTTAATTGTATAATGGTTGTTGTGGTGGGCAATGTTTTGTCACTATTAAATGCCTGGGCAATTCTATTTGTTTCAATGGGCTCACGTAGAAAAAAAGCTCTTAACAGGTTTTACATAGTAAAAGATGAAGCATATCAGTAAATTTCAGCCTTAAAACTGTGGACTTTTTAGGCCAGCGATTCCCACACTTCACAACTTTTAAGACTGCTGGACTTCAACTCCCAGAATTCCTCACTTGAGCCATTTTAGGCCAAGGTTTTGACTCTTTTGAGTATTTTCCCTTACGGGGCCTGGGATTCTTCCTGATCTCAAACGTCCAGTTGAATAAAAGGGACATTGAGAAAAAACGTTTATTTACCATACTGAGTGTGGCATTCAAGTTCATATTATAGGTCAGTGAAAGCTAACCTTCTCCGCATGGGCATACCAGAGCACCAGAATCCAGAATCCACTGTTCACACATGGAGCGCCTGTGCGCTAGCCAACTGCTTTCTTCTGGGTTCCAGCGCATGCATGCACACAGGGCCGGCACCCATGCATGCACTGGAGCCCAAAAGACAGCAGCTAGCTGGTGCCTATGCGCCTGACGGAATCCGGAAGAGCAGCTGGCAATGGTGCGCATGACCACAGAGAGGGCCCGGTGTGCCATCTCTGGCACATAGGCCATAGGTGTGCCACCACAATGACAAATCTAACTTTTCTCCTCTGCTTTCTGTCTAGGTTTCAATGTTGGCAGGAGTGCAGGTGGCCGATCCACTGTCAGGGAAATCAACCGAGACGCCTGTCATTTCCTGGGCTTCCCGGTGCTTCAGTCCTTCCTTCCCAAGCACACAAACGTGCCGGCCTTGTACTTCCTCCTCATGGCCCTTTTCCTACAGCAGCCGGTGGCTGAACTGCCTGAAAACCTGCAGCTCAGCACCCCCCTCCCCCTCACTCGGTGCAGCCAGGGAGGCCAGGTAGGGAACCACGCAGCAAAGTGTCTGTGGGACTCAGCAAGGGGGCTGGTAATTATTATTATTTAATTATTATTTATTAGATTTGTATGCCACCCTTCTCCGTAGACTCGGGGCGGCTCACAACATACAATAAAACAATTCATAACAAATCTAATACATTAAAAAAAACATTTAAAAAAACATTATTAAACCAGACATACACACAGACATACCATACACAAATTGTATAGGCCTGAGGGGTGGGGGGAATGCCTCAATTCCCCCATGTCTGATGGCAGAGGTGAGTTTTAAGGAGTTTACGGAAGGTAAGGAGGGTGGGGAGCTGGTAAAAGCGAGCGTTCAAATAAACTTCACATTAAACTCAATTGAATTGAATTTTATTTGGCCCAGAGGTGATTGGACACACAAGGAATTTGTCTCCAGTACAAAAGCACTTGGTGCCCATGCATAGCAACAGAATAATCTGTTGGCATCGGACCGGAATATCTCCAGGACCGCCTTCTGCCGCATGAATCCCAGCGATCGGTTAGGTCCCACAGAGTTGGGCTTCTCTGAGTCCTGTTGACGAAACAATGTCGTCTGGCGGGATCCAGGGGAACAGCCTTCTCTGTGGTGGCCCCGACTGTCTGGAATCAACTCCCCCTGGAGATTAGGACCGCCCCCACCCTCCTCGCCTTTCACAAACTCCTTAAAACCCACCTCTGCTGCCAGGCATGGAAAAATTGATTCCCCTGAGCCGTTTCCGCTTCACGTATGGTTTTCTCTGGGGTGTATGACTGTTTTTATATTAAGGGTTTTAAATTGCTTTTTAACAAGTCTTCAGAGAGGGGCGGCATACAAATCTAATTGATAGATAGATAGATAGATAGATAGATAGATAGATAGATAGATAGATAGATAGATAGAGACAGACAGACAGACAGACAGACAGACAGACAGACAGACAGACAGACAGACAGATATCATCATCATCATCATCCCAATAAAGGATGGGAGGGGGAATGAAGAAGATAATAACTATAAATAATAACACTCCAGCCACACTCCATGGCTAAATCTACATGGATATTAGACAATAAGAATTAGGTGTTAGAAACCAAAGCTTCTATTCTGGCGCCTTGGAACATGTTTTTACAGTCCGACCACTCATGCGTTGACAGTGGGTGTGTCCCTCAGATCTTCCTGTCAATCAGCTTCAAGTTCTGTTGGGAGAATTGGCGCTAGACTTATGGTTGGGGGTCACCACCACATGAGGAACTGTTTTAAGGGGCCGTGGTATTAGAAAGGTTGAGAACCACTGTTTTAGACAGATGTAGTATGTGTCCTTCCTTGGCCCACTGCTTTTTGTGGGGGTGGGGGTTGGAAGTATCTGTTTTTAAACATTTTTGAATGAATAAGATAAGATGGAGTGATTAATAGAAATGGATAGAGGTTCTGGTGGATGAAGTGAGCATCTCTCACTGGTGGATTTACACCAATAACTCTAGAACCGCAAGTTTCGCGTTGCAATAGTTTACAGATTGCTTTATAAATGAACACAAAATAATGTATTTGTATCCCCCCCCCCCCCCTTTTTCTCCTGAAGTTTGACTTGGATTCCATCTGGACGTTCATATTTGGTGTCCCTGCATCTAGTGGCACTGTGGTGGCTTCCATTCACACTCTTTGCACGGAAGCGGCATTTTTACTGCTGGGAATGTTGAGGAGCATGCTGAACTCAGTAAGTGCAGAGCCTCTCCAAAGGAAGGACCACCAGGAGATGAGATGTTTCACCCGTTCGTTTTATCATTTTGTTAGTAAAACTTTTAAGAAAAGATTGCTTGAAACTCAAAGGTAGAATCTTTGACAAACAAATGTCGAAAACTCATTTTACACTCCAGCAAAATCCTATCCTGCTTGTTGGCAGTCGTTGCTTTCATGATGCCATTAACACAGAGGTCTTCAAACTTGGCAATTTTAAGACTAGCTGGCTGGAGAATTCTGGGAGTTGAAGTCCACAAGCACCGTTCCCTGCCCCTGTAAGGTGCGCACGTGTGTGTGCGCGCGCTCCAAAATACCCCCGCGCGCACCTTTTTCCTCGGTTGCGCACTCCCCATCCCCCTGCCAGCCCGTGGGGGGGGCGGGGGGGGCGGGCGGAGAGGCGCGGGCAGTAGAAGGGAGCCGCGGCCACACCTGCCTCTCCATGGTGCCTCCGGCCCCCTCGCGCTCCTGGCCTCTCGTCCCTGCCCCCCACCCGCCCGGCCTCTCTTTCTCCTCCGCTGCAAGAGAGGGGGGAGGGGCAGGCGTTCTCCGGAGGCTGGCGGGGCGCGCGGGCCGGCACGCGCTCTTCCCATCTTATTTTGAATGTTCCGGGCGGGTGGGCTGGCAGGGAGATTTGGGGAGCGCGCGCCGGCTGCCCCCCGAACACCTGGCCGCCCGCCCGCCGCTCGCTGCCCGCTCCGCCTCTCTTTCTCCTCCACTGCAACACGGCGCCCGGCCACGCTCCGCCTCCCGGGAGCCCAGCTGAAAACAAAACGGCTCCAAAAGTCGGCCGGGCTCCCGGAAGGCGGTGCGCGGCTACTTCCTCTTCGCTGCAGAGCTGCACGGAGGCAAAGACACGGCGCCCGGTCACACTCTGCCTCCCAGGAGCCCGGCCGACTTTTGGAGCCGTTTTGTTTTCGGCTGGACGGAGGCGGCACGCCCACACTTACTTTATTTATTTATTTATTTATTTATTTATTTATTTATTTATTTATTTATTTATTTATACTTATATGCCGCCCAGTGCCAAAGGGACTGCCGCTCAGACACTATACTTTTCCGCTCACCCCGAAAAAAAATTAGAGGGAACACTGTCCACAAGTCTTAAAGTTGCTAAGTTTGAAGACCTCTGTGTTAATGGATGCAGTATTTTAGGCCATGGGATTAGGTGTCGAATCGTGGCAATGTTAAGGCTTGTGGACTTCAATCAGCCTTCTGGAATTGCTGTTCATAGATCTTAAAGTTCCCAAGGTTGGATATCTCTCTTTTAGGCGTAAAAACAAGATAATTTCACATGTTAAAAGCATTGGTCTAGGATAGAGGAGAATAAAGTTCAGTCTGCCTTCAGCCATTCATTGGTTTTATTTCTCCCAACCTGACTCACAAGGAATAATAATAATAATAATAATAATAATAATAATAATAATAATATCATCATCATCCAGCATAGTGATCTTATTTGCTGTATTGTATT
Source organism: Erythrolamprus reginae (assembly GCF_031021105.1). NCBI lineage: Eukaryota > Metazoa > Chordata > Lepidosauria > Squamata > Dipsadidae > Erythrolamprus > Erythrolamprus reginae. Next base: position 86,412,488 of record NC_091956.1, read on the forward strand.
GTTGAACAGATTATTATTATTATTATTATTATTATTATTATTATTATTATTGCTGCTCATTGATAGACAGACATATGTAAATACAAGTGACTTCCCTTTCTCTCAAAAAAGCTACAACACTTTAAAAAAGTGATTGTCATATCTTTCTACCTATTTGCTACCCCAAGTGTTTCCTTGACTTCATCTTTGTTTAATATGAAATGTGTCAATACTTTCAAATAATTAATAAGGTGTTATTGCACTGTATTGTCTTATTAATTGTGAACTTTTATAGGATAGTTTTCTTTAGACAGCATACGCATGGCATCACAGTCTCTCAAATTAAATATCCACAGTCTACCAAACGAAAGCACAGAATGTCAATAAAGCCGACACTCGTAAGTGTTTTGCTGGGTATTATTGAAGTCTTGTTGCCAAGTAGATTTGTGCTTTGAGAGAAGTGGAAACAGACGCTCCTTCCTTATGAAACAAATAATGCTCACAAGAAACCAGCTACATTAGTTTGGTGCAGTTGCTGACCCAGAAACCAGGAGACCGAGATCAGGTCCCGCTGTAGGCTTGAAAGACCGGCTGGGGGACTTTGGGCCTCCCCCCCCTCTCTCTCTCCCCCTCCCTTCCTCTCTCTCTCTTTCTCTCTCTTTCTCTCTCTCTCTCCCTCCCTCCCTTCTCTCTCTCTACCCCTCTCTCTTTCTCTCCCTCTCTCTCTCTCCAACACGAACATGCACACCATAGAGGTATATTCTCTACCTTGTATTGTTTAAAAAATAAAAAATAAAGACAGGAAGAAAATCTAAAATTAAAAAAAAAGTTATCCAGCCATGCATACTTAGGGAAACTACAGTGATCCCTCGAGTATCACGAGGGTTACGTTCCAAGACCCCTCGCGATACTCGATTTTTCGCGATATAGTGGTGCGGAAGTAAAAACACCATCTGCGCATGCGCGCCCTTTTTCCATGGCCGCGCATGCGCAGATGGTGGAGTTTGCGTGGGCGGCGGGGAAGACCCAGGGAAGGTTTCTTCGGCCGCCCAGCAGCTGATCTGCTCAGCAGCGCGGCAGCAGCGAGGAGCCGAAGATCGGGGTTTCCCCGCCGCCCACGCAAAGGGGAAACCCCGATCTTCGGCTCCTCGCTGCTGCTGCGCTGCCGAGCAGATCAGCTGCTGGGCGGCCGAAGAAACCTTCCCTGGGTCTTCCCCGCCGCCCACGCAAAGGGGAAACCCCGATCTTTGGCTCCTCGCTGCTGCCCGCCCGCCGCTCGCCCGCCCGCCTGCCGCTCGAGAGCAAGAGGGGGAGAGATAGAGAAAGAGAGAGAAGGAAAGAAAGAGATGAGAGAGGGAGGAAGAGAGTGTGAGAGAGGAAGAAGCAAGATAGAGAAAGAGAGAGAGAAAGAAAGATGAGAAAGGAAGAGAGTGACGTCATCGGGTGGGAAAAATCGCGATATAGCGTTTCGTGAAGATCAAGATCGCGAAGATCGAGGGATCACTGTATATTGTTGGCTTCTGTCCATGAATAAATATAAAATGACCAGATGGCCTTGGTCCAAGCTAATGTTCTTTAGATTGTACACCACAGTTGCTAAAACGTGTGACGTCACAGATTAACCTTCTCTCTCGCTTGCTCCCTCCCTCCCTCTTCCCCCTCCAATACTGTCGTTAATAATACATAGAATTAATTCCTCAATACATTTTACTGTTATGGATGCAGCTCTAATCAGTGCTCTGTGCCTTGGCCAATGCAGTTCTCCTCTAGGCCATGCGCCACATCGTTATTTCGCATGATTTTACCTTTGAGATGAATAAAGTTTCCAACGTTTCCTTTCCCTGCAGCCGTGGCAGTCGGAGGAGGAAGGTTCTTGGCTCCGAGAGTATCCCGTCACCTTGATGCAGTTCTTCCGATACCTGTATCACAATGTTCCAGATTTGGCTTCCATGTGGATGAGCCCAGATTTTCTGTGCGCACTCGCAGCTACCGTGTTCCCTTTCAACATTCGCCCATACTCAGAAATGGTAGGAGACAAAAAAATCCCCTTCCCTTTAACAAAAAACACACCACCACCACCACCAAAACCTCCAATGATTTGGTATCCATGGTCTGGGAATTGATTTTGAGTATTTAAACAGCAAACATCAATAGAATTGAATGGAAAGGTTCTTTAGCAGGGAAATTGCTGCCAGCTGTCTCTACGGGAAGTATCAGCTGATTATTTATGCAATCAATATCTTTATTGATTGATTAGCCCTTGGGCCATATCAAAGTGCAGAGTTCCAGAAACAAATTATTAACTAAAATTTGATGAAAGCAATTTAAAATGGAATTGGATAAAATACCATTTAAAATGAAATTGGAATAAAATACGATTTAAAATGAAATTGGAATAAGATACAATAATTTTATTTATTTATTCATTGATTGATTGATTGAATGATTGTATTTATATGCCGCTCATTCTGAGACGGACTCAGAGTAGCTGACAACAGTTATAAATACAACAATAGTAAAATTAAACAGTCAAAAACCTAACTATTATATCAGCGGTATGATAAAAGCAATAATATTATCAAAAAACCGTGCATATGTTACAATCACTCTGGTTCTAATTCCAGGCCTGCTGGGAAAGCCAGGTCTTAACAGCTTTCTGGAAGACCGGTAGGGTGGAGATAGTGTAGATCTCTGGGGACAGTTGATTCCACAGGGTTGGAGCCGCTACAGAGAAGGCCCTTTCACGAGGTCCCGCCAACCGACATTGTTTGGCGGACAGGACCTGGAGAAAGCCAACTCCGTGGGATCTTACTGGCCGCAGCGATGTATGAGGACAGAGGCGGTCCCATAGATAGTCTGGCCATTTAGGGTTTTAAAGGTAATAACCAACATCTTGAATTTAAGATATAGATAAAATATGTTAAAATTAAACCAAGATGATTCAAATACAACTTGACACCGAGTCTTTGGAGAGGTGTGGCATACAAATCTAATAACATTATTATTATTATTATTATTATTATTATTATTATTATTATTATTATTATTTAATTTTAACACATTTTATCTATATCATGCAAAGATGGATTTCTGATTTTTGAAGCTTGCTTAATGTTATGGATGCCCAAAACCCCCAGTTCAGCACTTAAGTCTTACATGAGGAAAGACATGAAATTTTGGCAAGCCACAGTCAGCGCATTAGAGCATTATGCATGTTTGTGTTTAAGAGGCTAAAGGGAAGAAAACATTATTTTCAACACTGTTCGGGAGCCTTTGGGAGCTTTGCGAAATCTCAGACCTGGATGGATACTGTCAGATTCAAGAGGATTTGCAGCTCTCGGGAAGGAATTAACACTTTAACCTTTGAGAGTGAAGGTTTAAGCCGCATGTCGTCAAGGGTTTTTTTTGTGGGTTTTGACAACAGCCACCGAACATTCTGGGTGGATAATTATACTGCTTTCATTCTGTCTTTTCCAGTATCTCCTTAGCCCGTAATTAGGAATTTAATCTGCTTATTATCATCACCTATAAATTCCATTTAATAGAATATTTTCCTTGAGTAGATTCCTGCTTAGTTTCTTTCTGTCTGCATCATGTTCTCAGGAGGTAGCTGTGTGCATGCATGGTTTTTATGATACCGGATTTTCCCATTTGGCCAAAGCCCAAATTAAAACCACTCTACCGTACTTCATGTATCTGCATGGGAGGTGGAAGGACGGACAGTTGGCCTCCTTAGCACCACCTGCTCTTCTAAACTCAGTGACAGGGGGGGGGGGTTTGGTTTTTTGCTGCATCATATTTGCTTGACCACCGGATGCCTCTGGCTTCCAAGGATTTGTGTATTTGCATTGCATTGCAATCAAGACTACCTTCTAATGCACCTTTAGGAGAAGTTATAATACCGCTAGCCTGGTTATGACCACAACCAGAATTTCCATTGGCTATGCAAAAGCGATTGTGAAGTGAATGGTGCCCATTTCTTTTTCACCTTTTCCAACGGCTGGGAAACCTCATGTCCACCATTCAAGTATTTTTTGCAGGGTTGTTTCTGTTTAACGTCCAAAATTCACCTAGATTGGTCAGGTGCAGGTTTTCAGCCCCAAATTTCTTTTGCCAATCGACTTCATTTATTTCACTGAATTCAGCTCTTGTCATTCCTAAATGTCTGTCTATTACACTACCTACCCAGGTCATAAGTTTGGAAAAATGGTCATAAGTGACTTTCCCCCCAGTGGTGCATCAACTTCAAACAGCCACCAAACAAATGGCTGTAAGGGGAGAATGGCTTGTCCATATTGAGGTGCTAAAAGAAATAACTGCCCTCCCTCTCACTCTATTGTCCAAAATTAACAACGGATGACATTTCTTTTTCAAAACCAGGTTACTGATTTAGATGATGACGCCGGATCGCCAGCCGAAGAGTTCAAGGCCTTTGCCTCGGATACGGGCATGAATCGGAGCCAATCCGAGTATTGCAACGTCGGGTCTAAGACTTTTTTAACCAACCACCCGGCTAAGAAGTTTGTGTTCGACTTCATGCGGGTGCTGATAATTGACAATCTCTGCCTGACACCTGCCAGCAAGCAAACCCCTTTGATAGACCTTCTGCTGGAGGTAAGTTTAGCATTTTGTCATTGTTGGTTAAAGCCAAAAAGAAAAATTGCTTTGGATATTTTCAAGATTCTGTTGTTACCGGGCTTGGCAAAGGGTGGCGCATGTTGGGGGAGTTTTGCCCATGCGGAAGGTCACCCCACCAACTAGCCACAGCTCACAACTACACCTAATTGAAGTCTCCAGTGAAAAAACACTGCCGCAGGCTTTCTTGTAAAAATATATTTTACTTTTCTTCGTAGCAAAATGTTTCTCTAAATAAACTATCATCAAAACTTCTATTACATCCGCCACTGCAACCACCCACTAACCACTAACCACAAACCACTCCCAGGCAAGGGTGTTACTCCTTATATATAGGTTACAGCCAATCAGATGGCAGCACAGCAAACCCACGATTACATACTGATTATGGCTTGCATCAGCCTTTCCTATGGTTACAGACCATTTTCAGAAATAAACCTATTTCTGGCAGCCCAGTGGTGAGAATGCAGTACTGCAGGCTGCTTCTGCTGACTGCTGGCTTCCTCCTGCTGCAGCTCCGTCCCCACCCGGACTCCTTGTGTAACCAACTCCCATCATTCTTACTGGTCAGGAATTCTGAGAGTTGAAAGTGCACAAGTCAGAAAAGGCCATGATTCCCCACTTCTGGTTTAGAATGACCTCCCCCCTCCCTGGAAAAGAATTAAAAAACAGCGTCTGTCAGAGAAATAGAATCCGTCTTATTTTTGCTGCTCAGTAGAATTTCTTTTTCCTGCATGGCAATATGTAAAAGAGACCGATGGGCTTTCCAGTAGTTTATGCTCAGGGCGTTAGTTTAATGTCCGAGGGAAAGAATTCATATTAACACATTAATAAATTATTATTCGCTGTTACACTAAATATATTGAATGGAAAGTTTTGTTTGCGCCAACTGCCGGTCTGTGCAATGTTTAATGCTTCTTAAATTTGCCGCCAGAGTTCGTTGCAACGCTTCATAATAGCCTCCTCTGACGACCTCTTCTCCTCCTGCACTTCTAGGCGTCTCCAGAGAGATCCACAAGGGCCCAACAGAAAGAGTTTCAGACTTATATCTTGGATAGTGTCATGGACCACCTGCTTGCCGCTGATGTTTTATTGGGTAAACATTTGTTTACATGCTTTTATCCCTCATGCACCTTCTTCAAATTCTCCACAGAACGTAACTGATAGGTTGCTGTAAATGCAAAATGTTGTTTCTGCACATCAGTTAAAAATTATAAATTACTCTAGTTGAAGATGATCCGTGAAAAGAAGAGTCACCCTACAAGCTTAAGAGTTCTGATATGCGTAATAATACTATGGAATGTACAATTATATTTCTATGGAGAAATTGTTTTCTGGAATTGATGTTATTTTTATGGAATGCTCTTATGTGGCTCTGTCCCACGGATAGTGGAATTGTGTGTGTGTGTGTTTTGTAGGTATTCATTTTGGGAATGAAATTCTCCTGCTGTTTTCCTTGTGTAGGGGAGGATGCGTCTCTGCCCATCACCAGTGGAGGAAGCTACCAGGTGCTTGTAAATAATGTATTCTACTTCACGCAGCGCGTGGTAGATAAACTTTGGCAAGGGATGTTCAACAAGGAATCGAAGTTGCTTATAGATTTCACACTCCAATTAATTGCACAGGTATGCTCACACACACGATAATTGTGTTCAAATAACAAGTTTCATGGGTGACCTAGACCGGTGATGGTGAACCTGGGGCCTATCTGCTGGCACACAAACCGTTGCCCTAACTCAGTTCCAACGTGCGTGTGTGTGCCAGCCAGCTGGGTTTTGGCTCTGGGAGGGTGATTTTGGCTTCCCGAGAGCCTCCGGGGGGGATGGGGGAGGGCGTTTTTACCCTCCCTCGGCCTTTGGAGCCTGGGGAGCGTGAAACACAAGCCTCTTGAGCCCACCAGAAGTTGGAGAACAGGCCATTTCCGGCCTCCGGGGGGGGGCAGGGGAAGCTGTTTTTGCCCTCCCTGGGCATTGAATTAGGGGTGTGGGCACTCACACATGCGCGCACACTCTTCTGGCCCCCGAGGGGAAAAAGGCTCACCATCAGTGACCTAGACAGACAATAATTCCTGCACTTGTTTTCCTTTAAATATTTCTTCCCATGAAAACATGGAGTAAAGGTGGAAAGGTCCAGGCACTTTGAAGAGAAACCTTTGTGTGTCTCCCTTTCTCCTTCTTCATGGAATTAAAGTTGACAGTGGGCCATGTTCGCAGCTGGGGGGGTGGGGGTGGCCTCCTCTTAAACCAGGGTTCTCCCCCTCGCTCCTTCTGTGGTTGAAGTCAGAGCAGAAGTCGGTCCCTCCCGCTTCGAACCCGTTTGCCCAAACCAGTAGTGACCCGCTGGGGATGTCATGATGATGTCGCAGAACCGGTTCGGTCGGTGCTGATCTGTGGGTGCCACCATCTTTTTCTTTTTTTTGGTGTGCGAGGGATTTCCCCCCCCCCCCCATGTTTTTTTTCTTCTGCGCATACGCAGAAGCCGAGTTCCCAGCAGTGGGCATGTGGCACCTCTTGTTTTCCACTTTTTTATTATTATTATTTACTTTTTTGTCCCTGTGCGTGCGCACGAGCGAAGTGCAGCCATGGGGCGTGGGAGGAAGTGGACCGGAAGCGAGGTTAGTTAGACCCCCCCCCTGAGTCACATCTTGTATCCAGGGAAGGGCGACCAATTTTTTTACTACCCCACTGTGGCCGTGGCTTGTGCATTTTCTTCCAACATCTTTCAGTGCAAATTGGGGGCTCTGGGGCGGAGCTCCATTTTCGCTAGCCCCCTGCGTTCTCCCCCCTGTCCCCCCCCGCGCTTGTATCGCAATCACATTAGAACAACGATAGGGGCAACTGTTTCCCAACCTTGTTAATCTTCCAGACAGTTGTGGCTTTGTTCAGTAGATCTGCTGAAGGGAAAAACTGAGTTCTGCAGACCTATTAAAAGCTTCGTCCTGTTTTGCAGTACAGTGGTACCTCAAGATACGAACCCCTCGTCTTACGAACAACTCGAGATACGAACCCGGGCTTCAGAAAAAAATTGCCTCTTCTTACGAACTTTTTTCGTGTTACGAACGCCAAACCCGAATTTCCGGGTTCGGCGTTCGGGAGGCTGCTGGGAAGCCGCCCGGCTGTTTTAAAAGGTGACAGCCGGGCTGGGGGGCTTACCAGCAGCCTCCCGAACCCCGAACCCGGAAGTTCGGCAAAAGTTCGGGGTTCGGGAGGCTGCTGGGAAGCTCCCCAGCCCGGCTGTCACCTTTTAAAACAGCCTGGGGGCTTCTCGGCGGCTTCCCAAACGCCGAACCCGGAAGTTCGGGTTTGGCGTTCGGCGTTCGGGAGGCCGATGAAAAGCCCCCAGGCTGTTTTAAAAGGTGACAGCCAGGCGGCAGCGGTTTTTTGCGGGGGGGGGGGGGGGGGGTTTGGTTGCACGGATTAATTGACTTTACATTGTTTCCTATGGGAAACAATGTTTCCTCTTACGAACCTTTCATCTTACGAACCTCCCCCTGGAACCAATTAGGTTCGTAAGACGAGGTATGAGTGTATTATTATTTTTTCCTTTCACAGGAAACAGTGAAAATTGGATTTTGCCCAGACTATTTGATGAATACTTTTAATAACAAGAGGCAGTGTTAGCAATGATTCAGGCTAATTTCCAAGATAATGGAACCTTCTCACTTAGCAGAAGAACCATTGCTGAGAATCTGCTTTTAAAAACACAGAAATAAAAGTGTTACGATTTCCCTTTTTAAAATCTTTACTTGTGTGTTGTTGTTGTTTCTTAAAGTCAAAAAGAAGATCTCAAGGATTATCCCTGGATGCCATTTATCACTGCCTGAACAGGACCATCTTGTACCAGTTCTCCAGGCCCCATAAGACGGTCCCCCAGCAAGTGGCTCTTCTCGACTCTCTCAGGATGCTCACGGTGAACCGAAGCCTGATCCTGAGCCCCGCCAATCACGACCAAGAATTCATCAGCTGTCTGGCTCATTGCTTGATTAATCTTTATGCAGGAAGGTAAGCGGCCCAGAAGGTATTCTTTGCACTTGGGTCGATTAAATAACATAACATAACATAACATAAATGTGTAATTCCCAAGATGATAAGCATCACATTTCTTTTTTGGGGGTCTTTTTTTAAAATAAATATTTTGTTATTTTTTTAATATAGAAAAAAATATTGCTCAGTGATTGTGCCCACCACCAGACAAACATTCATACCCCCCCACCACCAAATTGGGGTTGTTCCTTATATATACCATTTTAACTCAAGAGCAAAATATCTATTTACATATTATAAAGTGATTCCAACTTGTTTCTTATAGCTGGGTCTTGGATCCTACTCGCCATATATCGCAATGCAGTTTCATTAGTCAAATTCATCATTTTGTCCATAATTTCAAATTGAATGTGGTCCACCATGTACCTAAACCAATTTTGCATTGTCCATTTTGTCGCGTCCTTTCAACTTAAGACTATTACCACCTATTACATTTCTTTTTTTTTTTGTAGGTGTAATTTATAAATCACAGCCCATATTTCAGATATTTAGGAAGGCAAAGTGAAATAACCAATTCCTTGTAGAAATGCAGATATTACAGATCATTCAGAATCTTTTTGTATTGATACATAGGAATAACTTATTGGATCAGTTTGCAGTTAGTAAGGCAGTTTGGTTTAGTGGTTAAGGCGCCTGGCTAGAAAACTGGAAACTCTGAATTCGAGGCCCGCCTTAGCCCTAAAGGACAACGGGACGGGCCAGTCACTCACTCTCAGCCCACCCACCCTCGCAGAGTTATTGCTATGGGGAAAAGAAGAAGAGTAAAGTGCGTTGGATACATTTACTGCTGTGAACTATTTGTAAAAATGACAAAGGTGGGGTACAAATGAATAAAATAATCTTTCATTGCAGTTTGAAAATAGAACGCATTGTGTTCTGTTTTCAAGTCTTTCCAATATCTGTTGCGTATCAATGCACTGCCATTAATGTTATATTTTTAATTCAGCACTTGCCCACATGAGGGGTTGTGGGTTTTTTGCTAGGCTGTTGCCTTTTAATCATTCTGTGTGGTTCACTCCTTCACCTTTTTCACTACTGAGTGTCATGAGACTCTCAGAACGTAAGGTAATAATAATAATAATAATAATTATTATTATTATTATTATTATTATTATTATTATTATTATTTATTGGATTTGTATGCCGCCCATCTCCGCAGACTCGGGGCGGCTAACAACAATAATAAACACAACATGTACAATCCAATAATAAAAAACAACTAAAAACCCTTATTATAAAACCAAAAATACACACAAACATACCATGCATAACTTGTAATGGCCTAGGGGGAAGGAATATCTCAACTCCCCCATGCCTGGCGGTATAAATGAGTCTTGAGTAGTTTACGAAAGACAGGGAGGGTGGGGGCAGTTCTAATCTCTGGGGGGAGTTGGTTCCAGAGGGCTGGGGCCGCCACAGAGAAGGCTCTTCCCCTGGGGCCCGCTAAACAACATTGTTTAGTTGACGGGGCCTGGAGAAGGCCAACTCCGTGGGACCTTATTGGTCGTTGGGATTCGTGCGGTAGCAGGCGGTTCCAGAGGTAATCTGGTCCAATGCCATGTAGGTAACCGTGTGTCTACTTATAAATGCAGAACGATGTCTATTTATATCAGGACCAGCTCTCCTTCCCCCCACAGCTGTTCTAAAGCAAATGTCCCTCCTTCACGTCTAACCTTCTTGGATGCTGTTTACAGCAGCGTTGAGGGTTTTGGTCTGGAAGCAGAAGCCAGAATGACCACGTGGCACATCATGATACCATCTGACGTGGAGCCTGATGGAGTCTACAGTCAAGATGTCGGCGAAGGTGAGGATACACCATGAAAAAGTCCTGGAGGCATCCGTAATATGGCAAATGATTTAGCTTTACTAGATAAGTGGTCAAAGCAATGGAAACTGCAGTTTAATGTTTCCAAATGTAAAATAATGCAAAAGGAATCTTCAATCTGAGTATTGTATTGGCAGTTCTGTGTCAGCAAAAACTTCAGAAGAAAAGGATTTAGGGGTAGTGATTTCTGACAGTCTCATAATGGGTGAATAGTGCAGTCAGATGGTAGGAAAAGCAAGTAGGATGTTTGGCTGCATAGCTAGAGGTATAACAAGCAAGAAGAGGGAGATTGTGATCCCGCTCTATAGAGCGTTGGTGAGACCACATCTGGAAGACTGTGTCCAGTTCTGGAGATTTCACCTACAAAAAGAGATGGATAAAATTGCATGGGTCCAAAGACGGGCTGCAAGAATGGTGGAAGGTCTTCAGCATAAAACGTATCAGGAAAGACTTCATGGACTCCATCTGTAGAGTCTGGAGGACAGAAGGGAAAGGGGGGACATGATCGAAACATTTAAATATGTTCAAGGGTTAAATAAGGTTCAGGAGGGAAGTGTTTTTAATAGGAAAGTGAACACAAGAACAAGGGGGCACAATCTGAGGTGAGTTGGAGGAAAGATCAAAAGCAACATGAGAAAATATTATTTGACTGAAAGAGTAGTAGATGCTTGGAACAAACTTCCAGCAGACATGGTTGGTAAATCCACAGGAACTGAATTGAAACCTGCCTGGGATAAACATAGATCCATCCTAAGATAAAACACAGGAAATAGTATAAGGGCAGACTAGATGGACCAGGGGGTCTTTTTCTGCTGTCAATCATCTGTGTTTCTATGACGTATGGGAGCATGTTAGGCTGAAATACAAGTCAAATGTTGCTCGTTGTGCTTCTCCCCCTCGTCCGTCCTTTCTCACACCACCGTCATACTAAGGGCTAGGGCCAGATGTTAAAGTTCAGCAGCCCCAAGTCTTCCGGCACAGATGAGTTTTTAAAGCCTTCCGGAGGACCAGGAGAATGGGGGCGGTACAAATCTCTGGAGGGAGGTGATTCCAAAGGGCCGGAGCCACCACAGAGAAGGCTCTTCCCCTAGGCCCCGCCTGATGACATTGCCTGGCTGACCTGGAGAAAACCGACTCTGTTGGACCTGACTGGTCATTGCGATACATGAGGCAGAAGATGGTCCTGTAGATAATCTGGTCCTAAACCATGTAGGGCTTTAAAGGTCATAACCAACACTTTGAATTGATGTCCTATTTTGGGGGAGACACAGTCGTTGATCACAATTTTGTCCTATTCATACGTATAGGTCGCCAACTTCTCCTTAAAGCCGTGAATCGTGTGTGGACAGAGTTGATCCACAGCAAGAAACAGGGTTTGGAGGAGGCTCTCAAAGTGTCCCTTCCGGTCAATGACAGAGGCCATGTGGACATTGCAGTGGCAAAAGCTCTCATTGAAGAAGCCAGTTTGAAATGTTGGCAGAATCACTTGGGTAAGAACAAAGATGGGGGGGATTTAATTTTCCAATTTATTTAAATAAACAAACAAACAAATGCTTTATTGTCATTGTATGTATTATACACAGTATATCCATGCAACGAAATTTGTATGAGTCTGCGGAGAGGGGCGGCACACAAATCTAAATAATAAATAAATAAATAAAGTATGACGCCAAAGACCAATCTCAACATACATAACAGTCCGAAAGAACAGGCTCAACGCGCCACAATTTCCCACCTGAACCATCCAACATCCACACAACAGAACAACTAGTGTTGCCCCCCACCCCCCAAAATATATATATATATTGTTAAGTGCAATTACAGCTTTGGGATAAAAACTGTTCAGACTTTAAATTAAGTCTAAATCTAAATTTAGGCTTTAGGACATAATGTGTTCTATGAAATGATGTTCAAAATGTTTTGAACTTAAGAACATTTTATACTTGAAAGGCCTGCAGGATATTCTGAGTAGCCCATCTTTGAAACAATGGCTTTGACCTTGAAAGAAAATCCTTTGAGCTCAGCATTTTTTTCCATTCAAAGACTCCCAAACTCACCATTCCCCACACCTGCTGATTAACTATTTGAGAGCATGGATAAAATATCTGATGGACTTTGCAGGTTTTCTTCCAGCCTGTGCTGGAGGCATCTGGTCCAGGAGATCTCGTAACTCTGCCAAGGAAGATTCCTCTAATGGGATCTCTCTAGAAGTAGGCGGCCAGAGGCTCTGAACCAAAGCTTAATTTGAATCTTATAAGCAAGCAGGTCTCTGAACTGTTGTTGAAACAAAATGTTATTTATTTTATTTTATTTATTTATTTTGTCCAGTACACAATAATATACAATGAAGCTTATAGAGATATAGGAGAGAAGATATAGGAGAGCAATAGGACAGGGGACGGAAGGCACTCTAGTGCACTTGTACTCGCCCCTTACTGACCTCTTAGGAATCTGGAGAGGTCAACCGTGGATAATCTTAAGGGTAAAGTGTTGGGGGTTTGGGGAAGACACTATGGAGTCCGGTAATGAGTTCCACGCTTCGACAACTCAATGACTAAAGTCGTATTTTTTACAGTCAAGTTTTGAGCGGTTAATATTGAGCTTGAATCTGTTGTGTGCTCTTGTGTTGTTGTGGTTGAAGCTGAAGTAGTCGTTGACAGGCAGGACATTGCAGCATATGATCTTGTGGGCAATACATGGATCTTGTTTTAGGAGTCGTAGTTCTAAGCTTTCTAGGCCCAGGATTGTAAGTCTAGTCTCGTAGGGAAGTTTCGTGGAAGCTTTGCAAAGCTTTGTAGAATAACATGACAGTCTGGATTATGTCAGATGGCAATGGCACATGGGCAGGGGTAAAATGCAACTGTGGCATTTTGATCAATTCTTTTATCTCCCAGCTCATGAAAAGAAATGCGTCAGTAGAGGGGAAGCTTTGATTCCAGCAGCTCAGTCAAAGTTATCTCGGGTCAGCAGCGGTTTCGGACTCTCCAAGCTCACCGGATCGAGAAGGAACAGAAAAGAAAGTGGACTCAGTAAACATAATCTCTCGACACAGGTAATTTACAGAATTAAAAGGCAAAATAACTTCGAAATTAAGACTAAATTGTTGCCTCCTCCTCATTTGGCAACTTGTTCTGTGTTTTAACGTCACTTAATAAATTGTCCGTTTCCTTCATTGTATTCTGCTTATATCCAGGACTGGCCATTTATAATCCACATCTGAGAACTGGAATCTGTTGGCATCTAAGAAGCCCTTCCCTTCATTCTTGCCTTAGAGTAGAGGTGGAGAAAGAACTATGGCCCTTTGATGACCTCTGGACTTTAACTCCCAGCATTCCTGAGCTGTCTTAGGAATTCTGGGTGTTGACGTCCACAAGTCATAAAAGGGCCTTAGTTCCTCACTCCTGCCTTAGAGTGACAGTCTAAATCTCATGATCTTGGGTCGCAATGCTCTTTAAAGTTTTTTTCTTTTCTTTTTTTTTTAAATATAGTTTATTGATTTTTTAAGAGAAGGGGGGGAAAAGAAAAAAGGGGGGGAAATAGGGATACAAAAAGTAAGGGCGATACAGAACAATAAACATATTTCAGCATAAGATATATAACTTATTGTGTATCAGTTTTAAACATTTAACTGTACATCTTCATGTTATACTTAATATTTAACGTTTTATAGTTTCGTATCTATAGATTTACTTAGCGATATATTAGTATGGTTAGGTAAAATAAGATGGGATTTGGGTGGGGAAAAGGGAAGGAGTGATACCTGCGATACAGCAGGCGTATGCAGTTTAACGACATATTTTTAAATTATACTGTTGTGGGTGTGGGTGTGTATATTGAGGATGGTTGCATATTACATTGTTAGTAGATTATAGATAGATATCAGAGGGATTGAAGTTTTTCTCATTCTAGATCAGAGCTGTCAAATCCGTGGCGTCACATTGTCATCACGCGACATGTTGCAACTTTCCCCCCGTTCGCTAAGCCCGGTGGTGGCAGTGGCCGATGTGTGATGCAACCAGCCCATGTTTGACATCCTTGTTCTAGATGGTCACATAAGTCACTAATTCTGCCGTCCAAAATTTATTTATTTAATTGGATTTCCATGCCGCACGTACAACACATAAAAAGAAGAACAATACAATATAATTGTCCAAATCCAATTAATTTAAAAATAAGTGTGCTAATCTATAAAAACCAGTATTATTAAAAAAACAATCATACCCACTCAAGCAACAATCATGTAACATTCAGTGACAGGGGTCTAGAGTCTAATCACTCCAAGCCTGACGGCATAGATGCGTCTTAAGACTCTTGTGGAAGGCGAGGAGGGTGGGGGCAGTACAAATCTCCGGGGGGAGCTGATTCCAGAGGGACAGAGCCCCCACAGAGAAGGCCTAGGCCCTGCCAAGCAACATTGTTGACGGGACCTGGAAAAGGCCGACTCTGGGGGACCTCACCGATTACTGGGATTCATGCAGCATAAGGCAGTCTCGTAGGTAATCGGTCCCAATGCCATGTAGGGCATGAAATTAATGAGATTTTCCCCCATTAAATCAGTTGAATATGAATAAGTAATATATACATGGCAGAAACTAGCAATCCATTTGCCGAATTTCCATTAAAAAATGACAATCGAGTTCTTTTTCAATGCCGTTCTTTCTATTTTCAAGAATGAACCTTCTTCCTGTCTACACTAACATTTGTGTTCTTACCACTAGGAGATTTCTCAGTGGATGTTCACGCACATTGCTGTGGTTAAAGACTTGGTGGACATGCAGTATAAAGAACATCAAGAGGTAAGTGAAATGGACAGGTCTTGTAATCAACCCCTGCCCTTCTCAGTCTTCTGAACTGAGGGAGGGGACATAAGCATAAGGCCACTAGCAGGCATTTGAAGCAGAATGCGCTGCCCTTTGCACATCTGACCCCAGTGATGGGATCAAAGGGCAACTCACCTTTCTTTGTTTCGCTTGAAGACATTTTGCTTCGCACCCAGGAAGCTTCTTTCAGTTCTGGAGAAACAAAGCATCTTTTGGGACAACCATGGTATCTCCATAGATATGTACAAATCTAACAACAAAATCTTCTTTCCAAGAATAGATCTTAGCTTTGACTTTGGTCCCATGGGTGTGGGGAGAGCCTAAATATTCAACTGCAAATCTTTACGGGTTTTTTTTCTTTTGGTAAGGTTCAAGGAATTAATCCTAAGATAAAACACAGGAAATAGTATAAAGGCAGAGTAGATGGACCATGAGGTCTTTTTCTGCCGTCAATCTTCCATGTTTCTATGTTTCTAAAATGGACAAGTGAAAGAAACAATGATAAAATGGGCCAAAAATTTTGTTTTGTTGTAAGCTGCTCCAAGTCTCCGGAGAGGGGCGGCATACAAATCTAATTTGATGATGATGATGATGATGATAATAATAATAATAATAATAATAATAATAATAATACTGCCAGCATAGAATTTTTTAGGGTTAACCAGTTTATTGCATGAAGTTGTTTTACCAATAGACTTTTGCTATGACCAGCTTCTGAAAGCACGTGTGGCTTTTTAATTTCTGATTGTTGACAACGTCCGGACAGAGCACTTCCTTGATAAAACAGCACTTGACCTTCTCCTTCCTTTTTCTAGCGTCAGCAAAATGCCTTGAAGTATGTGACGGAGGAGTGGTCCCAGATAGAATATGAGCTCTTACGGGAGAGGGGCCTTTGGGGGCCTCCCATCGGTTCTCACCTGGACAAGTGGATGCTGGAAATGACCGAGGGGCCGTGCCGGATGAGGAAGAAGATGGTGCGGAATGACATGTTCTACGTGCAGTATCCTTACATGCCAGACACTGAACACGAGACCAATTTGCTGGTAAGTGTAAATGCCACAGGAAAACTTAACCGTAGCTCGCAACAGGGCCAAAGCACTCGGTCCTTGAAAATAACGTTCATCGCAGTGACTGTCGTCTGGACTGCAGCCTACATTTATTGGCCCTTAATATTCATTGGCTGTGGATTTATTAAAGTTTGCTGGGAGGGCATTGCTGTTGGGTCAAGGGATGGTCACCACCAACAAAGGCCTTTGGTAAGACCACCCTTAGAATATTGCATCCAGGGTTGGTCACTATGGTGTAAAAAAGATGTTGAGACTCTAGAAAGACTGCAGACAAGAGCAATAAAAATGATTAGGGGCAGCGACGGGCAACAGGCAGCGACCAAAAAGTGACCACACAACCCTGGGACACTACAGCCATCATAAATATGTTGCCAAGCATCTGAACTTAGATCACATGACCAGGGGGGCTACTATAATGGGCAGAAGTGTGAAACACTGTCAAAAGTTACAACTTCAGTCGCTAAATGAACTGTTGTAAGTCGAGGACTACCTCTATATGCAAGATTGTTAATTCAGAACATATATCCACTTACAATTAAGCAGACCAGGGGCGTCGAACTCGTGTGTTACGCGCTGGCCATGGCCATACCTGGTATTGCAGAGCGCGAAAAAGTCACGATACATCACGAAATGCTGCTATGATGATGATGCCAGTTTCACACCCCTGAAGTAGAGTTTAACCTCAGTTCTAACTCTTTTTAATGGATTGGATGCCGAAACGTCATTTTTACTTCCCTGCCTCGCAATCCTTCTCTGGGTCCCATCGACTAAACAATGCTGTCTGGTGGGACCCAGGGGAAGAGCCTTCTCTGTGGCGGCCCCTGCCCTCTGGAACCAACTCCCCCCAGAGATTCGAATTGCCCCAACTCTTCCCGCCTTCCGCAAGATGTTGAAGACCAGGCATTGGGGGAATAACTATCTCTTCCCCCACCACCACCTTTTTTCCTGACTGTAACACATGAGAATGGTGTGATTGTGCAGTAATGATTGTTTTTAATATCTATGGGTTTTAAATTTCATTTTTTAACTTATATTGGATTGGATTTGCACTCTGTGTACTGTATTGTTGTTGTTGTGAGCCGCCCTGAGTCTTCGGAGAGAGGCGGCATACAAATCTAATAAATACTAAATACTAATGATGCAGACAAGGTTGAATCTGGGTATTTTGAAGGCTCAACCAAAATAGATTTTGATAGTTTTAGCCACGTGTCACGCCAACATTCTTCTTTAGAGTGATTTATTTTCCCCTCATGTTTTTTTATATTTAATGCCCTGTTTTCAGTTTGACTTCTCGAGTAAGGCTCCCGAGACGTCCCACGAGGCCAGTCCTCAAAAGGTAAAGGAAGGAAAAAACAGCCCACGGGGGGCCGAGGGGCTGGAACTCTCTCTGCATGTGAGGCCACCATAACAAGGCTTCCACGTCTGGCTTCCTCTGCTTTCTCAGTGATTCTGTTGCGGGAAAGATTAACAACCTACAGTGAATACACTTAAGGGGGTGTTGCTCTGTTCTCTTCACGTCTTGATTTAACACAGCATTTCCCAACCTCAGCCACTTTAAAATGCCCGGACTTCAACTCCATATACCTATTGGCTGGAGGGCTCTGGAACTTGGTGTCTCATGGGAGTTGCTGTCCACACATGCTTTTCTCAGGAATTCTGGGAGTTAGAGTCCACACATGCTGTCTGGGGAATTATGGGAGTTGAAATCCACCCACCTTAAAGTTTCTGAGTGCGGGAAATGCGTATGTAATGTGTCTCTTTAACTCTTTCTGTCTGTGCTACACACTAATGGTTTGAGATTGTACAGTAATACCACACGGCCTTTTCTTCATCGTTTCAATGTCTAATTCCAAATCTTAACCGGTTACCTGAAAGTTCTCTTTACCTTTCAAATTGTCCGTCTCCACTAGACCTCTAGAGCAGGATTTCCCAACCTGGGCAACTTGGAGATCTTTGGACTTCAACTCCCAGACAGCGAACGCTGGCTGGGGAATTCTGGGAGTTGAAGTCCAGATACCTTCAAGTTGCCAGGGTTGGGAAACCCTGCTCTAGACTGGCAGGAGGTTCTGTGAACGCAGATAGATTGTCTTGAGACCCTGTATTAATTGGCTCCCTTTGCTTTTAATTCCAATGGGTTAAGAAACCTGCACGATACCGAAGAGCCATAAGCTACGACAGCAAAGAATACTACATGCGCTTGGCTTCTGGGAACCCAGCTGTCTTTCAAGATGCCATCGAAGAGACTTCGGAAAGGGAAGCGGCCCAGCAGGAGCCCGAGCACGGGGAGGACACGATCGCCAAAGTGAAAGGTTGCACTTCCTTTTCTGTTTCCCCTACCCTCCCACTCACCCCCCACCCCCAGATAGGCATTGGTATCTATTGGGCAGGTCAAAGCTATCAGTGACACCTGTCTCTTTTGGGGAGGTGGTTAATGAACGGTTATTTTATATAAACATTTACATTGTTTACATTAAGGGGTTTTAAACTGTTTTTAATTATTGGATTTGTACTGTTTTTATTGTTGTGAGCCGCCCCGAGTCTTCGGAGAGGGGCGGCATACAAATCTAAATAATAATAATAATAATAATAATAATAATAATAATAATAATAATAATAATAATAAATGGCAGAAATGAATCATTTCCAGCCAAATGTCAACAGTAAAACTGCCCCGCCCAACAGCCCAACCAGAGGTGGGATTCAGCAGGTTTTGACGGTAAATACCACCTCTGATTGGGCCGGATGCCTGACGCAAAGGCCACGCCCACCCCAGCTCCACAAAGGCAAAAAAGTCACAATATGTCACATGATGTCACATGATCGAGTTTGACACCTGGCTTTAATTCCTAAAGAGGCGTAAAATATTGCAATAGTAGCTTGCACTGTTCTTTTTTAAAAAATCCTTTTATTCTTTAATCCTTTCTTTCTTGTTTATATGGGTGGAGGAATCAATCCCCTGCTTGCAAGGCCAGACTTCTAAACCTTCCCCATTCATTGGTAGCTTTTATTGTATGTTGCATTTATATCCCATGTGTGGGTCAGTTCCCATTTTTATCTCCTTCTCTTTTGCGGTGCTCAAAGGCTACACATCTGATGTCTTCGCTTAATGCCCAAAGGAGGCCTCTTCAGTAGGAGACCGGATGTGATTTACTCAATTCCATTGCTAAGTAACCCAATGGAACAATTGGATGCCATTGACCAAACAGCTCTTAGTAAAATGGAGATGTTGATTAAACTTTCTTTTTATTGGATCAGCTGCTGGTGGCACTGGAGTTTTGTCTTCTTTTGGATGTGTGTTTTTTTTAGAGGCAGGGCCATAAATCTCAAAGGGCAGCAAAAGAGACATTGATTTCAGCTGACTTGCTGATTGACAGCTCTACTTAGCTGCCCTACAAAGGTCGCTGACTGTACCACCATGGGGTTGACGCCTTCTGTTGTGCAATGCAGGTCTTGTTAAACCACCGTTGAAGCGATCTCGTTCTGCACCTGATGGGGGTGATGAGGAGAACCAGGACCAACTCCAGGACCAAATAGCTGAGAGCAGCTCAATAGATGAAGAGGAAAAAACGGACAACACAACTTTGCTCCGACTGCTTGAAGAAGGAGAGAAGGTAGATGATATTGACGCCTGTTCTATACATCACAATATCTTCTTTCTGAATGCAGCAGTAACACTTAGACTTATGTGCCGCATTTTTCAGAGTATAAGATGCACCTTAATTTTGGAGGAGGAAAATAGGGGAAAGAATCTGCTTACCAGGTATTCATGGCTAGCGTCCTTAGTCTGGTCAGCTTCAGCACATTGTTTTAGCCCCTGGTTAGGGCTTTAAAAAAAACGTCATTCAGAGAGAGTAACAACGAAAGAGCTTGCAAGCCTATAAGAGCTGGGGACACCTAGAAAGAAACATTTGGAACGAGTAGAGCAAAGACTTAGGGCTTGGAAAACATTATTCACAGAGGGCAACAATGAAAGCACTTGCAAGCTGGTAAATGCTGGGAACATTGTTAGCATTTGGTTAAGGTTGGAACGAAACATTTGGAGCAAGTTAGACCAATAAAAAACCCCTACAAAGACAGGGTTCAGAAAACATTATTTGCAGAGAGTAACAATGAAAGAGCTTGCAAGCCGGTAAGAACTGGGAACATTGTTAGCACCTGGTTAGGGCTGGAAAGAAACTTATTTGGAGCAAATTAGAGAAATGAAAAAAACCCTGCAAAGACTTAGGGCTTGGGAAACATTCTTTGCAGAGAGAAACAGTGAAAGAGCCTGCAAGGGAAGAGCTGGGAAGATCGTTATCAGCTAGGTAGGGCTGAGGGCAGACGGGAGGAGGACGGAAGGCTACATTCAGAGTATAAGCCACACCCAAATTAACAGCCTCTTTTAAGGAAGGAACAGGTGCATCTTGTGGTTTACAAGATCAACATATTGTCCCCCAAAAAATCTGAGTCCTCATTTTTCAGACTTTGGAAGGGTGGGAGGCTGAATCAATCTTCAAACTGCTGGCAGTGAGCAGAGTTAGCATACAAACCTTGGATCAAACTCCAGGCTGTGGGCAGAATCTTCCTGCAATCCTGCAATCTAAGCACTGCACCACCAGAGCTCTCATTATGTTCCTACTAGATTCAAAAAATTGAACCTCCGCCTCCAAATCAACATGTACTGTAGTGGGATTTTACGAAAGGAGGAATCTTTTTACCAAGTTGTCTTATTAATTGAGACAGAACGTTCCACAGGAAATCCTGTTACAACTGTGAATACTAATGAATGCTAATAGCCATGGGATTGATTTAATCTCCAGCTAAGCCCTCCTTTTTACTTGTTTGCCATAAGAATAATTAAACTTATGACTTGACAAACAATATTAAATTGGATGTCAGGGGTTCACTGAAGTTTAAGCTCATCTTTTGTCTGCTAAGCTCCTTTAAATATATTCATATCAAATTTGACTAGCAAGTAGATGAAAAATAGTCACCAGATTTCCAGGGAATTTCTGTGTGAAGTTTGAATATATAGGCGTACATAAAGCTAGAGATAATGGGTTTAAATATTTTAAATAAAATGTATTATTGATATACTTCAAATATAATATTACTAATAAAATTTATAACAAATTAGTTTTGATTTTGTAGGAATTAATTGCTCCATATTTTATTTTATTGGAAATAAAATAATAAT